>NC_142064.1:47255833-47566666 GCF_059756535.1 Pantherophis guttatus
ATCTTCTGTGCATGCTTAGAAAGTTTTGCGCATTCACAGAAGATCTGCGCACGCACATGTTGCACGCAGCACATGCGCTTCTGAACTGGTAAGGAAGGTAAGTAGATTTCACCCCTGGCTGAGAGGGAGTAACTGGTCAAAATCATCCAGCTAACTTTATCCTAAGGCAGGACTAGAACTCATACTCTTCACTTTGTAGTATAATACCTTTAACCACTATACCAAAATGTCTGTTCTCTCTAAAAATGTTAAATGTAATGGAACACATTAAATGTGGGACCATATATTCAGATATAACATGGAAAATGAATGGGCATCAGATAAAAGCTCCAGTGCCAATTTCCTCAACCATTTTGTATCCGTTTTAATATGTTGCTCAATGTAAAGTTCCAAAGTGTGATTCAAAGATTATTCAGATGATTGCAGAAATGTTAGGCAAAGACTTTACAAACATATGAATATAAATCAATCAATCAATCAATCAATCAATCAATCAAATCTTTATTACAATCATAAATCAGCATGCAGGAATATTAGTAATGCAGTGAGCAAGCTGGATTCCATTCCGCCTGGAAATGTCTACAAATGAGTGTCATTATGTTATTATGTCACATGAAGAACTACGTGGTGAGGAGCTGGAGGCTTATGGAACTGGTAAAGCCTGATAAACATTTCAGATGGTGACAGTGAAGAGCCTGATGAATATGGATCAATCTCAGGTCAAATAGAAAAGAGCCTCAGGTCAAATGAAAGATTGTTCCTTTGGTTCTGTTCCATTATGATGAGGAGGTAAAAATTCAAAGTCTTCAGGTCAAAATTGAGCCCAGGGAACTTTAGTAGTCACATGGATTCTTTGAAAATATATCTATTCTGGCACAGAAGTTTACATTCTCTGCAAAGTCCTTCTGCAATTGCTACCGAGCAATTGTTATTGACTTTTATCTGTTTAGGAGATAAGAGTCTCTTCTGATGAGAACATGGCAGGGAAAGTGGTAATAATTCTGGGGTAGACCTCTCCCCTCAGTGTCTCTAGCTGTCTTGGGGTTGAAGCCAGGCTGCTGTTGATATGGTAGAAACAGAAAACATTTATCAAACAGATAGTGTTGCATGATAATTTAGGAATATTAGTTCACACAATATAGTATTTCAATAACATTCATAGAAAAAAATATTGTTTGTTTATATTCTGATTTTGTGCTCTGCCTTTGGGCCAAAATGGCATTCTAGGTAATAATAAAAATACAGATGAGGAAAAAAGTATTATAAAAATGTACAGAGCAATTAAAAACAGAAAGGAAACTAAAATGAATAAAACCAGTTCAATAAAAGAAATAAGCAACCCTCAATTAAAGCTCACCTTTGAAGATAAAAGTATCCTTGCCTAATGACATAAATAAAGGAAGAATATTTTTTAAGGTTTGTCCCAGGAACGGGCGTGGGGAGAAGGGGGGGGAGATTGGGTAGGAAAAGGGGAAGATAGAGAAGGGAAGGGAGAGAGATGAGATTACAAGGCCAAGGGAAATGTTAGGTGAAACTTTAATGTGTGGAAGTTTGGAAAACAAAGATGAAGCAAAAAAACAAGAACCCCCCACACACATACATAAAAAGAGATAGATAATGATGTAGAATGAGATAGTCAAATTATATTCTCAACCTTCCTTTCTCTTCTAAAAACAATTATGAGAGAAGAGAAACTTTTTCAGCGTCAGGTTGAGGCGTAGCAAGGCATGGATAAGGATCATAGGGTAGAGTTCAAGACTGAAAGAGTGCAAGATCATCTTTAACAGGCTAAGAATGTTTAAAATGAGAAACTGGAAGGAAGATTTCCAGACACATAATGGAAAAATGTCTCCAGCTTTGGAATGACTAAGCCAACTGGAAAATCAGACATGTACTCAGTATTCTCAGCAACCAAGTTGAATAACATTGTCTTGATTTAATTAGGAAGTGGAAAGATTTGACTTGGCATTTAGTACTTTTAAGAGTTTCCCAGGACAGATTTCATTACAGGTGTTGACAGGCCTGGCAAATGTACCCCTTCCTGATTTCAGAACACCTTGTCAACTACTTTATGTAGACAGAATAAGACAAATAACTTTTTGGTGTGGGAATCAACTGATACTTTTTTTCCTTTTTTTCCTTTTTTTTTTCTTTTTTAATTTATATGCCGCCCTTCTCCGGAGACTCAGGGCAGCTTACAATGCGTTAAGCAATAGCCTTCATACTTTTGTATATTTTATACAAAGTCAGCTTATTGCCCCCACAATCTGGGTCCTCATTTTACCTACCTTTGAAATCAACTGATACTTTCTGATAACAAGGATTCTAATAAAGGTTTCTCAGTTAACTGCATTATTCAGGTACTTGGATTTGACCGTGTGAAAAGACAAATAATAATGGCCTTGGCTAGCTGAAGCTCATTTTGTTGAACCAACATCATTATATACGTAGGCACAATGTACAGACTACATAATTTTTGGTGTAATATTTAAGACTGAGTATTGAATCAGTAACATGGGCAACTCTAATTATCTGGAACAATATAGAAAACAAGAAGTTCTTAGCAACTTATCCTTTATAAGAAATGCAGCCAATTGAGATATGAATCTATGTTTCCTGAATATGCAAGTAACCATTGGAAAAAACTCTGGTATGGGATGCTGCATAAAGGTTTATGAGAATAGTTTTTAAATTCACATATCACACATCATTTGCTGAAAAAATCACAGTTGGCTGGGTTCAGACAATGTGATACTTCATAAACAGGGATGTTCAAACCACAAGTTTCATCCAACACACTAAACCCTAACCAAACTATCCATATTATGGTTTATTGCAATTTGGAAATGCATCCATTTTATTTTTTTTTGTTCAGCCACAGATTCAATATCTGTAATAGAGGAAAAGTTAAAAACATACAGGAGAAAGACAAACCATTTATTTTGTTAACAGCTTTCATATGGTCAAATGTTATGTTAAAATATGAAGTACACAAATAATCTCTCAACCCCCAGTAGATGGCACAGAAATATTTTTCATTATAATTCTCATTACATAGTTATTGTTTTGTATTTTATTTCAATGTTCTCTCAAGGAAGAATCTAGAAATCCCATCAATTTCTAAAACTTATCTACTTACCTGAAGTGACTTGCAGTGATTTAATACCAGCTACCTGTCTGAAATAGTGGCAGCTTCATCATTCAGAGGTTTTGATCTGAAGTGCTGTCCAGCAAAAGTTAATTCTTCTTTCTATAGATTGTCAGCCTGACTGTCCCTTCAAATTGATAATATTGGTGAAGCATTGGATGGAGGAATGGAGGAAGGATTTAGCACTTTTAAAATGGCAAGAAATCTTTCATGGCAACAGCAGACACTTTCTTTTGTCAGGGGATCTGCTTAATGTGATGCAACAGAAATCTCTGTTTCTGAAAAAGGCTAGAAAAGTAGAAAACTGTTGCATCGAAATAACACAGAAATCATTTTTTGTTTTCCCTGAAAGAAGAAACACCGTAAGTATTGCTTCTTTTTTAAAGAAGTTCAGCTATCATATGTATATATAGGAGATGTGTCCGCTTATGAGGTATATACTGTATGTGTATATATATATATATATATATATATATATATATATATATATATATATATATATATATATATATATACATACATACATACACATTCTAATTACAGATGTGATAATTATCTTTTAGCTTTCATATATTTGCTTCTTGTGTAAAATTATTCAATTGTCTTACCAACAGAACTAAAAAATAAAACACATATGTTGTGTTGTAAATATAAAGGCTAGGGAAGTGCATAGTTAGGTTCTAGAGATGTTTACAGCAGTGGGAAGAACAATGCAAGTGGAGAAACAGAGTGGCAGAATTCAGATAATATGATATAGATATCAAGATTTACCCCTGTCTCTCAAACATAGTTTAGATATTTAAAACCAGATTTGTCACAAAAGAAGTTCTGATAAGCACAGAAAATATTTAATATGTCCTCAGTTTACTATATTTATCTTTTTCCATGATTTGCTAGACTATGTTTCAAGTATGCCTAGACGTTACTTTTGGATCACTACTTATCGTATTTTTCAGTGTATAAGACGCACCTTTTTCCCCCAAAAAAGAGGGTGAAAATCTGGGTGTGGCTTATACTTCCAAGACCGAGTGGCTGTGGCTTCCGGCATCCCGATATAGCCAGCTGGTGCCATCACTGGCTATTGGGGGCGAGTTATTGGTCCCCACGGATAGGGCTCGCAACTTGGGCATCCTCCTGGATGCACGGCTGTCTTTAGAAGAGCATATGACGGCCGTGGCCAGGGGGGCTTTTTATCAGGTCCACCTGATTCATCAGTTGCGTCGCTTTCTGGATCGGGACTCCTGATGCACAGTCACTCAGGCACTCGTCACTTTCCTCCTGGACTACTGCAATGCTCTCTACATGGGGCTCCCCTTGAGTAGCACCCGGAGGCTCCAACTGGTGCAGAATGCGGCCGCACGGGGGATTATGAGAGTGAGGGGACGCTCCCATGTGACACCTCTCCTGCATGAGCTGCATTGGCTTCCAGTGGTCTTCCGGGTGCACTTCAAGCTGTTGGTTACCACTTTTAAAGCGCTCCATGGCATAGGACCTGGGTATTTGCGGGACCGCCTTCTGCCGCTGATAGCCTCCCACCGACCAGTACGCTCCCACAGAGAGGGACTCCTCAGGGTGCCGTCAGCCAGGCAATGTCAGCTGGCGACCCCGAGGGGGAGGGCCTTCTCTGTGGCAGCTCCTGCCCTCTGGAACGATTTGCCCCCAGAGATACGAAGGATATCGGATCTCCGGGTCTTTCGCCGTGCCCCGAAAACTTTTCTTTTCCATCAAGCAGGGCTGGCATGAAACCCACCCCCCTTTTTTAGTTTTTTAGGGTTTTTTAGCTTTTAATTCGTCAATGGGTTTTAATTTGAATTGCTTTAAATTTGGGCCAAAGTATGTAATTCTTTTAATAATTTTAAATTTTGTATTGGTATGTGTTTTAGTTTTGGCTGTGCACTGCCCTAAGTCCACTAGGAGAAGGGTGGTATACAAATTGAATAAAGTAAATAAATAAATAAATAATAATACTCTGAATGTAGCCCAGCCCAGCTTCTCAAATGGAGGTTTCAGAAATGAAGCTTCAGAAAAGAAGCCCCCAAACAGAGCTTCAGAGACTTTTCTTCTGAAGCACTGTTTCGGAGGCTCTAAGAGGCAGGAAAAAAAGTTTTTTCTGAAACAGAGTGTCGAGTCCTGCCGGAGCTCGCCATCAATGGGGTGTGTGGGAGACGAAGGAGTGGAGATAAGCAGCCGCAGAGAACACACAAACAGTTCCTGGATAGCAGCATTCAGGGCAATGATTGATGACGTTGCTGGGCCTCTCCGATTCTGCTGTCCTCGCTGCTCGCAGCTGTTACTGTTAAGGGAGTGGGGGGTGCTTGATTGATAATCACCGGATGTATGTTTAAGGGGCTGAGTTTTTGTTAAATAGCGCTGTGGTGTGATTACACCCAGCGCTGACTTTGAACCAAAACACCGACTTGTACTTTACTTTTGACTGCAAGCTTATCATTGCCAAAGTAAACCCTGATTCTCTGTGTGTTACTGGTGATTATTTCCTATCGCAGTTCTGAACGAACGACAAGCCGAGAGAAAGTCAGCGCTTGGTTCCTTTTCGCAAGAGGTGAGGATTCCCTGTGGCTTTGCAGCAAAGGGGGATATGGCAGAAGGGACGGCCTTGGAAGAGCAGGAGTGTGGTGGAGATGTGGAGGGGGAGGAACCACTGATAGAGGAGGTGAAGGAGAGTGTGGAACAGTTGGCAGTGAAACCAAAAGTCAAGCAACCCAAGAGCGCCCCACCCCGGCCGGAGGAGGAGAGTTTTCCAGGACAACGGGCTCGGACGGGGGATTGGTGGCACAGCTCTGGTCTCCTCGGGCCACGGATGCCAACACCCCCTCGCTTGGGAGCATCTTTCCAGGGCTGGAGGGAAAGACGATGGACTGAGGAGGATGAAGGGGATTGGGGGTATCCTGCTTCATCCGGTCCCAGCACCATGGATACGCTACGTGAGCGTTTTGGGGAATCTGGATTTCGTGACAGGCCCACTTTGTGCCATGTAAAAGCATACCATCCGCGCGACAATTAACCGAACTCTTTTTACAACATATCTATCGTCTCCATGGAGCACCTAAGAGGATTATATCCGACCGCGGTGTTCAATTCACCTCTAAGTTTTGGAGACGATTTGTCCGTTTAATTGGGTCCTCTCAAGGGTTAAGTTCAGCATTCCACCCGAGCACTAACGGGGCGGCTGAACGGGCCAATGCCATGGTCGAAAGATATATCAGATGCTACGTTTCATACCAGCAGACGAATTGGTCAGGACTCCTGCCTTTCGCCGAAGTGGCATATAACAACATACCCCACCGCAGTACTGGGTTCTCCCCTTTCCAAGTAATATATGGCCGAGAGTTTTCAGCCATTCCAGAGTTAGATCCCCCTATGACAGATGGTGACACGCCACGCAGTTGGGCCGATAAAATTAGTAATGTATGGCCAAGTGTAAAAACAGCATTACAAAAGGCAGCAGACGAGTACAAAAAATATGCAGACAAGAAAAGAGCTGATCCAAAACCATTCCGGATAGGAGACAAAGTATACTTATCTACGAAATACCTTAAACTCCGACTGCCCAGTAAAAAATTAGGACCTAAATATATAGGACCATTTCCCATAACACAAGTCATCAATCCGGTAACCGTAGCTCTTAAACTTCCCCCTCTGTTCAGTAGGATACATCCCGTATTCCATAGCAGTTTGGTGAAACCGGTGACGATAGAAAGGCCAGGTACCTCAACTACTCCACCGGGTCCCGTGCATACCAACCAATATGAGATAGACCGAATATTGGACTCCAGGGTTCGTAGGGGGATGTTACAATATCTTGTGCGGTGGAAAGGATACCCTGTAACACAGGCCTCGTGGGTGGCAGCACCCGATGTTCACGCTGCCCGATTGATACAACGGTTCCATCGGAAATACCCAGCCAAACCTAATGCAGGATCGTAACAGTGACTAACATCTGTATGCTTTCCATTTATAGGTGAGCTCCTAGTAGGGGGGGCCGCCTGTCGAGTCCTGCCGGAGCTCGCCATCAATGGGGTGTGTGGGAGACGAAGGAGTGGAGATAAGCAGCCGCAGAGAACACACAAACAGTTCCTGGATAGCAGCATTCAGGGCAATGATTGATGACGTTGCTGGGCCTCTCCGATTCTGCTGTCCTCGCTGCTCGCAGCTGTTACTGTTAAGGGAGTGGGGGGTGCTTGATTGATAATCACCGGATGTATGTTTAAGGGGCTGAGTTTTTGTTAAATAGCGCTGTGGTGTGATTACACCCAGCGCTGACTTTGAACCAAAACACCGACTTGTACTTTACTTTTGACTGCAAGCTTATCATTGCCAAAGTAAACCCTGATTCTCTGTGTGTTACTGGTGATTATTTCCTATCGCAGTTCTGAACGAACGACAAGCCGAGACAGAGTTTCAGAAGTTTCAGAGGCAGAAAAAAAAGCAAAAAAAAAAAAAAGAGCAAGACACAGAACTCATAACCAAGGAACCTGTTTGTTATATACACTGCCAGACACTGCCAGACAAGCAGGTTGTTGGGTTGTACTGGTCTACTATTAAAGAGCTGTTGTTACTGAAGAACTGTGTCTGTCTCTTCTATCACCGAATCTAACACTGTTGCTAAAATTTACCTCTAGGAACAGCTGATTGGGGGTATTCTGGAGGCCAATCTGCCTGCCAATCAGCTTTTTTCTTATTTTCCTTCCCAAAAACTATGGTGCATCTTATACTACAGTGCGTCTTATCCTCCAAAAAATATGGTAATGCCCCTGATCCATTCTTTTCCATGATACAAATCGTATTACCAGATATTGGTAGTTCTCAACTCACAACAGTTGATTTAGTGTCCGTTCAAAGTTACAATGGCACTGAAAAAGTGTCTTATGACTGTTTTCACACTTATGACTATTGCAGTATCCCCAAGATCATGTGATCAAAATTCAGATGCTTGGCAACTGATTCATTTGGTAATTGTGACAGTTGCAGTGTCCTGTTACTGACGATTGCATTTTGCGACATTCTCACAAGCAAAGTCAATGGGGAAGACATATTCACTTATCAACCGTGTTCCTAACTTAACAACTGCAGTGACTCACTTAGCAACTGTGGCAAGAAAGGTCGTAAAATGGGGCAAAACTCACTTAACAAATGTCACACTTAACAACAGAAATGTTGGGCTCAGCTGTGGTCATAAGTCAAGGACTATCTGTATTTCACATTGACTGTATCCATTGTATATTATTGCAGAAATTGTTCAGTATTTGACTGTTGACTCACTCTTCTCTAAATGATCTATGGTAGCATGACATGTACTTTTTCTTATATTTTAGCCCAGAAACAACACTGAAGCAACCTGCTAAGTAAACTGCATCTTAATTTGATATTTAGGAGCTAAGTAATGCCTAAGCAATGTTTCACTTTTCTTCAGGATTTTAGCTCAGCTTCATTCCATGTTCCCATTTGTTTCACATTGTGCAGCTAATAGAGCTTCTCCTCTACTGAATGGTTCCATCTTTAAATTTAAATGGGATTAATGCTGTGAAAAGTTCTTTTTAAATGATTAGGTTAATAATCTGGAAATGATGGCTCCAAGATAGGGCAATGCAGCAAGCACTGATCTGCAATTTTGTCGCAGCTCAGTGGAAACCTTTGTATGTGAGTCTACTAATGCCCCAGGTCTCAGAGCTCTAAAACCCTATTTTGTAGCAATAACTATGATTTATCTCTTTTTTATTTTATACCTGCAAACATCTAGCAAATAGTGAACATGTTCTTGATTGCAGCAACAGCTGTAGGTATTTCCAGGGGTCACATCGCAGGGTTGGTGTTCATCATAAATCTTGTGTTAATTTTAAAAATGAGTTATAGATGAGTGGTCATTCTTCTTTATTGTTAATTTTTCATACATCAGAGATTCTAATTTCTTCTCTTCAAGAGAAGTGATTTAGAAAAGGCAGATGATCATTTGTTCTCAAAGTCTCCCCTGTTTCTATTTTATCTTCATTATTTTTTCTGACATGTCACTTAGCTGTCCTTCTCAATAGCCATTGAGAATATTCTCTGCAGTTGATTGTGATAGTTTTTTCCATGCAGCAAATACTTAATACACCCCCATATATAGAAGCCTATTATGTTAATTGATGAAATTTATCTCTCTTTCTCTCTCTCTCTCTTGTGAGTGAATATTGTGCAATGAATAATTTTCTACTGTTAATGAAAAGGATTGGGACATTATCAGGTTCAGGCTTTTATTTTTATTTTGAAATCTCCAAACTGGAAAATGGATCTGGATTGCATTCTAGTTATTTCAACTGATAGACATAGACATCTGTCTAAATCCTGAATCCCAAAGCAAAGCAAGCTAATTAGAATAGATTTTGATTATATCCAAGACTAAAATTTATCCCTCCAGGAGCATTCTTAGAGATTGGAGGATTTATATGAAAATTAGTTGGCTTTTGGCCATCAAATGGATACCATGCAATTCTGCCTACAATTTAAAAAAAAAAAACATTCCAATCTATTTTTTAATTAAATGAATCAAACAAACTCTTTTTAATTTGAGCCACTGATGATTCCAGTTTCATATCTGTGGAAACTGTTTTCTCTGTCAGCAGTGCAAAATCTAGGAATTTCTAGCAGATTACTATTTATTTATGTGTTTATGGTGTTTAAGCTTGAAATATATTAAATAGTATTTACTCAAAAAAATTATAGAAAGTACAATGTTCCATCTATATATTGATTGGTTAAAATCAAGCCATTTCAACAAATAAATGGTATCACAACCACAGTTACCTACTTATTCCAGTAATGCTCCAGATATGTGAAAGAAGGAGAAAAATTTTACAGTATGTTTAAGATAGTTTGAGACATAGTAGATGGAGTGGATATATAATGATAATTCCTGGATGAGGAATTCCTAATTTTTTTTTAATTTTGTATTTTGAAAACATTTCCCCTCAGTTTTCAAAATTATGCAAAATCTCAGATACTCCTATATTGCCTTTCTGTTTTATGCTTGTAACTTTGAAGTTACTTTATCTAGACTACAGAATAGATTGTTCTGGAAGCTAAAGAAAAAAAGGGAAAAGGATTGTATTTGTGTCTTTTGTCACCCTTCAATTTCAATCTTTTGCTTTCTGTTCAGGATTTTGAAGTTACTGGGTTCTTAAAGTTAGCCTACATTTTTTTATACAGTACTCTCTCATTATTGTCTTTGCTTAATATGACTCTATCATGACTTTAGTTGCCATATTCTCCAACCCTAGGAGGCTCCACAACCTACTGGTAATTTTGTAGCTAACTATCACAGCCAATTAGTACTCAGATGATTCTTGTTCAGATGAGACAAAATTTTAAAAGACCAGAGAACAGACTGCAAGAAGCATTATTAATCTTCAGTCACTACCTTTCATCCTGGCATTTCCATATTTGCAAAAACAAAAGAAGACAAAAATAACATATCACTCAAAACATACTGTCAACATATTTGCATCCTTTCAAAGTATCCCAATATTCATAAAGCTTCAGGAATATTCAGTTTCAGCTTGATTGCTTCAGAGGAAATCTGGTTTTGTTTTAGAAAGCTAATATCTTTCATGTGATTAAGGACTTGGCTCACTCAAATGTCCCTAGAAAGATTTGATTCAAGTGGCACTTGCACAATAAATTAGACACTATGATTGAAGTTGTTAGTTTTCCAATCTACAGATTTTTAAATTATCATTGGATTTCCTAAATTTGACTTTCCAACCAAGTGGTATTTGGAATAGAGTTCTAAAAATGGAGTAAGTTACAGAATGTAGCACTCTTTTTTTAAAAAAAGAGTTAGAATCACAGAACTATAGAATGTAACAGTTGGAAAGGATGTGTTTGTTTCTACATATAGAAGCAATTTCACTGTTTCCATTGAAATGCTAATAAATCTATTTTCAGATGTACAAGGTTTAATTTGTTTAAAATATGGAAATACATATACGCTGGATATCACAGTTGTCGAAAACCGAAACATGCAATTTATTGATATTGCTGTACCAGGAGACACCAGAGTCAAAGAAAAAAATCACAAAATATCGCAACCTGGCCATTGAAACTACGTGATTATAGATGAAATATGTAACAGTGATACCCATTGTCATCGGGACACTTGGTACCATGTCCAATAATTTTATAAGATACATCAACAAATTGCAACTTCTTGCAATAATACCAGTGGAACTGCAAAAAACTGTGCTACTCAGAACATCGTACATCTTAAGAGGGTATTTGGTTGATACCTAGGACACTGGCAGCAACCCGTATCAACCATTAGCGCCAGTCAATGGTATTTGTGATGCTTTTTTGAATGTTCAGTTGACTGAGTTTCATATTTGGTGAATAAAAGTGAATAATAGTAATAATAGTAATAATAGTAATAATAGTAATAATAATAATAATAATAATAATAATAATAATAATAATAATAATAATAATAATAATAATACCACCACCACCTTTGCTCTCATCGAGTTATCATCCAGATTTTTTGAAACCTGAATCTGGTGGCCTCAATATTCAGGAAATTGGTCTTCTATATTTCTACTTTCTGGAACAAAGCATATTGCAAAAACAGGTTCAGGAAATCTGAGTTCTTTGCTTGGGCCAGGCTTCATTATCAGGAAAGGTCAATCATGTAGTACCAGCACTGAATTTGTTCCTGTAAGTAGTGCAGTAGTAGCTGAAGCTTTTATGCCCTCATTATTTTCATCTCTGCACTCCTAAAAGCACTGCTTCAACAGTCACTTTCCTAGGACTGATAATAACTAGCCTGATGACATATTGTACTCAGACCTGTCAGTAAAGGCAGAAACTCAAAAACAGATACTAAGAGGCAAAAAAAACATTTGTTTCTTTAGAAACCTGCTGCTAATGTATTCTCATATGCAATCTTTATCTGTGCAATCTTTGTGAGGGGAGCAAGGCTTGGATTATTTAGAGTTTTCTTAATGCAAAACACAACATGTTAAAGGTGAATAAACACGTGCCTGTCATGTTGCTTCAATATACTATAGCTTAAGAGTCAGCAAGTTCTCACTTATGCAACAAATTTGTTTATCTGATTCACATTCTATCTTCTTTCAGGACCTCAACCTGGAATATATTGTATAGCAACTCTTTCTCCACAAAAACCATGCATTAAGGGGATTGAGTTGAGAAAAAGTTGTCAAGAGAGCTTTCATGGTTATATCTGAATCCAAATCTGTATCGCTCCAAACTTAAACCAATGCCTTAACTAGTCTGATGACATATTGTACTCAATAAGGCACTACTTTGGCTCTTAGTCTTGTTAATAGCTTTCCAGTAATTACTTTAAAAAGGGTACTGAACATAAAAAGCCTTAAGTAAAAATTAAGCATATTTTTTTTTATTTTTCTTTTTAAAGGAGACTATAAATGTCAGAGTATATGTTTGTACCAGGTATTGAAAATCCAAATGGCAACAAAGTATGTTGGCTAAAATATAATAATTAAAGGAGATGTGGGCAGTATGACATGAAAGGGCATACGTGAAGGCCAAATGTCAGAGCTTTTTTTCAAAAAAGGTTAAGTTTTTTTTTTACTTCATTCAGCCTGCTATAGCCTTAATGGAACCAGCATAATAGCATAATAATCTAAGTACAATTATTTTAGTTGCTTTAGCAGCCCAGCATTTAAAATAAAAAATCAATTCACAGAATGTATTCACCTGGAAGATATTACTATAGTATTGCTATAGTGAGCGCTAAAATCCAGGTCTCTGTGTGACCCTCTATTCAACTTTTGATTCATAGTGCATAGCTTTTCAAGTTTTAGGGACAAAACTGTAGCAAACACCTCAAATGATTTAAAACCTTCCCTTCCCAAAGGATTTTAATGTTCCTTTAAAATGATAAATGTTCACTTGATTAAAATAACTCTTTCTTGGTTGCAAAATCTATCATTTAGAACCAGTTTTGAAACCTAACATTTCCTTCCAAGTGTAACCAGCCAAACTATTCAAATATTCACAAAATTGAAGCTCTTCTCCAGGCACTCAAACTGTTTTATATAAATTACATTTACCTCCAGCATAAATTAGTATTAGAATAAGCAGGAATCACGGTGACACTACATGAATACCTAAAGGTTTTGTTTCATATGTTCCTTCCTGTGGATTTTCAAACATGCCAATAGGTGACTGGGACCATTCCAGCTGGCTCCACATCCCTTTATCTTGCCCCTGCCTTCCAATGTTCCTAATAGACCAGGAAATCAACTCCACAGAAAAACTAAAACTATCTTTGTTGACATTGGCTATAAGAACAGAATCTGGATGTGCTGTAGCTCCTCCCTTTTCTTATACTCAGGTCATATCTACCTGAGTCAATTTGGAAGTTATCTGGTTGCTCTGAACTTAAAAAATGTTTCGGTCCCTTTTGCCTAGGTAAAGGTCAGAACTCAGAGATGGGCAGCAAATAAATTTAATAATAAATAAAATAGTTCTTGCACATTTCCATCACAATCATCTTCCTTACTCAATATTCCATACTCAATATTCATGTCAGAAATACAGGCTCAGTGACTGGATGGGGCCCTTTTTGCTAAGACTTTCATAAGATGTTATCCAAACAGATTTTAAATATAAATTAACTGTGTCTGCCAACCTCAGCTACTCTGATGGGAAATTGTAGGCTCAACAGAATATACAATAGTGCTCACACTGAAAGTAGAATAAAAATCCAGAGGAAGAAACTTTCTAACAGTCACATCCCAGATTTCCTAGGTTTCTATTTCTATTTATTATTTTTCAGTGGAAAGTTGGAAAGAAATATAAAAAAGGGCTAGAGATACTTTCAGTCTGTCTCTCATCCAGATAATGCTGCAAAACAAATGAGAATATGACCAAATTTTGGGTGGGAGGAAAAGACAGTGAAAGAAAAATTGAGCTTGAAAAATGGTCTAAATTTGGCTAGGAAGAAAAAATAATCCAAAAATAATAATAATCAATGTATCTCTGGGGAAAGGTAGCCAGGCAGTGGCTTGAAAAGCTTCTGTTTCATTTCATTCTAGACCTTTCCAACTCTTTTTTTCCAATCTTGTAATCTCAAGAAGGTATATTTTTATAGGTTGGAAAGAATTCCAGAAACTTCTCATGTTCATCTACAACTGCAAGTGGTAATGTCCATTCTACCCTTCCTGTCGTCTAAACACATGCAGTCAAAACTTGAACCATAGAATACAATGAGATCTCGTGAAAAAACATGGCTGATGGGGGGGGAAATTGCTATATCACATTCTTCAAATTAGAAAGGAAGGTATACATTCTTAATAAGAATGTACAATTGCTCTTTGGAGTTTAGCCATTTAGATTGAAAACAACTGAACTGCTTGCTGCAGACATTTTTGTTCTTACAGCCCTGGAACTCATTTGATCTGCCCAGACTATATTAATAATAGTCTTTTAAACTCAAATTATTTAATAAAACTTGTGTGTGTGTATGTGTGTGTGTGTGTGTGTGTGTGTAAATGTCAGTCTACTGAATCTGGCACATATTGTGTGAAGTGTAATTTCCCCAGGGATTCTGCATAGTTGCTTAAAAAAACACATTCTCTATTTTCATAATAAGAGAAATTTTCCTTTTCAGTTTGTGTGGGTGTGCTTTCTTTGATGCGCCAAATGTTTCTGTTTTAAATTCTCTTGAATAAAGGAAATACAATCCATTTCAAGTATCATTGGGCTAATCTCTCTGCCAAATTTAACTGCTCTGGCTAAACCTCAAATGAGAGAATTGGACAGATTGATAAAATTAAACATCTTTGGATGAGTTAATCATATCAGAATTATAAGTTTAGATGACAAAACTAATTTAAAGAATAAACCCTGCTGATTCTTTCTTTATAGCAATATAAATGCCACCAAGAGTCAGTCCAGATGGATGACAGTATTATGAAAACACAGAGAATAGAAGACCAATAGGGTCCACTTCTAAATTAGATTTATAAATTCAGCCATATGAGAACAAGAATATTGCTGGCGCCACATCAGGAAATGATCCACATTAGAAAAACAAATGCGAATCGTGACATTTCTCATCTGCATTCAATCAACACATAATTTTCACCCCATCATTTTCACCTTCTATTTCTTCTTGTCCTTATTTTTCTTTTGGACCTATTGAATTAAAAAAAAAAGCTCATTATCCTCAAAATATTAGTTTTCAGTTTCGGCATCCAAATAATATTTGAATTACATAAATGACATAGTATCATCATCATCATCATCCCACTAAAACTAGTAAAAATTTTAGACATTTATCATATGTTTAAAAAAAAATAATGAAAAGGAAGTATAAAATTTTGGACTGTTGAACTGAGATTATAATTTAAAAAGAATAGGACAAATAAAAAGTCTTAGCCTATATGAGTTATCTATGTTGTCCATCCCATCATACATATTTATATAGAATATTCTGTATAATCTAATATATGTCCAAAGAACATGTTAGAACTTAAAGAGATATAACTCTATATGATGCATGCAGGAAAGCTAATGGACAAGAAAGAAGAGAAGAAAAGAAGACAGAAAATTTAGAAAAACATGAAAACCAAGCCTATGTGATAAAGCAATGTGTAGCTTTTCTTATATTCTTCAGCATATCACTTGGAGTCATAAAGAAATAAAAAGGAGGTGAAAAATCTTGGGAAAATGGTAAATGGGAAAAGAGTTACAATCTTTCCTCATGATTCAGAGAGCCATTCAAAAATGTTTTTCTGCAAAGAAAATTGGCTCAGATGGAAAGGTTCCATTGGCTCAAATCTCAATGTAATGTAAATAGTGGATGAGCATGTTAACGCAATTGTCTATCACACAATGGGTGTTGATGTCCAACTGACTACATCGGCCTAGGTAATATTATCTGGAGTTATTATTAACTCCTGGACTATCTCTGAGACTTCTTCTAGGGAAGGCAGGTTGAAGTCACTGAAAAAAAAAAATCAGCCTTTGGAACTCCACCACCAACTCTCAATAAGATGCAACAGCTCTAGCATGAGAGCATAATTTATGAGCAGCATTCCCATCTTGCTCTTAGAGCCCAATTTTGCCAGTTAGGTGTCATAGCTAGTTATGTATAGAACAAGGCCCCTTGATGTGAACTGAGTCTCTCAGATATAATCCAATGGGCACATTTCCAAGAAGGAAGACTTTCTTTTGCCCCCAATTAGGTTTTGGTAATACAGGGCATGGTTTGCCCTTTTACAATAAGGTCATGAGAATCTGGCAACCTTGTAACCATGGCCAGAGAGCAGGGTGTCTATAAATGCAAATTAACCTAACAAAGCCAAATTCCCTTTCCTGAGAGTAGCCTATATCTCCTTCTGTCCATCTGGTTACATAAAAATTGTATCTTGTATTGCTTGTATTGCTTGATCACAAACAATTATGCTAGCCTAACTGTTATCCATATAGAACTTTGAATTTTGTAGGCGCAACTTTCTATGTTTGTATTTGTGAAAACATATATGTGCACATACAAATATGAGTTGCACATGTTCTGTCAAAAATGTAGATCATAGTAACACAAATAAATTAGTTGACAAATGCTCACTTTGATACAGTAATTATTGTTATTATTTTTTTCCAGTTTGTTTTGTGTAATTAAATCAAATCATTATCAGGTCTACTTACAGTTAAAGGTGACTTCCTTTGACAGTCCTATTGAATTGTCTTTCAAGCAACATTTTCTAGCAAATTACAAGTTCCATCCCAGGAAATTTTCTCATTAAAATAATTTTAATTAATCATTGTAGAACTAATAATGTGATGCTAAACAGTCATTTATTGGCCTATTGCCAGTTTTCTTTCTGTCTCACAAGGGAAAACATATTGCATCAATGAGGACATAATTTTGAGAAGGGGAGAAGGAGCATACTGTCTCTGAAACAATGTCACACACATCTCTCTATAACTAATTAATTATAAATGTACATTAAAAGTGGAGTTTTTAATAAACTTTCTCAGAATCAGCCCAATTTTTGAAAAGGAGATCTACTATGAGGTAAATGTGTTTAAGATTAGTCTCCTTTAAAAGAATATTTTTTTTAAAAAAAAATATTCTTTCATTGACAATTGGAACTTTAAAGACAATTAGACTGGAGATATAGTTCCAATTTATACCACCACGATAATTTAAATATAATAGAGGTAGTCCTCAATTTACAACCAGAATTGGAACCAGGACTTTCATTACTCATATAGTTTTTAAGTGAGTTGCATCTGATTTTTTGGCACTTTTGGCATGATAATTAAGTAAATCACCATTGTCTTTAAGCAAATCCCATGGTTGTTAAATGAATCTGACTTCTTTTTGCTTGTCAAGGAAGGACACAAATGGCAACCAGATGACCCCCTCCCTGGCCCCTTCAGATACTAGAAGCATTTTAAATATATATTGGTTCCAAGCACCCAAAATTTGATCACATATTTGTGGACATGCAGAGATGGTCATATGTGAAAAGTCATGAGTTACTTCTTTCAATGCTGCCATAACTTCGAACCATCACTAAATGAATGGCTTTAAATTGAGGATTACCTATATCAAACAGCACTTTAAGGACCAGATTAACAAATCTGTGTCAGAATGTTGTTTCATCTGAAAAACCTCCTACAATTAGAAAATTGTACAAGCTTCATCCAAGACAATGATGTATCCTTTTCTTTGACCAGCTAAATTTATATATTCATATTCATTTTCCCTCAAACACTCATGGACACAAAAACCACCTCCCTCTCTCCTGCAAAAAGCAACATTGGGATCACTAATTCAAGGTTTCTGACTTAAAAAATTTGAAATAAATATGCTAGCTAAGATGATGGCTCCAAGAGCCCATAGAACTGTGAAACAGAATTCCAGTGTCAAAATGGAGACAGGATGAGAACATGAATGTCCTGAAATCAATCAAAAGATAGACCAATATATTTCAAAATCAGAAATATCTTTCTGATTTTGCACCTATGGCATCAATTTGTCATAGGACTAATATTTTACCCTTGATTTCTTGTTTTGCAAAACCAAGAGTGGTTGCTACTAGCTACCAAGACAACTGAGTAATTAACAAGTATTTCCAGACTGTTCGATGTTCTATAGTCCCATAGATGATTTAGTAAGGAATTGAATTAATCAGTGTTAGCTTCGTTTAAACTTTCCCTGTGAAATTGTTGATACTTGAAAGTGGTTTCTTTTTTTTTTAAAGATACTAAACAAGAAAATATTTGTTGACTTTCATTACAAAAGAGAGACACAGATATGGATGCAGTAGGGTCAGTACATTAACAATGTAAATCCTGAGAGGTTTTTTTCAGAATCTGTATACACATGTATTTCAAGTCATCTCAAATATTTGAAGCCCAGGAAGTAGCTGCAAGCAGAAAAATATTATTTGTAAAATATTTTTTTGTGTTCGAATTCAGCATAATTTGCTCTTGCTTTAGCTTTCATGGTTAAATTTTGACAAGTTTCCAGATATAATCCAACAAATGAGTCATCTCGCTTCATGTAAAATACAAGTTCTTGAAATAAATGTTCAGAAATCTTTATTCAGTTGTAAAGCAGCAAATAAAGCAAAAAAAAAAATCACTATTAATTAGCATAAATACCAAAAATATTATTTGATAATATTTAAGGAAGATTAGATGAGAAATTTATGAGAATTATTTATAAATAAATGCCCACATATTACTGCTATGCTTAAAATATTCTGATCCCACATCTTTCTCTTTGGTTCTCCTAGTTCACAAAACAGAGCAATATTTGAAACTCAAGGTATATTTGAAAATGTTCCTCAGCTTCAAGGTACAGACATGATGCCAGTGTTCTTGGGATCCCCATTCTTAAAAATATGGGTAAAATTCTAACAATAAATTCCACATCTGAGTCATTGAAAATCATTTTATGTACTGAGATCCCTGGGGTTTTTCTGAACTTCAAATTATAATGGAACAATTAAAGCAGGCAGTGTAGTTGCACTTTTATTATCTTAGTAGATCTCTATTCTCTGTAATTGACAGAGCAAATTTAGTCTGGGGCATTGTTAAATCATATTGGAAACAGTTATGTTAAATAAGAGGAAAGAAGCTGTATCAAGCTCATGAGATATTTTATAAAGATGGAATTAACAGCAAGAAAGATTATGATACTGAAATGATAGTTTGGGCAGAAGATTTAGAATTATTAATTACTAATCTCTTTCTTCTGATTAGTAGCTATTTCATTGAGAAAATGATTGTTGACGTTTTTGATGTCTGAAAGTTGAGGGTCTAGTTTGGAAGGCTGGGGTCTCAAATTCCCTCTACCTGAAATATGTTGGCCAGCTATGCCTCCTGCTTTGGGTCAATAGCACAGTGGTTTTTGATATTGTTTGCTCTTTCAGGAGGTATCTCACTTGGTATTCTCTCCCAATAATGCTGACAGATAATCCAAAAAACACCAGATCAATCTCACAAGAGATAAAGAAAAATTTATAACAAAAATAGAAGGAATATAGAAAATATAAACATTGATTTTAAACTTTAAATACTAGTATTTAAAAGTTATATACAACTATGCAATACTGAAAAAGAGGAATAACATTGCTCAGATTACCAAAGAAGAACAGCTTCACAAGAAAGAAAGAAAGAAAGAAAGAAAGAAAGAAAGAAAGAAAGAAAGAAAGAAAGAAAGGAAGGAAGGAAGGAAGGAAGGAAGGAAGGAAGGAAGGAAGGAAGGAAGGAAGAAAAGAAGAAAGGAAAGAAAATGGATCAGACAGTGTAATGTTTGGAGTAGATCTCAAGATGCCCTTTATCTGCTATAAACAGATAAATGAGCAGGAGATTCTTCTTCCTAATATATTAAAAAGAAAACAAATGTTTGTAACATGCAGTTTATATTCAAGTATATATGATTCTAGGTTGCCTTTAAACACCAAATTTATACATAGAATTGTGTAGTATTAGACTTAGCAGATTCACATTGAACAATTATTAAAACTCTAATGTAAATTCCTTTTAGAAATTCCCATTTCTTCAAAAATAAAAGTCTCTTTAAGCAGACGTTTTTGTGATTTTTCTATTTGCCGCTACTTCCCTATTGATTCCTAGAGAATCCAGCTATATAACAGAGGCTGTTTGAGGAGAAACTGTGGTCCATTTGTTTTCTAGCTGGTATCTGGCAACTTCTACCTCTTTTTCCTCAGAGAAGGAGGGGTGAGGAAATTGCTCCATTAATATGTGACAAGTCCTATCTCTAGCCCTTTCATAAAACTCTTGATTCCATGAAAGGACACACACTGGAAATGTTTGAATTTTGCTGTCTGGCAAGAGAAGTACATGCACAATGGGATAATTTTCTCCTCTATCCCCAAAGAATGGTGATTCAAGATGTAAGAAAAGAAATGGAACGGAGTGGGTCAAGGTATTCAGGCATTTCTGAAAACACAGCATTGTTTCCAGGAAGCAATCAGTGATAAAAAAGGAAACACGGTGTGCCTTAAGGGAGTCATATTTCATGGCTTTGCTTGCCTTGGCTGGAACTTGCAACAACTGGCAGAGACTTCTGCATATAATAGAAGCCTCTCCTGCCTGTCTCAGTGTCAGCTGAGATAAAGAAACTGAATCAGTGCCATCTCTTTACTCTTTGATGTGAAATGTTTGGATTGCTGGAGCTTCAAGAAGATGCTTGGCTTGATCCTTTGTTGAAGAAAACGACACCCCCCCCCCAGAAGATTTATGCAACTTTACTATTTTAAATATTTTATAATGTTATTATATAATGTTACATTGAATATATTTTGAAATACTATACCTCAGAAGCTAAATAATGTTATACTTAAGTTTATTCTAGGTAGTTTGAATCTAGGCAAGGTGTATAATTTGTCAAGATTTTTTTTCTTTCCATTAAGATAATATGAAGGGTTGATAAATCAGCTTGAGGCTGGTAATGTTGAAAATTACCTTTGATCAATTGATTTGGACATCAATCAATCGAGCTTAATAATAAATTCATAGGCTATTTCCAATCTTGCAAATAAAACTGAAGTAAGTGTATTTAAGTTTACAAGACTTCTTTATTTATTTAGAGCTATATTTAGAGCACAACTCCTAAGAGACTGGGTGGTTTGCAGACTGAGAGCTCTAAATAATTTCATCTCTATAGCATAATTGCTAGAAGTTCACAGGCTTTAACAGAGCAAGAACTTCTAATTCTCTATAGGAAGCCATGTCATCTCAAATTGTTTTGGATTTTAATTTTCTATCAACTCAACCACTGGAAGATCAAGAAGAAGGGATCAAATGAGTGTCATTTTGAATAGATGTCATATAGTCATTATTATTAATTATTATTATTAATTATTATTATCTATTTTATTCATTAAACATGAAACTCAGTCAACTGAACATTTAGAAATGTACCCCAAATATAAGTGACTGGCACTGATGGTTGATATGTGTTGCTGCCAGCATCCTAGGTATCAACTAAGTATCTTCTTAAAATGTATGATGTTTCAAGTAGCACAGTTTTTTGCAACTATGTTATAGCAGTTATAATACTGCAATTCTGCTGGTGTTATAGCATAAAGCTGCAATTATTGTTATTGTTATTATTGTGGTATGAATTCCTATTCTTAGGAATCCAATTTTGGATTATTAATGAATAATGTAATTTCTGCCTGTTTATAGGTTTCAAGTCATTCAATAAAAGTAGTAGAGGAAAGATATTCCTCTCTCTTATTCATATGACTTTCTTCTAAACTACTTCATTTTCTTAAATGTTTTCAAAAAAGATTCTTCAAGATAGCAGAAGCTCTGCATAGGCCTATTCTTGGCCTTCTCTACAAGTGTAAAGGATAACATTATCATCCAATAGGCAAAATATGCTTCTGATTGTCATTTAAGCTACTATTTTATCAAACTAGTTCAGATGAGATCTTGAAACCAGAATCAACTGCTTTTCTTCAGACATTCCCAATATAGGGTTATTCTTACTGTATGGAGCCAAGAACAATATATTGCATAGTTTTATGAAAAAAAAAATAGTGGAAAGCTTACAGAACTACAAACAAGTACTAAAAAAATATTTTGGTAAAGTATAAACAATAATTTCTTTTCAGGGCTACCTCTTGTCAAACCCTGCTATCTTTCCTAACTTTTTACCTGTTCCCACGGTGTTGCGTGTAAACAGAATACTGTTCTCTGAATTTATCTTGGCAACTCTTTCCTCATACTTGTATCTTGAACTTCTGCTCTTTCTGATAGCAGCTTTTGGTAATAAACTTGAGACTGGCCTACCTGATCGTGGGAATAGCAGCCTGCACCCATGCCCATGGTGATAGCATTTTCTTAGCACATTTTTTTGTCTGAAAGGAATTATTTATTTAAAAATATTCCCACACGGATTGTGCCAAAGCATTTATGCATTGAAAAGAAATTACTTCACTGAATAATAAATCCCTTAACATCATGTCTGTGTCACATTAACACACAGTTTAATTAGGCTTTCTACCAAGTTCCTATTATTTCCCCAGTGTAAAGTTGGCAGGAGGCATCTTTGGCTGAGCTGCTATTAGACACTATTGTTCTAAGAAATTACCTAATGCAAAAACAAAACAAAGCCACCGATGTACTTGCATCCTCTCTTATAATGTCCCCTTCTGCAGAAAAAAAGAGGGAAATGATGCCATGCATGTGTATCAACTAACACAATCAGTGAAAGTTTGAAAGGACATTAGTAAGACAAAAGCTCCAGGCGTGTTTCATTAGAACAGAGATTTCACACCTTCTACTTTGTGAGAAACTAATATGCTTGTTACTGCCTAACACAATTCCATGAAAATTTTTTCACACACAAAAAACAACTATTTCAGTTGTTCCCCTCTAGGCTCTGGGGACATAGAAAACATAGCTAGAATAGAGCACAATGTTACACTGAAAAGAAATTAATGTATCTGCTTTGTTATGTTGTGGATTATATTATTAAGTAAACATCAATAATTCATTCTAAAATACAACTCTCAAAGAAAGAAAAACTGCTTCCTCCCGCCTGCCTTCCTGAAGGCAGAAAGCCAATAAGAAGGTCCTTAAAGACTTTGGAAGAGAACATTTGTAATTTTGCCATTTGCCCTGTCTCAAATGTCTGCTCTTGCATTTACATAGGCACCCCAATAATTCAAAGTGTCATTTCTAAGTTCACACCAATGTTGGGAGCATTTCACATAAAGCAGCTTATATTATTGAGAACTTCAGGAAGTTGGTTCTCTTTTTTCACATAGCTGTGTTTTGTATTTTTCACTGGTGTTACACTGACAGCTTGGATAACATTGTTTTCCAGAAAAAAATAAGTAGGGTCCAAAAACTTCTAAAAAGAAAGGAAGTTGCCTTCAGTTGCAGAAGAACCAGACTATAATTATTCATATGTTTCTTCCAATAATTCTTCTGAAGAGAATTATGTGCTTTTTTAAAAAAGGAAGATACTCCCAGACAATCCCTGATATATATATAAGTGTCATGTCATCTCCATATTGAGTGAACTAACCTTCATTTATTGCCTATAACCGTGATGGTGAATCTATGGCACGTGTGCCAGAGGTGGCACACAGAGCCTCTCTGTGGGCACGCATGCCATCGCCAGCTGCTCTTCTGGTTTCCAGTGTGCACATGTGCACCGGCCAGCTGGTCTTCATGGGCACTGGAACATTGGAAAACAGCCTGAAAAAAGCCCGAAAACAACCAGAAAATGGCCTTAAAACAGCTCAGAAAACGGTCTGGAAAATGGTCTGAAAAATGGCCCTGAAAACGGCCCCCAAAATGCCCAAAAAATAGGCATGTGCACACCATCCAGCTGGTCTTTGAATTTCCGGTGCTCCGGCATGCGCACATGCATGCACATTCTGGTTTGGGCACTCGGTGCCAAAAAGGTTCACCATCACTGGCCTATAAGGTGACCAGTACACAGTTTTCATAGGAAAACTATCTCAACTCCAAAGTTTGTTGTCTCCAACAGAGAGTAGTTGGATCAAAATGTTCTGAAGAAAAAACTCCAATTTTCTCCTCAATTGTTTTTACTGGGCATAGTTAAGGGCTTTTCAATGGGTGAAACAAAATTAATATTGTATATGGTGACAGCAGCTAGGTTACTGATTGGTCAATATTGGAGAAGGTTTTGCCTACTATTGAAGAATGGACTTTGAAGGTGGCCAGTTTTGCAGAAATGGCGAAGATATCAGCATACTTAAAAGACCGGACTCAAGAGACTTATGTATGGGAGTGGAAGAAATGGATAGATTATGTGCAGAATAAATACCAAACTAGGAAGTACCAGATAGCTTTTAGTTGAATGTTGTGTAGAAATGTATAGTATATAGGGGGTAGAATAGTTCAATGTCATGTAGAAATGTATAGTACACAGGGGGGAGAGTAGAAGGGCGGTAAAGTATGATAACATATGATTTGGATTTCACCTTGGGGAAGTCATGGGAGGAGGGGAGGGTTAGGGAGGGTTAGGGAGGGAAAGGGGGGGGAATTGGAAAATTTGTATTTGTAAAACTTTTTCAATAAAAAAGAGAGTAGTTGGATCAGAAAGTATATGTAACTCTCCTAATATTTTACGTTTTCCTTCTTGGCTCTTTTGTGACTTCTATAATATGATTTTGTATTATCTAGTCAACCAATTTTAATTTTTCAGGAATCTCTTTGAGATTTGTTTTCACTGATCCCTTTGGCTACATTCTCTTTCTGACCGAAAGCCTCCTGAATCATCACAGCAACAATCTGAGGTCTAGGAAACAGTTTTTCTCTTCAGAGAACATATTCTTGAGACATACTAATTCATTGAGACTTTTGTTCCTTTTCCTCTAAAGGAAACCAAAGACTAGACAGTCTGGCCTGCTATGTTTTTCTTAAGGAACTTTGACCTAAAACGATGTTTGGTTCTTTTGTTCTTCTAGCTGTTAAAATTACTTGTGGACTTTTTCTTTCCCAAGGAATCTGAAAACCTGGTTGCCCACACAAGGCAATTATGAATTACATTGCAGCCTTTCTTGACATGTTGATGCAACTGTTTTCTGGAAGCCTTGGTGTGACTGTTTCAAAGACCTTCTGGATCTATCTGGGCATTTAAATGCTTGAATAGCCACCTTGCTTTGGAAGTGGTTCAATTCTAGCAGACACAAAGCAGACGTCTACTTGGTGTCTGCAACAAGGATATGGCTGTTTTAAAACTTCAAGGAAAAACAGTCTTATACAACATACTTTGTGAAATACCTTTTTGAAATACTGTGCGCAACCCCCTTAAAAAAACAAAGATGGTTATAATTGTTAACCATTAAATATTAACCAGTGGTAATTTTGTAAATTTAACGTTAATATAAATGAATTTCTATCAAATTTTTATTGTTAAATCAAACACCTAACTGAAAATATTTTGGTAATACCTATACCTCTTTTTTCATCTATTCATCTATTCATACACAGATTCTTATTATTTTACCTCTGACTGATCATTGAGTTTAAGAATACTCTTCAAAATAGAATTCTTAGTTGGCTCAATAGGTCTCATCACTAATCCATTTCTTTGTAGATTAAAAAAGCATATCTGAATTAAGCATAAAAGTAAGGATAGGGCATAAGGAATTTTAAATAGATTAATATTATAAAGTGAATATTAAATAATGCTGTTGATTTTTCCCTTAACATCCTTGCCCAACTGTATTTCAATTGTATTCCTGAACAGCTGAGTATCTGTACAGGACTACCATCTTCAAAAGGATGGAACTAGGATTTACAAAGGACAAGAGGGTAAGGAAGACATAAAGTGCCACTGGCTTTGATGTAATTGTACTATCTATTTAAGTCCAGCTGAAAGGAAAAGGAAACACACACAATCTATTCTTGTCCCAAGATGGTAAACTAGCTTTTTTCTGTTCTGCCAAGAAAACTGCCTCTACAGTACTTTATCCTGAATTGGCAAAAAGAGAAGCAAAGCCAAATCAAAGAATAAAATAGTATGTTGCCAGTTACATTAGCAATGCATCAGTAATAATGCAGACACATATCTCAAATTGAGCCTGGCCAACGTTCAGCATTTTGCTTTTTGGTCCACAGGAAAGAATAATAATCTAGACAAAGTGTGATGGAAATCAACCTTTGAAAAGGCTTCTTGGGAGTTTGAGTTTGTAACGTTCATTTGTTTTTAGATTTCAGTTCTTTCCTTTTTTCCTCTGGGACTTTCATATTTTATGGAGAAAAGAAATGCATCATTTCTAGTCATTTCCATTTTTATACGCACTTGCTATCAGCCATTCTCACTCATTGTTGGAGAATGGAGAACAGTGCTGCAGTGAGTTCCAGTATCTTACAAAAATGGCAGATCATGTATTTAAAAATTATCTTCAAATAAAACTTATTGAAAAGATTTCACTATATTGTCATATGAAATATGTTACATGTTACATATGAAACACTGTACACCAAATTTCTAAGAGGCAATGGCAGGTGAAATGCTCCCGGTTTGGACCAGATTGCCCGATCCAGTAGCGAGAATGAGAACCGGTAGCAAAAATTCCTGCCCCCCCCCGCCCAGCTGCTCATCCAACCTGGGAATAAATGTGAATAGAAAAGCAACAATTCATTTTGCACAAACAAACTTCTAATATGGGATGACCTGAAAAGGAAGATGGCAAGAAAGGGAGATTATGAGATGAATTTGTGCGTCTAGATGGAAAGTTTACTAAAAATATGAAAAAAGATTGAGAATTTTTAAGATGTAAAAATGCTGTTATAATTTTGGTGGGTTGTACAGTATGTGACTTTCTGCATGAAATAGAAGTCTATCAAATAAAATGAAAATAGCAATAGCACTTAGACTTATATACCACTTCATAGTGTTTTACAGCCCTCTCTAAGCAGTTTACAGAGTCAGCATATTGCCCCCAACAATCTGGGTCTTCATTTTACTGGCCTCGGAAGAATGGAACTCTGAGTCAACCTTGAGCCTGGTGAAGTCAGAATTGCCAAATTGCAGGAAGTCAGCAGGCAGCAGAAGTAGCCTGCAGTACTGCATTCTAACCACTGCACCACCGCAGCTCTTATAAAATGACTGAATAAAAGTGTTCTTCTTTGTTAAATACAAGAGAAACCTGAGTATGGCAAAAGAAATACAATAATCGGCTAAACGCAGTGGGAATCATTACTTAAGAAGTTGTATTGTAAATGAAATAATATCAAAAATGGAGGGCAATGAATGGATGTACATTGTATACAGATAGTCCTCAATGTATGACTTAACAACTAAACAAGTTACGACAGACTTGAAAAAAGTTACTTACGACACATCCTTGACATTGCTATTGTTGCACATAGTTATGTGATCGCATTTTGGGTGCTAGGCAACTGGCTCATGTTTACATTGATTTTGCAATGCTTTTTGCCATTTTCTGGATAAGCTGGATTTGGATTTATGTGATTCATTTAATGACCATTACCAAAATACTTGCAAAATTGAGTCTGATCACATGGTAATTCGACTTTCAACTGCAACAACTCACAGCCAATAGTCTGGGTTCAATTGTAAATTGAGGATTATCTATATAAATATAGATTGGTTAGGAGGTATGTTGAGTTGATATGGATTATTTAGAGAGAATGAATGGAGACAGAATTTCAAAATAAATATATGGAGATGAGATGGGGAAATTCAAGAAAAAGGTGATTGTATAGAATGGATGAGATTCCCAAAAAGGTAAAGGTAAGAAGTTCAAAGAACAAAAGGCATTGCTGGAAGTGGTTTATGGTCATGGTAGAAGTCAAGCTTGCAGAATCCAATCTGGGTCAGTTACTGGGATCAGGCATTTAGGCCTCCTAGCTTTAGGACTCTGGAACCCATCCTCTGGGAACATGTCTCTTCTAGAATCTGTATTCTGGTAGAGAGAAGTTCTGGTACCAAACACTCTATACCAGTGATGGTTAACCTTTTTGGTGCCGAGTGCCCAAAGTGCGCAAACGTCCATGCAAATGTACAAGTGTGTGCCCAGATCCCCAAATGCAATGCGAGTGCCCTCACGCATGCGCCCCACCCCTGCACATGCACATGCATCCCCATGCATGCACCCCGCACATGTGCCCCGTTCCCCTGTGAATGCACTCCAGGGTCCCCTGGGCTCCTTTTGGCTTCCAAGTTGATGCAGGAGGCCTTCCAGGCCCAAAACATGGTGTGGGGTAGGGCCGCGCGTGCATGAACCTCAAAAATGCAATGCAAGTGCCCCCTGCACATGCACCCTACCCCCCACGCATATGCAGCAGAGACCCGAAAACCAGCTGGTCGGCAGGTTTTCCACATGCGCGGTGGAGCTGGGCTGGGGTGATGGCTGGTGTGTCAGGCGACATGGCTCTGCATGCCACTTCGGGCACGTGTGCCATAGGTTCGCCATCATGGCTCTATACCATTCTGCTAGAGAGAATGTTTATTCTGATACAGAAAAGTTTTGGTACCACACATTCTGTACTACATATTCTAGTAGAAAGAAGTTCCCCGAGGATTCATGTTCAAGCATGAATTTGAAAGCTTGGAAAACTAAACCTCTAGCCCTGGTAACCAACCCAGATTGGATCCTGCAACAATATCCTGGGACACGTATACTTGCCTTCATTTGTGAAATCAAGCTTATTTGTAGTGATAGAAAGGCATGGAGAATAAATGTTGTTGGTGTAAACTACATTTAGTTATGTTTCCTTGTTTAATCCCATACCTTTACATTTTATTACTTTATTTTTTAATATAGCTATTTCTTCCTCTTCATATATGTTTGTATTATGAACATTTCACATGCTGTTTTAAAATGAAAATATTTCACTCTTAAATTAAAAGAATGTTTTGGATTCTTTGAGGAGATGTATGCAAGGTGATCGACTCGTTTTGTTATAAGAAATCACTTTTAAATAGTGTAACCTTTAATTTAATGATGAGAGTGACAACTGTTGGTGTCATTTGCTGTGAGAGACTCTGGGCAGAAGGAACTTGTACCTGTCACTTCTATCTTCTGCTCTCAGAATTGTATTTTTTAAAAAAAATATAGGAAGAATTGTAATAGAAAATGAGTCTTTCAAAGTTTGTTTTCCCTTATCCTGACATGCAGCTCTTCTTCATCTGTTCAAAGTTAACATTAGTTTCTTTTCAAATAACTAATTCACAGAAATGGAGCATGGAAGGAGCCTTGAAGGCAAATTAAAATCCTCCAGCAGTTTCCTCATTTCTTCTGCTTGTGATATTATTCATCCATCAAAATATCTTTCTTAACAATATATTTAAAGGAGGGGCTGGGGAATCTGAAATAAGTGCAAGTGTGTGTGGGGAGGAGGAAGCATAGTGTATGTGTGATGTCCTAGTAATAATTATCATGTCATAATTTCTAGCTTTGCATTTCTCACCGACCTTCTCAGATCTAACTTATCATTTTTTGTGACTTATACATGCTAAGCTTTCCTAGGAATGGCACTTCATTCTTTGTTCTCCCAAACTCAAGGCATCGTTATTCTTTGTGTGGTTAAGTATGCACTCATTTCAAGCTGCTGACAACTAACATTTGAAGGATAGCTGTAAAATGACTTAGTATAGTAACACCCAGGCCTTTAGAAGGTCATTGAACAGAGATAATTTACACATATACACCCTCACTCCATTTTTTTCCCTCACAGACAGCCAGCATGCTATGGACAAAAATACAATAAAAAGCAACTTTAGAGAAATTATATATGCCATTATTATGACAAGATGCTGATTCCACACATGACTTTCTAGTCTATAGGGATCTGGCAATTTTTGCCTTCCATCTTGCATTGTCAACTCGGACTAATTGAAATGTTTATGAAAAGCTGAAATATTGTGGCTTAACAGCCCAATAATTCTTTAATGAGCCCTCCTGTTTTATTAATAAAATGATTTATAGAAATATTTAATCTCACTGATTTACTATTAGCATTAATGAGCCTAGTTATTAAGCACTTTATTTAGGAATGCCACAGAAACCAGGCCTGCAACCCATGCCACATTTAGTATGAAGTCATTAGTAGGAAGATGGAATTCATGCTTCAAGGAGCATGTTGTTTGCTTCTGCTAACATTCTGTTCATAATGGATGGAGATAAAAGTATCTGTCATCAATATATCCCAAAGAACTACGCCGAGGGCAATGTCACAGTTGACTTAGAGGCTGCTGAAGATTACGTAGAAGTAGGTTATATGGATTAGCGATGTGAGCATTGCAGGGTTTTAGGCATTATTCTATTCTGTCAAAGTTTCAGTGGCTAAAAATAACACAATTGGATTCAATTATCATTTATACCTTTACATTATGTGCAGACCTTTGTAAATTTCTGCAATATATAGATTTTCATACATAGCTTTCCTCAGTATATTAAGTTTTATATTATCACTCCATGACAAAAACTTTTCTTACATGTTAAGTTCCCAGTTGGGCTGCACTTTTTGCACTCTATGTGCACCCTACATGTGTAAGTGCCATCATGAAATCTATTTTGGAATATTATGTCAATTCACTCTCAAAATAATTGTGATAGATTTCCCTGCTCCTTGCCAGTTGTATTTGCTCCTTTGTTCCTCCAGAGCTATCAGCACAAAATAGTTCACTTCCATCCTACTTATTTTCATAAGATGTAGAACTAGCCATAACTACATGCACAAAGAAAGCTCTTTCCTGTTTCTTCAACAAGGAAATACCTTGATCTTTGCTGTCCTATTTTTGAGATGTCTATAAAGGGCAGCACTGAAATTGAAAAATGAGAGAGGGGAAGGGCAGAGGAAGAGAAATAAAAAAAAATATCTGGAATAGGTCAGGAGGATGATTACAATAATCAGAGAGTGAAATGCTCAATGTATACTATGGGCTTTGTAGCTTTATTAATGAATACATCGGTAAAGGAAAAAGGAAGTACAATGGAATTCTTCACTTAATTTCACATTTCATGTGCATTGTGCTTTGAAAACTATAGAATTCACACACTGTTAGTTGTTAAAATTGATGTATAGGGCTCCCTTTCAGAACCTCTTTCCTTCTGGAGGTGTTAGATTACATTTTGTTTTTACTAGTTAGGAATTCTGGGCTGTTTCAGATTGAGAAAGCTTTTTTTGGCCTTTGCTTGCTGTTCTTTACACAACGATCTGTTGGATAAATCCAAATTGAGAAGGCTTGCAGGTTTTGATAGCATGTTCTCATGCTATTTTTAAATTGGAATGAAGCTGGTAAAAAAAAATCTCTGTTTTTTAAAAGTCTATGCCAAGATTTTCAGTAACCCAAAGGAAAATTGAACTCTAGAAGCCAGTCAATAAGACGTAGGTCATAAAAACACTGTACATAATAATTGACATGACTGCATAAATCTTAATTTCTTTTGATCAAAATATGAGGTGGATTTGAATGAGGATGTCAAGGATTGATGATGCAGCTTCCCTGTGGCAGCCCTTGTCAAGGAACATCCTGCCACCTAAGTTTAGGAATGCCCCAACTCACAGGGCTCTAAGAAGGTTTCAGAAATGTTACTATTTGGGCAGCTTATTTCGGTGTTAATATATTAACATTGACAAAGGCAGGAGTGCACTGTATAATTATGTGGGCTATGTGAGTTAGATTCAGTATGATTCTGTTTTAATGTTTTTGTTCTTTGTCAACTGCATTATGACTGTCTTGATGGAGCCAGCCTGTAAATCTTTATGTAAATAAATAAAATAAATGTATATTACACATTGCTATACTTTTAAGTAGAGATTTAGCTGTGGCTCAACCTTGTACTAAGTTCAATTGTCAACATTAAGGCACGCAGCAACAGCCTTAAATTGATTAAAATACTGTTTTGAATCCTTAATGATTATTTGATGAAAAACATCTTTTTTTACATGCCAATAGAAATAGCCGTAAAACATGAATGAGACATTCAAAACATCCCATTCCAATATTTTCCTTTTCCTTTCAAGAATGTAAAGTGGGGAGGAAATTCAAGATTGATGAAAACCAATCTAATTCAAATGAATACTTTTCTGAACTCCGTTTAAGAATTGAAAGCTAAATCAGGGATTTAAATTAAATTACAAAATTATGTTAATTATACAGTGCACTCCTGACTTTGTCAACATTATTCTTCAATATGCTCATGGAATCCCTATCTATTGAGATTATTATACCTGGACTGATGAAAATATTTTTTCTCTCACATTTCCAAAACCCAACCCTCCTGCAGAACTTTTTTTTAAAAAATGAAATAGATCGTGGGCATCAATGGGTATTTTTTTAAAAAGTTCACCTATTCAGGATTGAATGATGATTCAGAAATGAAATCAGAAAAAAGCATACTGTAATAGACAAATGTTATTTGAATTAGAATGCCCAATCACACAAAATAAAGTATTTAGTTGTACGTCAATTTTTCTGAACTGTATCCGCAAAATAATTTGAATCTAAGATTCTCCCAAATTCTAACCTACCTTGGCCAACATGGTAAAAATTCTACAATTGTAATCCACAGATTTAGAAGATATTAGGTTGAAAGAAATTTCAATATTTTCTATGTCACGAAAACAAAAGATGAATATGAAATTGTAATAGTGCATTACATATATACACACTGTACATACATGCATTTTCAGTTTCCTTTTCTTTTTTGCTACATGGGAGGGGGGAACCCTTCTCAACTAAACAATAGATGAGATAAGATTTTCAATCACCTTCTCTAACACAATAGGAACAGAAAGGGAATATTTCCAGCAAATCATAATGTTTGAATTTTTCTATTTGTAAAATGTGTTTTATGAATTGTGATACTTTTTGTTATTTGTAGCCCAATTGACAAGTAGCATTTTTTTTATTTGTGTGCAAAATATTATACAATGTGTTTATGATATTTCATTGTACCTTATTTTCTATTGTATTCTCAGAGGTTTATTTCTATTTGTTTTTCACAAAATATGAAACTAGTCCAATAGCACTCTGCAGGGTTTTTTTTTCCTGCTTAACAACTATGCTAATAAATAAAATTACTAGATTTTGTGCAGTATGGATTGTTTTGGGAAAATAAATTTCAAATGAATGAGTAAAAAAAGTCCTTCTGAAGTCTGGACACTAATATTTATTTGCATTTAAACCTGCTTTTCTCCAAAAAGTATATGGAGCAGAGAGCAATAAATTTGTAAAAAAATGCATAAAATAAAATTAAAGCCAGCATTTCTTACTATTTTACAGATTATACAATAAAGATTGTTATCAGCATTATCAGATGACTTTTTGTATTACCAGTCTTCTGTAAAACAATGGCTTTCTCCTATTTTCTGATATTCTAAAGTATTGCTTGAAATTTATGGATAGGGCATAGATTTTTTTTTTTCAAAAGAAATATATATTGAAGGACAGTGTTTTTATTATTATTATTATTATTAAAGTTTCCTCTAGAGATTGTCTCCTTTTTGTTTTATTAGGATTTGGCTTTGTAGCAAAAAAATACTGAGTCTTTACAAATATTGGGATTTCGGCACTGAAACAGAACTGTGCAGAAAATGGCATTCACTGATCTGTCTATAGGGATAAGAACTCTAACACATAAACATTTCAACACAAAAAGATTACTTACTTACTTATTTTTCCCTCCAGAGATTTTTGTACTCAGAACGAGTTCATTTTCTCAGCAGGAAATGTGGGTTTCTGGCTTTCTACTTGTTTCACATCAGCTGTCCTCTTGAGATACGGTAATGACATCAGATATAAACTATGGTACTGCATCATAAACTATCACTACCATGACAGATAGAAATACCGGAGAACTTGCTGGTGGTAAATCTTGCTTAAGAAAAGCGATTATTTTAATTGAAAGCTGTCTGTTTATCTTGAAGGAAGGTATTTTCTTTGCTATACTTCAAGAGATGACGTTGATGTTTCCTTTCATCTCAAAAAACAATCTCAACTGTGATGAGGTACTCTTCATTTTCATGGTAGATTATACCCAATAATCACTTACAAACTCAACAAGACCCAGGACATTCAGGAAACAGAGAATGTTGTATACATAAGAAGAAAACTCATTATTCTGTCTAAATTAGATCATGAGGGTGATAGTTCCATAATGCTTTGATTAGAAGCCATGCAACATATTAATTTGGTTCAAGTGTTTTGCCTGCAGAGAGAATCCCAGCACATGTATAATCCCTAACCTACCCAAATCAGTCACAACTTTCCCATAGGAAAGTCTCAACTGATATTTACTTATGTTAATAAGCACTTTCTCAGCCCTGTAAAAAAGGAATATGTCATACCTTTGTGTACCTGGGCATTCAGTGGAATTGCACACAATCACTAAGTCTCTGAACCAATACAGCCTTAATTGAGAGTACATCTTAGAGTACTGAGTTGGATTTATGTTTAAGTCAACAGGTATAGAGCTGCATGCCAAATAAATCTGAGTATTCTAACTTACAGTAAGAGCACCTTGAAGGCTTATAATATTAAAGCGCAAATATATGCCAGCATTTTATGGAATAAACTGACAGAAAATAAATATGTGGTGAATCACGATAAATCACTATGTCTTGGGATTTCACCAATGCACTTTATTTACAGGATTTAAATATATTTGTAAGTCTACAGCTATTTTGGTTTTATTTTCTGCTTTATTCTCCTCAGTCATTTTCAGAATGTTACTATTACTGACATTATGTACATGAATGCTTCATTGTGTTATTCCTTTTTTGAGGTAAGCAACATAATATAGAAATGACAAAAACTTGCTGTGGTTAAATTCAGCAAAATATTTTTTTTAAAAAAATGTGAATACTATTAAAGTATCTCTATAGGGAACATTTAAAATAGTACAAAAACAGCAGTGATAACATCTGCAACAACAAATGAGCCTTAACAAAAGTTTAAATAACAGAAAATATTTAATTCATAAAGGTTCTGTTGTCTAAAGTTCTTTCATAAACCATAATGTACCCTAGATCAGCATAATAACACTCAGAGACAATTTTGTCCAGTAGTCCCACTAACTGTAAATTTAAGAGAGAATCTTTCCTGTGGGTCACTAGAAATCTCCTGGAGCTGCAAGAAACCCACAAGATACATTCTAATCAGTCCTCCATGTTTGCACAGGTTAGTAATTCTGGCAAACTTCAAGATGATCAGAAGACGATCTGTCCATGGGACATGACTTATTGAAATGTCCTAAAAATTCAATAAATGATGTCCTATCCTAATTTCCAGCTATTTCCCAGTTGTTTTTGTCCTGGCTATTTTTAGATTATCAATCTTCCAGACATAGTCCAGATGATGAGTTTCCCATCCTCTGAGTCTCTAAACTTGGTACTTTTTCCTTTATGGAGTCTCAGTCAGTTCTTTCAAGCAGAAGAGTCTAGGAAACCAATGCCAAGTATGTCAGTACTACTTCTGTTGTAAAGCTGTAGTAGCAGAATCTTGCAAGTATAATGTGCTTTTATGCCTTCTTCCTTTGCTCTTTGTGTGAACTAGAGAGAGGTTTCTAAAAGATGTTTGCTTGTGCAACATTCTTGGCCTGGCTCAGGGTCCTTCTATATGATTGTTGCCTTATTAGCAATTATTCCTTCTGTCCTTCAAGGCCACTCCTTCTTCCTCTATACCTCAGCAATACTTTTAAGCATAAATCTTTCTTGTACTTCCATTGCACCCAAGTGACTCATAAAATTTAATTAATTAATTAAGTTTGGAACCCCTGATAAACTCTCTTTTAACTTCCTTTTACAACCCTGTACTCCCTTAATTCAGGGTAGAGTCGGGGTGACTGGATGGAGCTGAGCAGTTACTGGTCGAATGCCTTCATACCCCAGGAGAGAAACATCTGTTCCAGGAGAGAAATATCTGCCACTACCTAGGGTTGAACTCTCAACCTTCTGAGTGGGAAATGAGTATCTTCACCACTAGGCCACCATGCCGTTTTGCAGACTCCTGATATAGCCTATAAAACATAGTAAATTTATCCAGAAGATACATATGCAGGAAAAGTATTATTTTTTTGTCTTAGTGACACAAAATTATCTGATTTACTAGAGAGCACTTTAATCTTCACTTAACTTTCTGATATTTTTCTACATGAGATTTTAAGCATATAAATAATAACATATTCATTTTGATTTGCTTTATAATTTTAAGAAAAAGTTCATTGTGAGCATCTTCTCTTTTCCACTGAGACAGCTTTTTCCCCTACTTCATAATATATTACATTTTGAATTTTATACTTGTTTGTTTTGCTTTAGGAGGATTTCCTTTGAGAGCAATTATATCTTTTCTAAGGTAGAGTTTCCAGTACTGGATAGAACGGTTTCAGTATAAAGAGCTCGGTTTTCAATAAATCTGTTTCTTTAAATTCTCCTACAATTCTGCTAAATGTTTAATTCACTGTTTTCTTTATTTTATGCCACTTCTTAAAAGGTCAAATATATTATACACTAGACAAGAAATATCTGCAGGAGAGGACAAAAAAAATCAAATGGGGCAAAAAAATCAACAAAATGATAAAAGGCTCCTGATTAGATACTTTTCTTTGTTCCATACAATTGTTCTGCTGCAGGATAACTGGCTATTTGTCCCTGCTATTTGCATAATTCTAAATAAAGTCAATATATGGCTATATGACTTATCATTAGCATTCCAAGTACCTATATTTACAAACAAGGTTTGGATTAGTTGGGTGCATGATTCTTTACCTTTTATAAAATATTTTGTTTTCCAGTCAGATACCACCACAAAAATATTACAAATTCAACAGGATTTATTTGTTTATAAAGACATAGAAATCATAGACAGCTGCATTGTCTATGATTTCTTATCTGTAAATTGAGTCTGTAACTGGACACTGTCTGATAGGGCTGGTTCTTTCTTTCATTCGTTCTTTTTTTTTTTTTGTACAAAACAATCCAATCATTTGCCTTATAATGCCAGTTGCGTATAATGAGCTGGTTTAATCCTGTTTCAGGAAATTTCTCCTTAAATAACTCCATTGTCTTTTACTGTAGTAAAAGGCCTGAGAAGGCAAATCATTGTGAAAATGCTCTCAACTCAATTTGTACCAGCAAAATAGTTTAATAAACGAGCATGGAAGCAAAGTGCGTGTGTATGCATGCCTTCCTAAAATAAAATCATTTCTATGCCTACATCATCAATATTCTTTTTGATTCTATTGTGAAACACAACAGTTGAGACAAAGCAGTGCTTCTCAAACTTGGCAATGTTATGATGTGTGGACTTTAACTCCCAGAATTCCCCAGCCAGAATTGAAGTCATCACATCTTAAAGATGACACATCTGAGAAACACTGATGTAAGAGCTACAGTGGGGAAAAAAAATCCATTAAAAAAATCCTTAAAATATCCCTACAGAAGATTCCAGTATGGAATGCCCACTCCAGTGGTGGCTTGCCCCCGGTTTGCACTAGTTCTATAGAACCGGTAGTAAAACCAGTGGGAGGCTCTACCCACTGACCCCAACGTCATCAAAATGATTCTGTGCATGCAAAATGCTTCTGCGCATGCGCACGGCCCCGCTGCGAACCGGTAGTAAAGGTAAGTAGAATCCACCCCTGGCCCACTCGTCAAATTTAAACTATCTGCTACCTTCCTGCACACATGGTTTAGAAATTATTGCAGAAGTCATTCTCTGCATGCTTTCTTACTTTGTTTAAAGAAGAATAAAATATTAGAGTCTTCGTGGAATTAAAATGGAATGTGTAGTTTAGTTGTAATGTCCACTATGGTTTTTCAGTCTATCCTAAACCGTTGCTTTAAAAAAAAAAAAAAAAACCAAATACAGTGTGATAAGTACTCTTTCTTAGTAACATGCAAAGTAAATAAATGCTTTAAAGAAAAAAAAGCATTTACTTTAATTTTATGTTTTAATTCATTATTTTTATCTAACTTATTTTCATATGTGTAAATATAACTATTACGCATTTTAGAATCTAATTCACAGACCAGTAAGTAAAAAAAATGCCTAAAATCTGAAGGGAAAAGGATTCTTAGTTTGTGCTAAAATGTGCAAACCACACTTATTAAAATAAAAATGATTGCATTTTTACTAAGGACAAAAAGATTGATATTTGGGTTAAGCCTCCTGTGGGAAGGTATAACGTCCACATATCCTATTTATGGGAATTTTCAAGCTCAATTTACTTACATATTCGGTGAAGAGAAATAATTGTCATCATATATCTTTCATTACATGATGCAAATGCTATCTCTCAAGTACAGAAATGTTTCATCAAATTAGATGTCAGACAATGAGGCTGACTCTAATAGTTTGACCAAGCATTTAAAAGGCAATGGAAATATTTTCTGTGAACAAACATTTATGTACAATTTTGTTTTGTTTATCATTTTAAAATAAATATCTGGGAGATTGTTAGTAATGGACATTGCAATGTGATATGTATTTCTTATTTTTAAGACAAAAATAAATCTGAATCTCTTTGGTTTTCACAAGGACACTGAAATGTATTTCTTGTTCATTGTCTGGTACAGCCCGACCTTCTACTCATTTCTTCATCTCCTATTGTAACAAATACCCCAGCATTCCAGTGCTGAATTATTATTATTTTGCTATTGTATCAGTAAAAGAATAGTTCTCTTGAATGTTAGATGTGTTGAGAGTCAAAGGTTCAGCATCTAGACATTTTCACCTTTTGTTTCTGCATGTATATACCCATTCTTTGCTTTCACTTTGAACTCCAGTTTGCTCTTTTCTGTCAGAATATCTCTAGCTCAATTGTAGAGGGAGTTATAAAATGACATTTCCTGCTCTTAGTCAGCTTACAAGTGACTTCAAAAGTCATTCTGACTTTTAGTTTCCGTCCAAGAAGCATCTGAGATACTATGTATTGGCAAAAGTGCATTGAAAATTATTAGTTAGGATATAAAATGAAAATTAATAAACTATATCAGATCAGATGGCCTAATCATCTATAAGAACTTTTTATTTTGAAATTTTAAACTCAATTGCATATATATATATATATATATATATATATATATATATATATATATATATATATACATATACATATACATATACATATACATATATATATATATATATATATATATATATATATATATATATATATATACATACATACATACATACATACATACATACATACATACATACATGACATATGATATATATTAAAAAGGGAATCTTGACTTTTTTACTGTATCCTGTGGACACTCCCTGACTTCCATCCTGTCCAAGCTTGGCGAACAGGATTTCAGAGCCAAATAATCTGAGATGCTCTAAGAAACAATTTAATCTTTAAAAAGGAGTGCGTTTTAAAAACATCAAGAATAAACAGAAGGGTTTTTTTTATAAATAAATGGATCAGCTTGCATCCAACTATTCTTTTATGAATCAAAGTCAGAATTTATCAAAAGTTACTTTGTCTTTCCATACAATCACCCATGCCCTTTTTGTCCTTCCTTTAGATAAGTCTTCTTCTGAGAAAAAAAGCGAGAAAGTGAGGTAAAGTGTCTCTAATTCCTATTCAATATTGTTGCAGCTTAGCACGAGTTCATAGAACTTCCTTCAATTTTTCAAGGACAAAGAAATACAAAGTGAATTGGGAGACACATCTATTTGAAACTAATGCTCTACTTGGGAGCAAATTGCTATTCCAAAATAGTCTAGCCTCTGCAATCACTGCTGGTTTCGTTCAGGTGGAAATCACAGGCTTCCTTTACAAAACCTTTGTCTGAGTCCATTCTTAAAACAGCTTTCTGATTTTACACTGATTTTAGACATTTGCACAATTGTTTAAAGTGAACAAAGTTTTGCACCCCAGATATGGTAAGTCTATATTCAAAATGAAAGTTGATCTGTAACTTGCATTCAAACATTATCTTTTAAAACATTTGTATTAAACTCAGATGGCAGTATCTGGCTAGCTTTGTCTGGGCTTAGAAACTAACAAAGCTAGCCTAGACAGCATATGCAAAGGAGCAGTGGTGGGATTCAAGTAATTTAACAATTCTTCCAACAACCAGTTTGCCAAACTGCTCAGAAAGTTAACAACCGGGTCTCCCGAAGTGATGCGAACTGGCTGAATCTCACCACTGCAAAGGAGCCAACCTAGAAATACCAAGGCTGTTGGCTAGATTGAAATGTTGAAAATAATAATAAAAAAAAATGTGTAAGAAATCAATTGTTAACCACTTTCACACTATTGCTAGAAAAAAAGGCATGGGTATCCATGAACTCAAGGAGTAAAACTAAGTTGAACTGAAAAGAGACTTTAAAATAAATCTTGAAGAATTTTGAATGATCGGTTCCTTCTTAATATGGAAATTATTGATTTATATTCTTGGGTGCACGCACACATGTACACACACACACACACACACACACACACACACACACACACACAAAAGAGATAGACAGAGGGGATGTTTATACCAAATAAATACCTGCCAATGGTGGTACAATATCCAGGAATCTTAAGCAATACATTCAATTATGATTTATATTTCAGCAAGATTTGGAGAGCTGCAGGTTCACCAGTCCAAAGACAATCATAAAAATGGATGCAACCAATCTGAATATTAATTTAAGTAAATTAATTTGTTGAAGGCTGCATCAGCCATCCAAATGTGTAAAAATAAGATTAAAGCAAATGTAGTTTCCCTTATCCTTGCAGATACTCTTATTAAAAAAAATCTCTCGATTGTTAATAAGTTAATATTGTTAATAAGTTTTTGAAGTTGGAAGGAGGAATTGTATCAAAATTGTGCTTGTGCTTTAAAATATATTAAATTTAGGAAGTTTACCAGACAATTTCGTACTCCTCGTTTAGCCAATAAAATTTTATATCTAATATGTCATTTAGACATATGCATTTAGCATCGAAACCTGACATTAGATTTAGATAATATGTCAATTAAATATGCCTTTAATTTAATGGGAAAAAATTCCTCGTCTAGGAATCACAGAAAGCTCTAGAACTGAGAAAGTGATGGGAAACTTTGCTTCTCTAAACTTACCTTGAAATCTAAAACTTATGTGATTTACGTTTGACAGAGTAGAGCAAAAGGGGGGGGGGGAATAAAAAGTATACCATTTCAGTTATTTCACTTTTTAAACTGCCAAACTTCCTTTAAATCTTGTTAGAAGAAACTTTTTCGATGGGCCAATTAAAATTCTGATTGAATATGGATTTAAGCAGCCTGAGAAGTCAACCCTTCGTTAAGTGATCTTAATCACCAATACTGTATGCTTGAATTTCAGCATAGCATGTAGTATTGTTCCTGAGAATGATTTTTTTTTTTTAACTCTAGGCATTCCAAAGACATCTTTGAAGTAATAAAGTAAGCTCCTACATTGTGTTTTTTTCCTTCCCTATTAAGGTGATTGGTATTGACAACACTGATCAGCAGTTCATAGGTGAGTAAGAGAAAGAGAGATTGCAGAAAGACAACTGCTCTCTCAAGACTTTGCTGATGAGGGAATATTAAAGAATGATCCTGTGAAATTATTCTCCTGTCAAGCTCCAACTACAGCCTGCTCAAGCATGCTTATGATTTGTATCGTGGTTTCCTAAATTGAATGTAAAGTCACATTCACTTTAGGATGATCTGATCGGTATACAGGAATAGTGACCATCATTTTGAAAGATTGTTCTCTTCATTATTGAAAGCTGAAATTCATACCATGTGGGATTGAAGAACAGACCAGGAATTATTATGGTATAGATCTGAAAGGGATTTTTTAGGAATGAGGAAAAACAACCAAGACACAACTTTATCATTTCAGGGCCCGGACTTTTCGTCGGGCCCTGAAAACACATCTATTTCATATAGCCGGGCTGGCTTGATCCCATCCTTGCGGTTTTAATTTGTAATTGGTTTTAACTGGGTTGTTTTAAATTGATGGCCAAAATTATTTAATGTCTTTTAAACTGCTTTTAAATTTTGTATGTTGTGTTACCGTGGCTGTTCACCACCCTGAGTCCTGTTGGAGAAGGGCAGTATACAAATTAAATAAATAATAATAATAATCATGGTCATAGATCAGAATTCAGACAAAACAAATATACAAAAACTATAAAATAATAGTTATAGAATTAAAACTAATAATAAAAATAAAACTTAACAAATTGTCATTGTCTACGTACATCAGGCTTAAATCCTTCTTATCCTGTTTATTAACAATATACAATATATATAGGTAAGTTGAAGTTTTTGACTACTACTTTTTTGTTTCAAATCTCTCTCTCTCTCTCTCTCTCTCTCTCTCTCTCTCTCTCTCTCTCTCTCTCTCTCTCTCTCATAGATAAAATTTAAAATGTACAGATATATGCTTACTTTTGCCTAATCCACTTGGAGATAACTTCTAGATAATGGTATTTTATATGTGTTTCTCCAAGACTGCTAAGGATAGGCCATTGAAATGGGCTTTGGAGCAAGACTACTAGCCTACTAACTACTTAATGTAGGATAAAATGTATAAATATTTTGCTGGGAAAGACTTCAGCATATCTCTGAGAGGGTATTGTGGGTTTGTGTTCCCTTATTCTGAAGTTCGGTACCTTCAATCACTGTCTAATGATCCCCTTAACCTTTTCTCACTCTAACCGTAGCAAAAGATCAGGTTATTTACCAAAGTAGTTCCACTCAGTAATAGCATTCCACCATTTTGATTTCAACATCTGCTGTAAAATTAATGACAATGGCTCTATAAGGACTAAATTAATCTTGAGCCAGAAGGTAAAACTCATTGTTAAATACTAGTTTCAATTTTAGCCTACCCAATCTCTAATCTTGGAGACAGACTTTGAATTAAGAGTTAAGAACTTGGCTCTTAGCTAAAAGGTGCAAAATTGCATATTTGTACTTGGTCAAATATTTTGGGAGAGCCAAATTATTTTCTGAACACATCCAGTCTAAAAGTTTATGATAAAAAAAGTGGACAGTTTGCTAATTATTGATAATAATCCTGCCATTTTTCTTATATATCAGAACAGTAATAGAATTAAGTCACTGTTTGGGTAGTAGTAAAGAATATTAATGCTAGTAAACTGGGGTGGGTGGGTGTTGGAAAATATTGAAACCATCGATCAGGATTTATTTTCATAATTCTGGCATAAATAATATATTTATCTGGGACAAATTGAGCAATTAGTTTGAGGATTTCTGATTGTGAGATGGGGTGGTGGTAAATGGGATAGGGATTAGATAAAGGGGGCAGGGAGACAATCACTAGTAAAAAAAAATGTATTGCAAAACTTGCCCAAATGTATTGTTCTGTGTTCTGGAAAGATTAAATCACTGGCACTGGAGCTAGATTTATCAAAGAGCAAGAAACAAAATGCCTGAACTGATGATCACCCTTATTTATTACTGCTTGGGAGAGCCATGTCCATTTCACAAATGAATAGTTTTGTCTATTCTCCCTCAGAAGTCTTTATATTCCTTTTTTTAGTAAATGAAAAATTCCATGAGTGGGAGAATCTTTACAGAATTGGTATTTCTATACGCTAAAATTATCATAGCTTTGTTATGAATACAGTCCTTATCCAACCAAGTTTGGAATGTTTATTAAAGAAATAGCAGGCTATTAAACAGCACTGAATTAAATCAGACATTTTTAGAAAAATGATAAAAAAATAATGAATATCAGTTATTATGCCAATAATAGTAGGTAAAATGGTTGACCTACTACGATTCAAGAAATTGGACTGCAGCAACTGACAATTTCCTGGCAATAGTGGCCAAAAGTATCTAACAGGTAAGGGGTAAGTCTGAATTTGGGGAAGTTGATGTCATTCTATGGAGCTGAAGAAAAGAAGGAACCTACTTAATGGTAAATGATCACTATCAAGGTGGAAACTAATATTAAAGGTTAAACAGTACAAGGTGGCAGCATCAGAAATTAACCTACTGTTGGGCTTCCAGAGAAGATATCACAAATTGAAGATGGCTCTGTAAAAGCAGAACCAATGATCACAGCAAAGACCAGGGGACAAGTAAGTAGAGCAGCTGCTTGGAACCTCTCCAGATAAGAAGATGATAGGAGATTGCACAATGTGATTCAGAAGCTGTTTGTTATGACCCAAGTGATCAAGGCATGGTAGGCCTCTACAGAATCTTTCATTTCAAGAGCCATGGTGGCGGACAATGCAGTTAGAATGCAGTACTACAGGCTACTTCTGCTGCGTGCCGGCTGCCTGCAGTTCAGCAGTTCGATTCTTACCGGCTCAAGGTTGATTCAGCCTTCCATCCCTCCAAGGTGGGTAAAATGAGGACCTAGATTGTTGGGGGCAATATGCTGACTCTGTAAACTGCTTAGAGAGGGCTGTGTGAAAGCACTGTGAAGCGGTATATAAGTCTAAGTGCTATTTCTATTTCTCTCAACAAATGTTCCAGCAAATAGCCCTCCAATGACTGGTAAGACTAGCTCAAAGGCAGCCACACTCAGTTTTCCAAACAACAACCCCGTATATTACAAATAAAGCCTACGGACTAGTAGTAGGCTCACAGGGCAAGGTCCAGGGTTTCAAATCCAATCCACAAGGTAGAGTCCAGGCACAAGACGATGGCAGTCTTCAGGGCAAAGAAAAGATCCAAGGCAAGACTTGCAAGCAGTTCCAAAGACACAGTGAAGCAAAGGCCAAAAACAGTCCACAAGAAAAGGGCTATGTCATAGACAAAAGGTGAAGAACAATCTTCCAAGTGAGGCAAGGCCAGGGGAGTGTAAGCCAACAATTGTTCCTGGCAAAGACTAATTCCCCATGGCTTCTCCTTAAGTTACTGCACTCCAAGTGTTCCTTGTGAGGAGAGGTGGGGGTGACCTCCTCTGGAGTGGCCTTGCAGCCCTTCTCTGGGCTTGCCTACGCTCAGCTCTCCTTGCCCTTGGAACAGTGGGCTAGGCAGCTGTTCCTTATCAGAGGAGATCTGCTGCCTATCAGCACCACTGTCTGTTAGCAGCTGATTCTCCCCTGTGTCTGTGCAGGCAGGCAGCTCTCTGTCTGGTTGACCACCTCCCCCAATGCCTGAGGGGCCTGGGACAGCTTTGTCCCTAGCCTCTGACCTCTTCAAAAATGCAAAGGCAGATTTGCCATTCCTGTCAGATGTTTCCAGTTCCAACACCTTCTCCTCCTCTGAAGCGGGCTCCAATGGGGCCAGGACACTGTTCTCCATGAGACAGTATGGGACAGAGGTTTTCCACAGTTTTAAGCACCAGATGAACAAATTTAGCCATCTTTAGCCATCAAAAAAGAATTTTAGAGACATCAATCCTATATCAATAATGGGGTTGGGGGGGTTGGGGAGAAGCCTAATGATTAAGACTGCTAGGTTTCTGAAAGACATACTTTGTGTACCTCATTCAACCTCAAATGCCCTTATTTGGCTGGTATCTACTTCATTTCCCCTGGGACTGCCTGAAATTTTCTCATCTCAAACTTTGGCTGAAACACATGCTTTGAGATGAGTTTTTGGTTCACATTACCCTACTGGATAGATTTCCTTCATATCTAAAAAGGCAAATTGATTCCGACCTGGCATATTAACTTACTTAATTAGCATTAATTAGCTTGAGCAGAGGACTTGGGATTTGTATACACAAATTGACAGGGCCAAAATCATTCATCCCTATTATGGTACACTCATAAATCTGATTATCAAAATTTTTAGTTGTCTCTCTGATCAACAAATTATAATCTTCCTTCTGCAGAATCTAACTTGGACAACCACTACAAAACTTGACAAGTTTCTAGCAGTAGCTGCAATGGAGATGGGGAAGAAATACTGCTTAATGAATAGTCAGATAAGAGCCTGCAGCAGCATAATGAGTAGAGAAAGAGGGTCAGCAGACATATTCCCACCACCCCACCCCAGTTCTCCAGCTGTAAAAGTGACTTTCAGACTTGCAAGATTCTATTAATAAAATCTTAAAATAAAATAGAATTAGCTAATCTGGTTGTGTTTCCTGACTGATCTACCTGGGAAGGCTGGCATGACTAGGTGGCTCAGTGGCTAAGACATTGAGCTTGTCAATCAGAAAGGTCGGCAGTTCGGCCATTCGAATCCCTAGTACAGGTCTCCTGAGTGAGCAGGTGGTTGGACTAGATGACCTCCAATGTCCCTTCCAACTCTGTTATTGTTAGAAGAATTACTGTTATAAATCATTCATATACCATTACAATAACCATGGTAATATCCTATTTTCATTATGTTTCAGGTTTGAGAATTTTTCCTATATTTTAAATTTTCTACTGATGTTTCATTGGTACACAAATACTGCACCAATAAATGATGGTACAGATATTTAGGAATATAAATAAATAATTTGATTTGATGGCTAATTAGGAAGCCAATTTGTGTATTTAGTAAGAAGCCAACATTATAGACCAGTATAGTAGTTGTGCAGTTGTTCGCAGAGTAGGATTGCAGCACATCAGCACAAAATACTACACACACACACACACACACACACACACACACACACACACACACACACACACACATATATATATATATATATATATATATATATATATATATATATATATATATATATATAATGAAAAATTCTTTCAAAATGCAATCAAATTGAATAGAGGCTGACTCACCATCTGTTCTTTCTTTACTATTGGCAAACAACAAGGATCAGTCTAAACTGCCACTGGCTTCCCAGCTGCACGAAGGCAGCATATTGAGTTGCCTTGCAAAGGTAAATTATTGTGGTGTCACTTAAAAATGCCGACAAAAATTATAATAGGGTTAAACTCATTAAGCTACTGAAGGGAGTGAAATATAATACAGAATCACACTATTCATCTTTAGAAATAGCATAGCATGCTGGAGATTAAATATGCATTATGAAAATAAGATAATAGCAAAAATTCAATCAATTATTCAGAATAAAGTAAGTGATTGGAGATTACATTTCCTAAAATTATGATGATCGGAAATAAAATTGTTTCATGTCAGTGTTGGATATTAATGCCTACATTTGTGGGGAATTGTGAATATAGTTTTTGCAAATATCTTTGGAGAAAGGCTAAGCTCTGATATGTTTCTTCATCCTTATTTTTAACACAGTCTTACTGAATATCAGAGCATTATATATTGTACAACAGTGATAAAAAAAACAGATTGATGTTTGTTTGTGTCACGTGAAATTAGTAGTATCTACTACATACAAGGAAAATATTTATAAGATGCTATATAGATGGCATCTCCCGGCAGACAGATTGGCAAAAATGTTTACTGGACAGTCCACTGAATGTTGGAAATGTGGACTCGAACGTGGTACTTATTATCATCAATGGTGGACGTGTCCAGAAGCAATTAAATTCTAGGAGAAAATTAAAAAATGGCTAAAGGAAATTTTAAATCAGGAATTTGAATTGCGACCAGAGACATGCTTGCTCGGCTCCAAACCGGAAAACATTAAAAAAGATTCGTGGTACCTCATATTATATATTATTACTGCAGTGAGAATAACATTTGCTCAGTTCTGGAAAGACAAAAATATCCCACCAGATGAAGCAATAATAAAGAAGATTTTGGACTGTGCAGAAGCAGATAGATTGACAAAAAATCTGAAAGATAGAGACCAAACGCAAACATGTTTATCTTGGGAAAAATGGTATACTTGGCTATCGAAAAGAAAACAAAAATCAAAATCAGAATAATATAAATAGGCATTGTATTTATTGAAAATATTTTACTACATAATAAAGTGAGGTCGGATAGACCTGATTGATTTATAAATTTAAAATAGGTTGTTCTGTCTCCCCGGAATGTAGTATGAATTTATTGTATAGGTTTGTGCTAAATAGTAGCTTACTAAGGTATTATTTACATTCACTTATGTTTTTTTGTTTTGTTGTCTTGTTCTGTTATTTGTTTGGTGTGTTGTGTTCTTTTTTAATTATAAATGTAAATAAAGATTATTTTTTTAAAAAAGTTAATAAAAACAGATTGAAAGTGCTTATAAGCATCTTAGTTATGACAAAATGTAAACTTAGTAGTCAATATGTTGTCTTCAAACATGTTAGGATAAAAATCCTATGGTCTGCTATTTTCTGTAGTAATATAATTCACTACAAATATTATTTGCCAGATAGCAATAGCACTTAGACTTATATACCGCTTCACAGTTCTTTACAGCCCTCTTTAAGTGGTTTACATAGTCAGTATATTGTCCCCAACAATCTGGGTCCTCATTTTACTGACCTCAGAAGGATGGAAGGCTGAGTCAACCTTGAGCTAGTTAGGATTGAACTCCCGACAGTCAGCAGAATTAGCCCACAATACTGCCTTCTAACCACTGCACCACCACACTATAATACTAGTGGAGGTTTATGAGAAACAGTGGTGTACAAATAAAGCAGTAATAAACAATAGATTAGTTTTAACTTTTCTTAAAGTTTTATTATTTGGTTATGATCAGATTCCTGTAATGTCTGGGTTTGAGTCAAAAAGTATTAAGTGAATTATAATAGGAGCTTATTTCCTTTATAATTCTGGGAAGAAATACTGTATATAGCAGAATTGTTACAGGCTATATTTCTGCAATTCTAAAATGTCCATTTTGTGAGTATATGCAAAACACTTGAGTGTTTGTACCACCTTTTCTTGCCTTATCTACATTTTAAAGGAAAAAGGAAAGATATTTAAAAGAATAAGATATCTTTTAATATTAATATCTTTAATATTAATATCTTTAATATTAAAAGATTACAACTTTACTGTGTAATCAATTTAGAAAAAAACATAGGAAAGGTAACATTGTGATTATAATTTCAAAGGAAAACTTGTATATTATCTGTACGGTTTGGGATTATTTTGAGTTGCTGGGAGAGGTTTCCTTATTTGCAATTATTTGGAAAGCAGACCTTGGCAAGCAAAGGTGTGAGATTCACCCAAACACTTTTTAAGGAACCAATTAAACTGATTTTTCTCAAGTCAGAAGACTATTACAAAAAGAAAATGGTCCGATATCAGAAGGTGTTAGCAGGAAATTCTAAACACAACAGGACACTAAAAGTATCTGTACTGAAGCAGACATTAATTTTCAATTTGATAACATGTAGATTTATTTGATGCAAACTCAAAAAGTGAAGCTATTCAGTAGGCTTTCAAACTTAGCTCTACAACAGTTGACCTGACTCCTTTAGAAATAGAATCATGTAATGCTAATAAACAAACTCAAACTGAACTTAATTTTGGCCACTTTTTAAAAGATGGAATGCTTAGATTATTCTGATTGTTAATCACTAAAAAAATACTGAAGCCTATTCAGTTTTCAAAAGGAGTGGAAATGTTTGCTTTGCGTTAACTCAAGGCTGTTCTTAATTGATCAGGTTCCAGGAAAGCAGCCACTAATGAACAGCTCTGTAATCAGTATCAATGATACTGATTGGCCAAGAGAAACGCTTGGCATTATTGCTTTGTAAGACAATTTTCCCCATTAGCAGTGGATTTCCTGCAATAATCGACCCTAGGGTTTAATAATAGTCAAGGATGTGTTAGAATTAGTTTTCAATCTAATAAGAGAAGGAGGGAGGGAGGGAAGGAGAGAGAGGGAGGAAGGGAGGGAGGAAAGGGAGGGAGAGAGAGAGTGAGTGAGAGGGAGGGAGGGAGAGAGGGAGGGAGGGAGGGAGAGGGAGGGAGGAAAGGGACAGAGGGAGAGGGAGGGAGAGAGAGGGGGAGAGGGAGGGAGGGAGGGAGAGAGAGAGTGAGAGAGAGGGAGGAGGGTGGGAGGGAGAGAGAGCCCATCAGCCAAAGAATGTGACTGGCAGGAACTAGAAGATGAGTTTTTTCTGCTATTCGTTATGGAATATTCTTTCCTTGGAGCTTAGAATACCACCAACTCTGTTGGCCTTTTGCAAAACTTTAAAAATGTAGTTATGAACTCAGTCGTGGAGCTCAGAATGTGTTAAGGGCCCTATTACTTGGCTTTACTGTTAGTTGATTAATCTTCATGCTTTTGTGTTTATTTATTTTGTGGACATTGTTACCATTTTCCTATTTTTAACTGTTTTATCATTTTAGAATTGTAAGCTGCTCAGAGTCACTTGATTGAGTTGGGCAGCTTTAGAAAATAAACAAATAAATAAAATAAAATAATAAAATATCCATGCATAATTGGCATGCATATATTTGTCTGGGAGTAGACTTTAAAAGCTCTTTGTAAGTCTGCATCCAGAGATAACAATATGACACTTCTTTCAGAGGGCATTGTCAAAAATAGTTTGAAAGCTTCTGGCCTGAACTGTTAAAAGGGAAGTGTCCCTAGATAGCTATGCAGTATGATTAGGGATTAGGGATCAGCCTCTAACTGTTGAAAGGTTTTATTGTGGTCAGCCACATGCAAATATCCAAAGCTGAACAATATCTGAATAGTTAGGAGAAATACGTACAAAGACCATTGATTAAAAACAGTCTGTATTAAAAAAAGAAAATTCTAAGATGCTTGCTCTGGCTACACATGGGCCCCAAACTGTTGGTTATCAGTGATTCCAAAACCGTTGCTAATAATATGTAAGTACACATTTGTTGCAGTGGTGGGTTTCAATTTTTTTTTACTACCAGTTCTGTGGGTGTGGCTTGGTGGACATGGCATGGCTTGTGGGCGTAGCTTGGTGGGTGTGGCATGGGAAGGATACTGCAAAATCCCCATTTCCTCCCGATCAGCTGGGACTTGGGAGGCAGAGAATAAATGATGACGGAGCCAGTCAGAATTTTTACTACCAGTTCTCCAAACTACTCAAAATTTCCGCTACCGGTTCTCCAGAACTGGTCAGAACCTACTGCAACCCACCTCTGATTTGTTCTAGCATTACTTTCCTTGGAAAGTTACTGTTTAGCAATGGCTGATGCAATAGTAATGGTGAGTATAATCGCCTTTTGTAAAGATTCACTGCTAGGGAAAATGGGGTTAGTCCAAAGAGTAAGTATTCTAAGAGGCTATTGAAAGGATTTCATTTAATTGTGAAAAAGTAAAACAAGCAACAAAAACCTGCAGGCAGAGAAATTGTAGCTCGTTTTGTATCCATGTACTACCCAGTTTTCAGTTATGTTTTATATATATAACATTTTAAGCTTATAGACAAGAAATTAATAATTTCAGTTTACCCATACATCAAGAAAATGTCTTTGAAATTTGGTTCTTGTACATGTTTAACCTGTGATTATATATATTCAAATGAATTCATAATCGCCTATGTGGTTATGTTTTATACAATAATTCTGAAAAAAAAGGGAAACAGAAAAATTATGCAACATGATTTAGTGTTATGGTGGGTTCTAATTTAAATTAAATTTAAATTAAGGAATAAATAGATCCCTTTCTTTCTGTTATGAGTATACTTCATCATTTTCATGTTAAACTATATCCATTTCTTATAATGTAGCGTGTGATGTAGTATCTAGCCATACAGTTTGCTAAATTAGGAAAAACCATTCAGCATTATATTAACATTGTTTATTAGACCTTTGCAAAGCTTCAGACAAATGATTCCATTAGATTAGATAAAGACTTGCTTGAATCATTCTTTAAATTTATCTGAAGCATTAACATGGTTCGTGTATCTTTGAATTGCTTTGGAGGGAGACCAAAAAAGTTTGAAACATTCCAAACATAAGCACTATACGTGTGTGTGTGTGTATACGCTGTTTCCCCCAAAATAAAACAACCCTTGATAATAAGCCCAATCAGGCTATAGAGCGCATGGCAAAAAGGCAGGGTCTTATTTTCAGGGAAACACGGTATGTATATGTATATGTATATGTATATGTATATGTATATGTATATGTATATGTATATGTATATGTATATGTATATGTATATGTATATGTATATTCTCTCTCTCTCTCTGTCTCTCTGTCTCTCTGTCTCTCTGTCTCTCTGTCTCTCTGTCTCTGTCTGTCTCTGTCTCTCTCTCTCTCTGTCTCTCTGTCTCTCTCTGTCTCTCTGTCTCTGTCTCTGTCTCTGTCTCTGTCTCTCTCTCTCTCTCTCTCTCTCTCTCTCTATCTATCTATCTATCTAATTTATATTTTATATCCTGATGAGTTTCAGGATATAAACTTTCAGGATATCAGAAACATTTTGCAATCTTCTGAATTCATGCAATCCAGACAAGGATAAATATTGTATTAAGTTACCTGAATGGATGAATGAAAACTGGAAAGGGGAGTACAGAAAACATGATTGGGATGTTCTGTGGTCTCCAAATGAATGTTTTCTGAGTATCTGCTTAGGAAAGAAGACATTTCATGCTTCAGGTGCATGATTTAAGATTAGGTCTATTCATGCATATACATAGAAAATGAATGATTCAAATTACTTTGATGATTTGCTTGTCTATGATGAGCAGTTTAGAAAATTATTGGAAAATACAAGAGTAATGAAGAGTCCTGGATGTGGGAATTTTCAGATATTGAAAAACAAACAAATAAACAAACAAACAAACAAACAAACAGGAACATGGAATGAAAGTACAATGTAAAACTAGAATGGGACTAGGCTGCCTGTAGGAAGAGAAAGTATGAAAAAGAATTAGATTAATAAAAAGATTAATCTTCCAAGAAAATGAATTCAAAATGGATGTAAAGAAAGGGATGCAGACACTATTTGGAACTAAATGAAACGGATTATGCAACAAAGTGCCATAGAAGTTGTGCTAATGGAAAGTATGAAAAAGGATGTTCTTATGCCTCATTTTTATAATCATCCAGTGTGATTTATGGCTCCTTGCTTCGAACCTTGGCAGCTACAGCCCTCACAATTAAAAGGATATGAAAGGTGACAATGAGAGCGAGAGAGAGCAAGAGCGAGCGAGTGAGCGAGAGACACAGAGGGACACACAGAGGGAAAGAGAGAGACAGAGGGAACACTTTATAAGAGACAGTGGCTGTAACAGCAGATTTTTCATCTTCAGCAAATCTTTGGGAAATATTTACATGTGGAAAAGAAAATTTGTGGAATGTTTATTGATAGGTTTGTATGATGGAACATGTGTGCAATATGGACCGGAAAATTTGTAGCTAAATGCTATGGTATACAGGTAGTCCTCGATTTATGACCACAATTGAGCCCCAAATTTTTGTTGTTGTTAAGTGAGGCATTTGTTAAGTGCACCATTTGGCGTCCTTTCTTGCCACAATTGTTAAGTGAATCACTGCAGTTGATAAATTAGTAACTTGATTGTTAAGTGAATCTGGTTTCCCCATTTACTTTGCTTGTCAGAAGGTCACAAAAGTTGATCACATGATCTTGGGACACAGCAATGATCATAGATATGAACCAAATGCCAAGCATCTGAATTTTGATCACATGATTATGGGGATCACTTTTCAGTGCCATTGTAATTTTCCAAATAAAGTCACTAAATAAACTGTTGTAACTGTTGTAAGGACTACCTGTATGTAGTACATAAAGTGTAAGTAAGAATGGAATGCTTAGCGAATCCTCAGTATTGAAAAGGGAGTAAGAGAGATATGTGTAACACATCCTTGGCTCTTTAATATATGAGAAATTATTGTAGTGATTTACAAGTGCACTTATTGTGTGCAAATAAATGAAACTGAAAAAAATGAAATGATTTCTCAAATATTAGATGGATTGCATAATTCTTTGAGGAATTTGGATCTGAAACTTAATATGATCTGGAACTTAACAAAGATAAACCTGACCCTGTTTCACAGGGGAAACAGAGTGAACTATCATACGACGAATATTTCATCAACTATTTCTAGGTGAAAAACTATTTTAACTTGTGAGCCTTGGTGGAATGTTTACCTCAAGCAGGAAGGGATGAATAAAATTTAGATACACAAATATTGGTAAAAAAGTAATGGGTAGAACATGAACTGTTGTGAAAATGTCAACAGAAGCAAAAATTACCGTTTATAAGAGTGTGCTTTTGCCTAAGGGTAAGAGTCAGCTATGTCTGGAGAAACTTAAAAATAAATTGAATGCAGTGAGAATAATTTACTTAAGAAGTGTGTGTGGCAAAACAAGGAGAGATAAGCTTAGGAAGTTATGGGGGATGAATGAATGTGGACTGAATACATAAGTAAGTGATCCATAAGGAGAATATAAAATGAGAAGTTTGGGTCATTTAGAATAAATGAGGATTGAAACACCAAGCAAACATGTGGGAAAAGAGTGAGTGGGTTGAGAGGAAGGAGGAACTTGAAAAAAACCATGGTTAGATGGAACTGATGAGATCCTCAGAGAGATATGACAAGTTTAAAGAATGGGAGGCAATGTATGACTATTGGATATGGATGTGCTGAAAACAAAGGTTTGCAAATATGGAGAGGTTGAGAGTTGTATTATGAATAATGTTGAATGTCAATTAGATTTTGCCATGTATCTTTTTTCGTGTCTTTAATATCTTTGACTATGTCTTATTCTTTTCTTTTTCTTCATTTTGCATAGCCTGGCTTATCCCCAAAAGGAACAGTTTAATGGTCATTTGTGTATGTATGCTAGCCACATTATATGTACCATGTTAAACACAGTAAAAAATACATATATCTAACATCCGTTTTGTTATAATGAGGAATCCCACACTTCCAGTTCTAATTTACTCAAAAACATGAAGGAAATATAGTATATTATAGTTTCCTTTTCCTGTCTTATGGAGTGTCAGAAAAATGGATTGGGTGCCATTTCCTATTGTTGTTTCAGTCTTTGTCATGAATTCTCACAGCTTTTTAATGCTTGATGTGTTCTCATTTTCTCTGAATATTCTCATTCCCATAACAAAGATTATAGTTCTTTGAGAGAAGAAAATGTCATAAAATTAATCCATTCTCATAACAGGCTGTAATGAGGACAGAAAAAGCAGCAAAATTAATCCATTTTCCTAACAGTCTCAAGATTGTAATGAAAACTGAAAATGCCATGAAATTTATCCTTTTTATGACAATTTTAAAACTCTAACTATACCAAAAAATAAAAAAAAAATAAATGCCTAACGTTTAGGACAAAGAGTGAGTGCAAAGTCTCTCTCTCTCTCTCTCTCTCTCTCTCTCTCTCTCTCTCTCTCTCTCTCTGTGTGTGTGTGTGTGTGTGTGTATGTATTGTACTGTATGTATGTATGTACTGTATGTGTGTGTGTGTACAAAATAAACACCAGCATGGTTGTCATAGGAGACTTTTCTGTTCTTGTTTCCCCCCTTGTACATTCACCCAAGTTACAAGCTTGCTTATCAGGAGTAAATGAGTAGCTGAGGAATGTGGTTCATCTCCTACCTAACCTGGGAATCAGCTGCTCTTGTGAACCCTTCCATCTTACAGCCTGAGGTCATAAATACAAAAACATGCATATCATCAGCCAGAAAAATACATTGTCCCACATTACCAAATATCCATCTCAAAATTTTAGCAGTTCTACAATTCACCAGTTCCCCTATTTCTGTTTGAATGTGCTATTTTAATATGGTTTTTCATTTGTTTGTATCATTGTATTTTAACTGTTATTTTGTAATTGCTTCAGGGTTTACAATAAATGTAAACTAGAATTGAATCTCTCTCAGTACCAGTGGTACATATGACATTGAGAAAAATTTAACCCTTAACCACAGACGTACTATTTCGGCTACGCTATTACAGACATGAGGTCATAATGACCTCAGTATCAAAAAGACATTTGATATTTTCATGGTTGGATCTAAAAATTGAGGTATAGAGTAGTAAACTAAAAAATGTATTGATCTCTATCAAATCCACATCGTACAGGTCACTTTTTGTTTCTCCGTCCTTGAACTTCAATCTTCCTTCTCTAATTTTTGGTCCACTGAATGATGGCGCTAAAAATTTCTTTAGAAAATAATAATTTCCAAATGTCTAGGTGAATTTCTGAGATTTCTAGCTGGTAGTCCAGGTAATTGCACAACAACATTGTGACTAGCAGTTCTGGATCTATTTCTTCCAAAAGGTGCAGAAAACCATTTGAATTTGTTCTTGCCATTTAAATTATTGCACGATGTAGATTGTAGATTCTAGATTGTATCTGGTCATCAAATTCATTGGAAACTTCATCATCACTGATGGCAGAATTGGTGGCGGGGGCGGGTTCCTCATCGTCCATTACAGAGGTGGTTACTACCGGTTCTGTGGGCGTAGCTTATTTTGTGGGCATGGCTTGATGGTCATGTTACAATTATTTAGGATTGAAAAACTGTTGCCCACAGATTGGTGGTTATGGGATTAGTTTCCATTTGCTGGTAAGTCAAGTTATTTATTAAATTAAGTTATTAATTTGCTCTATTAAATTGAAAATATTGTATGTCTGTTGATTGAGACTGTTCTGAATTCTTTATGTTCACATACAGCTATGTTTTAAAGATTTAGGCCTATTTAAATTGAGTCAGATAAAATCTGATTTGGAGATTTAGTTCGAATCAATGTAGATTCCCAGGTTGGTTGATTTTTTTGAATTAAGTTGGATTTATTTTTAAATCTCAAAATACATTGAACCTAAATAAATAAATTGATATATTCCAATCATGGTACATGATTAAGTCAACCTTAATAGCAATTACCACTAATTCTCTAGAACTAGAAAAAAAATGATCCAACTCCATTGAACTTTATCTATTATAATACTACTGGTAGCATAATTTATTATGGGTTTAGGATATAATCTGTTTCATCCCATTTATGTCTGGCATACCTATCCCTGGTTGTTTTATACCAATCAGTCTGTTCTTCTTTCCCAATACACACATTGGTCAAGGAGTTGTAGTTCTTTTCACAGGATAAACCTTTCAGTGTTCAAGTGATCATTGTAAGTGATCTGTTAAACGATGTTGCACCAAATGCTGAAGATGCTCTAAATGAAAAAAAAAAAAACCTTTTTCTTTGACTTACAAATGGGGAAATTACGCTTGGTATTACTTAGCCAGTGAAATAAAGATGATGTACCTCTGTCTGTTCTGAATATACAGAGTGACTCGTAATTAGTTAGCCTTATTCACCAGTAGGACTTTTTCACCTATTGATGGAAATGTCATGTAACTATTTTCTCCCTCAGGTTAATATATTTCTAATGCTTTTATTTTTCACAAAACAAACTAGATGCCTGAAGCCAAATATATGGTTGGTAGTTTCAAATCAATATAAGAAACTCAGTTTATGTTCTATTAGTAGCTTTTTTTTCTGCTAACTATCAGAATTAAAAACATTGCCTCTCTTCCATCCAATGGCTCTGGAGACAAACCAAACAAGCATGAAGATGACATTTAGTTTGGAAAGATAGAAAGAGGTAAGATGGGGTCACTTACAGGATCCATCCAGAAGACAATTTAAAAAATTACAGAACTGAATTGGCCATCAGGATGACTTATAGATAACATTGTATGTGCACAGATGCACATCAGGTCAGTACTGAAAATACTAGTTCATTTCAATTTTTTCATTGCTCCCAACAATCATCTTGCTTGACGACTGCTTTGTTCAACAACTGAGATTCCAGGCCAATTGTAGTAGTAAGTTGAGAATTGCCTGTACTGCAGAAAGCCTGCCTGGCTAATGAGTTTCACAAATATTAATGGCACAGAGTCACAAAGGAGGATAAAAATTTTAAAGCACATCTTATTAGACAAAGTTTATAGAATTCTAAAAGTAAAATAGGGAGCCAACAATTTCATCAAATACCTTCTATGTTAGAGATAATTATAGTAAGAAAAATGTAATTATGCAGACATGATCCACTCAGATTCAATGAATAAATTAAAGACACTGTGAGAATTATTCAGCAAAGACCAGAACATACTATGGTTGATGAATTTACAAATTGCTGGGAAGATAAAGTCTGATATTAAGAATGTGGGAGGGATGTTTAAAGAAAAACCAATACCTTCTGTTAGGGTGCATATAAAATCCTGCTTACATACAACATAGAGACAGAATAAATAAAGAACTGTATGACAAAATGGATGCAAAATTTTAAAGAAACAATCAAAACACAGCAACAGAAAAATATATGCACCTTTTTTTAACAGATGGTGCGCAACTCCATTGGTTGTCTGTCTGTCTTCAAGGCTTCATTAAAATGCTTTTTTACACACTCAGTTATAAGGCTGAAGTGTGGTGCTGCCTTTACATTTCTAATAAGCAGTAAGTTAAGTGAATGATAGATTCTACTGGTTTCATTTGTTTCCTATCATAGAGTAAATGGCAGGAGAAATAGGCACAATTTACTCTCTTTGACACAGGATGGGCCAAGAAAGATGCAAATTTTGGTAGATGGCTAGACCAAAAAGTTCAGGCCCTGTTAAGCTTACTCTGTTCATTTGTTTTTTAAGTTTTGAACAGATCTGTTCAAAATGTTGTAGATTTAGCACTATTTTGTATTAACATGCTCCAATTCTATTTCAGAATACAGTAAACCCATATTTAAACATAGCCCTGCTATCAGATGAAATCATTTTGATTTATACAAAAATTGTTAAAGCTCTAGCCCTAACTTTAATAATGGCATTGCTGAAACTCAAATATTCAACCATTCATTCATTGAATGAATGAATCAAGCAACATAAAGGGCAGGCATATTCTGCTCTGTTTCTGAGTTTGAAAAAAACAAAAAACAAATATTAAATAGGGTCTTACATATTCTGCTACAAGCTTTTCTCCCGGCAGTCTGAGGAAGACTGAAGATTGGCCTGAAGACAACTAATAAATTCTAAATACTGATTTGAACCTGGTTCCTGGGGGAAACAGTTACCTGCAAAATAGTTTGCATTCAGCACAAAATATCAAACCTGTATGAGTGGATCAAAGAATCAATCCCTCATAGCATCATATACAAGCACCTGGGACTATGAGATTTCCATACAGAAAAAGATTTATGGTCTGCGTGCTGCACAGAGTCACATGCATGAGATGGGCAGCTATATAAATGTGATAAATAAAAATACTAGTTATGCCACACTTGCAATGATAGACCAACAGATACACAGATATACATACAGAGAGAGGAGAAAGAGAAGAAGAGGGAGAGGGAAAGAGAAAGATCATGGAAAGATGGTCATTCTAATGCAAGTATGCACATTGAGTTGAACTAAATGTTAATTTCAGCTGTACATTTTAGTTATTTTTCTGTCTTAAATTGTAGACCAGGGCTGTCAAACTCCCGGCCCATGGGCCAGATGCGTCACGTGCTGGCCACGCCCATGCATGGTTTAGCGAAGGGGGGAAAAGTCGCAATACATCACATGACACCACTGTGACATGAATTTGACATCCCTGTTGTAGACTATGTTTCTTGTAATATACTTAGTTATAGGTGTAAAATAAAGTTACTAGTACTTCAGCCTGGGCACAACACCACAATAACAGTTAGCTTACAATTTTGCTACAAGATCTTCTGTGACCCATATCATGTCTTGAAAGGAAACAACAACAACAAAAAATTTAACTCCTGATAATACAATAGAAAGCTACATGAACAAAGTTTTAGTCCGTTTTACTTAATATTATTTTGTTAAATATCTGTATTTTCTTATATTTCAGGTTCACAACTTTCCTGTTACCTAATGTTGTGGTTCGCTAGCAGCCTGCAGAGCTGGCAGCGGACTCGGACAGCAATATGGCTGAGGAAGAACATGAGCAGTCCTGAAGGCTGGGGAAGGCCTGGATGAGGGCTCTGTGTCAGAGGCAGATATGGGGCCAGGGCCATCGGGGAGTGATGTGCAGATTCCGGAGCCTCCGGAGGCTGACAGTAGAGAGGCAGAGGAACAGGAGGAACCTGTTCCTAGTGCACGTGTGAGAAGAGTGCCAGAAGGCAAGACCAGCTAAAGCAAAGAGGATGACTCTGGAGTAGGGCCAAGAGATGATTGGCACCTCCCATAAGGCTTAAAAGACCAGCAATGGCTCTTGGACTCTGTCGGAAAACAATGTTGATATTATTGCTGCATTTATCTCTTGTCAGCATCTTCGGCTTTTGAACTTTTGCCAAGAGAAGCCTTTGGTAGCTTGCCTAATTATACCAAGGTTGATGATTAGACTGAAGAATTTGTGTTATGAAGAGTTTGTTTTAATTTAGTTTGGACTATGCTGAGAATGAGTTAATTCTCAGTTGTTCTAATAAAGTCTGTTTGTTTTGGAACTGTTTTCATCAATACTACCTACTTGGGCCTTGGGCCACCTACTTCCTATTGCTATTCAGTGAGAAAAAAATCTGAGTCCTATAACTGAATTATAATCCTTCTTTATATCACGTAGTAGTTATACTGCTATTGTATAGTAATATAATCATTTGTGTCGGGTTCTAAAGCAGGGGTTAGAATTCTTGGCTCAGGAATTCTGGGAATTGAAGTTCACAGATCATAAGAGGACCACTGTTCCCCACCCCTGTTCTAAAGGAAGTATCAAATGAAGATTTGCTCCAGGCCTCTGCTTAGTGTAATACCTTTGTAAATTATATCTCAGCATAGTGACTCACTGGTTCAGAAAGTTACCTAGGAAATAGAAAGGTAAGGTTTTGTTTGCCACTAAATCAGTGACAGACACATACATTTTAGAAATTCAGCTATTTCACTTATCAACATCCATATATGCTAACAAGTACTAATAGAGAAAGCAATGAAAATTCTTCCAGAGTAGTTTAACAACTACTCATTTAATAGTCCTCAAACAGCATTTACCATCGATTGCTTGTTTATCTTTTTTCTTCCTTTACTTTGCATTCAGAATCTTGTCTTATTAGAGCAATCATGCATACCTAAACTTTGATTGGCAGTAGCAAGTCACGACCTGCTATATATTCACATTCTTTTAACACCATAATATCAAGAGTATCTTAACTGCCAACATGTACACTAGATCATTTGCAATTCTAGTAGAGCAATCCATGCACCAGCAGTCAAGTGTAGGCCATTATCTTCATTTTACAATCCTTTGGCACACTTCAACAGGTGCAAATTTGTTTCAGGTTTAAAGTTGCCTGAAAGGGTTACAGGATGAAAACATCTTTTTGGAAGTATTTTCTAATAATTGGATACATCTTGTCCACATGCAGACTGAAAAGTAGCATACTGTTTTAAAATGATTCTGTATGAAATGACTTCATGAGTACTTAAATGTAACAGCACAGACAAGACCTCTTACTCATAACCTCCATTGTCTCCTGAGAATGTCTAATGCAGCTATGTTTAAGTAGAGAATATGCACAGGAAACCATGAATTTTAAGTATAGTTAGAATGATAGATATGTTTGCGCCAATGGAATGGAATCAGAATTGTGCCCCGATCCATTCACTGAAAATAATAACTATCATTTTCAAGCCATAGGTTTCAGTTTTACTGAGAGTTTTGTTAGATTAATGCTGCAGTAGACTGGTGTTTAAAGATGCTAAATGCACACACTTGTGGTTAGCTGTCCCAAGAGAAAAACAGATAAAGGATTGGCTTGCAACAAATTCTTTCTTATCTTCTGGGTAACGACAGTGAAATAATAATAATTACATGGCCAATGTCTACAAAAGGGAAAAGTAGGTATAGATAAAACCCGGCAATGAACTAGAATGTAAAAAAAATAATTGAAGGTTTGCTTTTGGCTGCATAAGAGCAAGTCATTCAAACTTAAGCAATCAAGGCCAGAATTGAAAAATCATCAAATGATTCAACACCCAAAATGTGCAATGAAGCAGAAGGAACAGTCAATCATGTACTCAGTTCATGCAAGAAGATCACATAATAGAATTGAAGAAAATCATGAAATATCAAGAGGTGAAAATCAAAATTGAAACATTATGGCATAAACCAGCCACAATGGCCCCAGTTGTTATCAGCACACTGGGTGCTACACCAAAAAATCTTGGCCAGTAATGAAAAAAATCTGCACATTGCCAAAATTTCCATCTGTCAATTACAAAAGGCTACACTGCTTGGATCTGCACATATACGCTGATACATTTTGGTGTCCTAGGTTCTTGGGAAGAACTTGATGTGAATGAAGGCCAAAATCAACTAAAGAACTGGCAGCTGTAATTTCACATTGTTGAGTATATAATAACAATTGAGTAGATACAGCTCTGTTCATCCATGCATTTATGACTGTGTGGTGGAGAATATGAATATAGTAATGATTACTCTGCAATAAAGAACAGTTTAGATATCTGCCTCCTTAGAGGAAACAAACTCTTATTTTCAATAGATTTTTTTGCATTCTAATCATTTATTCATTTCTGAAAGGCTATTCATAAAATTCTATGGCTGAAACCATTTCTACTGATCTATGTAGTTAAAATAAGACTGTGTTTGTATATATGCATAGCTAGAATAATATTTAATATATTTTTGAGATTGCAGGTAACCCAACAAATAAATAACAATATAAACTTATATGATAAAATAAGTGATTATTAGATAATTAGGGGAAAAGTATATTATTCACCAGTAAATCTTACTGATTGTCATCTATCTTTAATTCTCACGGAATTAAAAAAAATGCATATAGTTGCTCAATTAAGTACTGAAAATTATAGTTAAAAACCAGTATTTTTACTTCAAAAATATAATCTTGTGTAAAATATATTGACAACCACTTTCTGCCACATATACTTTCCATAAAAAGATCAATAATAAGCATATAAGCTGATTTAGACAAGCAGGTAGAATGACAATATTTCCTTTCCATTTGTATGCATCCCATGGGGCAAAGTTTTTAAAAAGATAACTGGCAGATCCTTCTTTGTGTGAATGCCTGGTAGTTCTATAATTGAAATAACTGAGAAAGTTTCCTTTGTAAAACTTCTTGTAGAAAAAAAAGTTTCTGCAAAGAAATGAATGTATAAAGTTGATTTTATTAAAATACTAAAATAACTTTCATGCTGCAGAAAAAGCAATAATTCACATTCTATATTACTTTTATTTTGAGAAACATCTAGAAATTAAACTGTATTAATATAACAAAGTCAATAAGTTGGAATTTGATACCTAGAGGATAGTGAATAAATTTTGAGCCTTATCCAAGATCTAAGATCATCAGTGATAGGGCAAGTTACAGGTAATCCCAATATTTTTTTCTAAATGTGCCCCTTTTCCCTGATAAAGACTCATTGTTTTACATTTGCATTGACAACATTCTCAGGAGACAAAATAAATATGAAATACTTGGATCTCATTATGGCTGCATTTATCTATGCAGACTACATATGGACCTGGCTATAGGTGGCTGAGTGGCTAAGACGCTGAGCTTGTCGATCAGAAAGGTTGGCAGTTTGGCGGTTTGAATCCCTAGTATAGGTCTCCTGCGTGAGTAGGGGGTTGGACTAGATGACCTCCAAGGTCCCTTCCAACTCGGTTATTGTTACTGACCTACACACAATCAATCAACATGACTGGCATTTAACTTGTAGCTTTTTAGAAACATGAAGGAAAGGAATAGAAAAAGAAATGTGCGACATTCCAATTTCCAGTCTGGTTTATTACTAATGTCTGCTTGCATTGCCAATAAAGTTTATCCATAGTTTCAAGATTCTACCAACTTTTTCTATAATCCATTTTTATCTTCTATGATAAAGTATATGAGGAAGCAGTAATTAACTCCTCTGGCACTGGGCTGGCCAACAAAATTGATTCAACCCGGTATCATGCAAGGAAAATGTGAAGAGAGATTGTCATTTGAAAAATGTGCCTCCATTCATAACATCTGCATCCTCAACAGAGTTTTCAATGAAATAATAAGCAGATAAGAATTATTTGAAAGTTTGCCAGTGTATCATACTGATACCTGTCTGCTGTCAGTCTTCTTTCCACACAAATGAATTTCTTCAAGAAAGCAATAGCGGGTTTTCCACAGGAATAGTCTGGAAAATTATAAAAGACTATTTTGTAAAATTACTACCTGGCACACAACAAACAGAGCAGTGTATTCTTTACTGATCCAGTAAAGTGCATGTTGTATTGTGGTAGGTAAAACTGAAGCAACACATAGACCCCGAACAGAACTATTCTTTGTTATCAAACTGTTAAGCTTGCTAACAAACTCTGGTCAATGGCTACAGCTCTTTCAAAACTACATGATTAGCACTAGATCAAAATTCATTACTGAAACACTGTACCTCCAAAATACATATATTGTTTAATTGTGTTTGAGTCTGCTCAAAGCAAAATGTGTGAGTGAATTTGGGAACACACTTAACCCACTGTTCTATAATAGACATTATTTGGTGTAAATAATATGGAATGGCTGAAAAATCTCTCGTTCAAGCACGGCATTGGAATAGCTGTGTGTTCTGGCCTAGAATTCCGGAGTCAGTAAAACACACTTGTAGTCCCAAAAATCTGTTTTATCTTAACAGCTGTGAATTCTGTTCATTCACAGATGAGTCCCAAATAGTTGTAAAGAGTCCTTCGGAATAAGGCTTATAATCACCCACCTTTATATCCCTTGACATGCTGCCCAAGATCTAATAAAGAGCCGAGGTAGCACAGTGGTTAGAGTGCAGTACTGCAGCTACTTCAGCTGATTGCTAGTTCAGCAGATCAGTGGATCAAATCTCACCGACTCAAGGTTGACTCAGCCTTCCATCCTTCCAAGGTGGGTAAAGTGAGGAGCCAGATTGTTGGGGGCAATATGCTATTTAGTATACTGTCTTTGATGTAAACCGCCCAGAGTCCTCGGAGAGTGGGTGGCATAGAAATATGACTAATAATAAATAAATAAATAAATAAATAAATAAATAAATAAATAAATAAATAAATAAATGGCAAAGCCACACAGAGTCCAGAATCAAACAGAGCTTCAGACTTCAAACTGCATAAAATTAACAATGTTGCTTTCTGCAAAGGTCCATGTGCCTTTGCTCTTTTTTTAAGTCTTATGGGAGGGGCTTATGGGAATCATCTTCAAGCCCTACTTCTGAGTTGTCCCTTTTGTTTTAATTGTTCTTGGCTTCTGGCAGCTCTGTGCATGCGTGCACTGGGAACAGGCTCCCCCTATTCCTCTGCCTTGCTGAGGTCCGACTCCGGAGGCTCCAGAGGCAACACGTACCTCCCAGATGGTCCTTTCTCTGCGTCCAATTCAGAGCCCTCATCTGAGCCATCCTCAGACTCCAGGACTGGCTCATGTTCCTCCCCAGCCTCCTTACTGTCCGACTCTGCTGCCAGCTCTGCAGGCTGCTGGCGGACCACAACACTGTGGTAGAAAATCATGCCAAGAAGTAAACAGGGTTAATTTAATCAGGAATCATTCTGACTACAGACAACTGAGTACAGTTTTCATTTATATCGCATAGAAACCAGGGTAAGACAAGAAAATATCTGTACTGTTTTTACTAGGATATCCTGAGTTTATATATCTTCCTCCCAAACCTTCCTCTGATCTGCCGGAGAATTGGATTTTGGAAAGCAGGTCTGTTAATTCGGGATGTGTAACTATTTTACTTCTCAACCAAGTAGTTTACCAGTTCCTTAAATTTATGGATTTGATCATGTTTATTCAATTAGCCATTGAAAAGGCCAGACTAATGAGAGAAATCGATTTAAAAAAAGCAGCTTCTTTCCTAAGACCAGCTCAAAAGCCTCCTCCTTATTCAGTTTGCATAATAATGTTTTTTTTTCCTTTTGCCTGATCAACTTTTAGAAAGGAATTTACTCAAAAAAAAAAAACATTCAACAATAAAATATTCTGGAAAGGAATTGCAACAAGCTGCATAAGATATGTGTTGTGATGTTCATTCACAACTCTTGGAATTGTTGTTAGAATTGTAGAAACAGAAAGAAAAAAAATGGGCTTCATGAAGTCCTTTAAACAAAACCTGACATCACTTTACAGACTCCTGGAGAATAACAGTACAAAGGTCTACAGTATATCCAGTATCAGGAAAGCTGCATAACTCAAAACAAGTCTCTCTGTTCTTCAAACAGCCTTTTCTGAAACTTTTAGCTATGGCTGGAGCTAAATAGCTTTTAGCTATTCCTGGAGAAGGGCTTAGTGTGGGCTACTGAATGATAAATTGTTCCTAATAAACAAATAAATAAAAATAGAAACATATTACAGTTTCTAAGGCTAGTTAAAATGAAGCAATATGTTTAGCCATAAGGTCAGATTGAAGCACAGATTTAAGCAGATTAAATGACAAAAAGAAGAAAACAATGGCAATTTTTTTGAATGTCAGAGGCATCCTGTTAAAGAGTGCACAACATGAAACATGGCTTTGGAGCATTCTGAGTAATAAATTTGTCCCAATCCTATTTTCAGCTTTTGGATTTTGTTGCTTGAGCTGCATAACCTGGGGACTTTTTTTCAGTAAAAGGCAAAAACGATAAAGAGTCACTTAAATGTATTTAATCTTTGTTAGCATTCTAGTGAAACGGTTTGCTCATTTCATTATGCATATGACAGGGTTGAAACAATGGTGATCTAAACTTCACACAGGCTTACTCTTATCTAATAACATTCATTTCTGAATGCTCTAAGATCACTTGAACTCTATGGATATATCCTGATAGGGTGACTTCCTTATATTTAAATCAGAAGCACTGTTTAAAAGTCAAATGGCTCTTCTTCAATTTAGCAATTATTTCTCTTTCATCATTTCCCTGCAGTCACCCTCCCCTTTTCCCTCCTTCTCCACAAATTGAGTGACAAGCCTTATCTTGGATTTCTTGCCCCATCATTATTTCATAAAGGAGGGGGATGAAAAGGGGGAGCTGAATTAAGGGAAACCTCCAATCCAAAAGTGAAGAGGCATAATTCAAACTGGCTCTTTCAGTCTTTAGCTGAAAGGCAGAGAAAGGGAAGCAATAGAGAGGTTGGTACATTTGATAGATGTTACGTTAATTTAGAGTACACTCAACAAGTGGGCAAGCTAGGGCAATTCAACTGATGATGAGAAGAAAGACAATCAAATACTGCTTATTATGAAACAATGCATATTATTTGTACTCGAAAGGGGGCATGAACAGACAGGCTTAGTGCTTAGACAAAATCGTATAAGTGCAAATGAAAGGTCCTTGATGGTCTCTGAGCTTGGTTGTTTTCTTACAGATGTTTCATTACCCAAACTAGGTAACATCATCAATGTGGTAAAAGAAAAATATTTCATCTTCTTTAATAGGTAAACCTAATATGGACCTGGAAGAATGCTTTTTGCAGTCCCCATGCATCTCAGGGCATACCATTCCCAGATTGCCCCATCATAAATAGATGACATTAGCTGATTCTAGAAGGCATGGATAATGTTATCACTTCCTACTTCCCCCAGCCCACGATATACGTGATATCTACCCATGTATTTCACCTCTGATTTGTCTATTACATTTTTACTTTGTCCTAGAGAAGCCCCTGCACATTTCAGTGACAAGAACATCCTGTTAACAACCTAAATGAATGCACTGCCCTACACACCATTTAGAAAAAAATGTCTTTAATTATCTCACGTTTGGTTCCCTCATCTCTTTTGCAGTTACCATTACGAATAGTGTTACAGTAGCATGGTTGTGGTTGCAACTGCCTCAACGTTCATTCTGATGTTTAATTTTGTAAACACCATCCTGCCCGCCTGCCCCCCCCCCCCAAAAAAAAAAGAAAGAAAGAAAGGTTCAGTAGATTTGTCCATGGAAATAATTGGCAATTACTTACCAGGTACAGTGGTAATTTTTCAGTGGAAATGTGTGGTAGACTGCAATCTGGACTGAACACCTGTGTCCTCTAAAACATTCCCAGCTAAATAAAATTTTCTTAAGCCAGTTAAAGTCCAGTTAGTAGTCGTACCAGACTGGAGAAGCTTAAGGTTGCAGCATGGATGTGCCCTGTTGCCAAACTGGTCAGAGAGAATGGAAGTTGTAATCCAAAACTATCTAGAAGACCATAATTTCTTCCACACAGTTATATTTTTTTGAAGCTCTGAAGTATATTTAATTTCATCACTGATTTTAATTGACAAAGTAGCATTATCCAATGTTAATTTGTCTGTAATCACCTCAGATCTTATTTTGAGGGGGTACTAAATGATGTCATCAGCAAATGTGTTGAAGAGAGCTGACTATTCTGCCAATTTGCAATAACCTCCTAGATCAGTGATGGCAAATCTTTTCGGCACTGAGTGCCCAAACTGGAACGCGCATCATGCATGCGTGTGCATGTGCGCACGCCAGAGCTCCAGAAACTTGAAGACCAGCTGGCTGATGTGCGCATGCCTGTTTTTTGGCCGGTTTCAGGGCTGGTTTTTGGGCCAAAAAGACCTGAAAACAGCCCGAAAAACAGCCTGTTTTTTGGTTGGTTTTCTGGCGCCACTGTACTTGTGAAGACCAGCTGGCCGGAAACCAGAAGAGCAGCTGGCGATGGTGCATGCACCCACAGAGAGGGCTCTGCGTGCCACCTCTGGCACACGTGCCATAGGTTTGCCATCACAGTCCTAGATCAATCAAGAGCTTTCTTGCTATTGGGATCGCTGGGACAGATTAAAGAAATAATTTTTTTCTCTGCTCTGTGTTATGGTTTATGAATAGGTATTAGCTATGATTTGTCATCTGAGAACAAGACTGAATTCTTCCTTTATTATCCACTGTTCTTCTGAATCTGATGGGTTATTTCTTTGATAATGGGAAAAGTTTTTTTGGTTTTATCCAATATTATCAAATGTGTTTGCTACCTATATGACTATGCACCTTTTACATCTATCTCTTATTTTCTGTTTTAATTGAAATTTCAAAAATGAGAAATACAAATGAGCTTGTCATAATATAGGGGCAATTACATATTCAGTTGATTAAGAATACTGCATGCTTGACAAAATGAGTAGATTAATTCTAAATAAGCATTTATAATACTGTACTGTTAAGCCTTTATTTGAAATAGCCAGTGCATCCTCTGCTGTTTTATAACATTTAACAGAGAGATTCACTTGTCATCTCTTTTGCCATATAAAATATTAATCAGCACACCTTTAAGTATTGATTCTGCAATTACCTCTCGGCCTTTGGTAAACAGTCTACACCATTTTCAATCACTCTGAGCAAAGTATTTCTTTGCAAATAGTCTCTTCAAATATGAAAAAAAAAATACACACTAAACATTCAATCTCAGGATCTGATCTACCAGAAAATAAGAGCTTAGGACCATAGCATTAGGTCAATATCACTGTGTTATAATCAGTTATCGAGAGGGAACAATTCCTGCCACCAGCTTTTATTTTCTTTCACAAGACTATTAAAGTTGGACAATTTAAATGCTTAGCATCAAAGGAACCATTCATACTATATGTCTCTAAACCTACTACCGATATATGAAAATAATAACGGCCATATGCACCATCATTTAAATGCAACTATTTAATTTATTTTAATACCATTATTTCCTTTTTGCCTTCTTCTAGATACAGTATGTTTTTCCTTCTTAGCAGTCTGATCAGTGGTGGGTTGCTACCGGTTTGCCCCGGATCAGATGAACCAGTAGCGGCGGCAGGAGGGTCCGCCCACCTACCCAGATGCTTCTGTGCATGCGCAGAAGCTTCTATCCATGTCAGAAACATCGGATGTGAGCACGAGTGAATCGATAGCAAACTAAATTGAAACCCACTACTGAGTCTGATCATGTGTAACAGAATGAAACCAAGCTTGGTCCTTCCTATTTTCATAAGACTGCTAAAATGTCTTGATTTGAAGTGTATCCTGCTGTTTTATTTATATATAGTTTACAGACTTGATGATGTTTATGACTACTTTAGGGATACACAAATCTGGTGAGTCTAAATGGTAGCAAACTCAGTAGTGGTCAATCAAATGTTTGCAGTCCAGATACGGTTGTCTTGGTGATGACAAATTAATTGAAAGTTGGTTGACAGTTTGATAAGCATTATATATTTGCCAAGTTATTTAAGTCTCCAGGTAAACATCTATGTTTCACTCCTATATTGTAGTAAATTATAGTTTAGTATGGCATGGTATAATACATAATAACAAAACCATAATCAAATTTTTGATCAACAGTTTCTGAAGTGTTTGAATGCACATATCTAAAGAAAGACCTGTTGCAATCCCCTTAGCAATAATTTGATGTTTACAGCAAACTTAGCTATTTCATTTTCAGGCCTTGACATTTGAAATCCCTGGCATAATCATTCTCAGTTATATATAATCTCATGCTCAAATTCAAGCAAGAAACAATATAATGAATTGCTTTGATCTATCTAACTCAGCAACGGCAGACCTAGTTCATCAAGCTTAGTATTGTTTATTTCAGAGGCAATGGCTCTCTCCAAAACAGGCTATTTTTTCTCATCTGTACCTGGAGTTTCAGGAAGTGCAGGAAATGACACAAAGCAAAACATTTTCTTAATAGGAACCTAGCCCTTTCAAAATAGGGCTATTGGTAGGAAGTAAAATATTTAAATTGATCTTCCCATTAAAACAAGTCTTTAAAATTACTCAAGAATTTTTCTGACCATCAAAGAATTCCCATTTGAGGAAAAAAAAATGTGTAACTATATATGAATAGTAAAAAAATAATAATAATTGCAAACACTAGGTCTTATTTAACAACCTCCATGGCTTTCCATTAATTTAATAATTTGTATTCTTACTTCTTAACTGTTAGAAGAAGAGCTGCCTATTTTCACTTTGTTTTATGTCTTTTTTCATTAGCATAATGGCTACCATTAAAGAGCCAATCCTATTTTAAGCTAATTTACATCTGGCTTAATGTGATTTGGAACCTTTAAAGATTATGGATATATTTTGTTTCTCATTAGGTTCTGACAATCAAAATGTGTGTGCATGCATATGTGCGTATGTAAGAGAGAGAAAAGGGGAAATACAGAGGAAGTGAAAGAAGAAAGCTATTATTGTATTGGCATTTTGAGCAATAGCTGTACCTTTTTTCATTATTTCTGGAAAAGAAAAAAATACACAACTGAGTTAAATAAATAAATATAGGCTTATTGTAGTGTCATGCTTTATACATATCTCAAAAGATTTTTAAAGAGTAAATATTTTTGAATATTACTCCAAATTCCATTCATTCCATTTCTCCTGGTATGGATATCAATTTGATAGGTAAGCAGGAACTCCTGCATTTATAAAGATTTAACTTTTTAGAATTTACCATAAGAATTACCTGAAAATGTCCCCAAAGATCTCATGAAACTGCTGGTTTTAAAAACTCATCTTCAGAGCCAGATATTAGAGGAAGTTCAAAACAGATCCATCTAATTCCATGTTGGATCCACTACGGACTTAGAAAACATCTGAGAAAATAAAAGCAGTTGTCTATTTAGGAATGAAAAAACTGTATATGCGGGCTTTTTATTTCGTTTTCTGTGCTTATCTGTACTGATATCCCTCTTGATAAACAAGAGGGAATTAGATACATAAACATAATACATGTAGGGAAAGCTTGATGGAATTAACTTGCTAAAGATAAGGCAATGGAAAGAGTGGGTACAAGCCTAGATAATGTTAATGTAATCCAAGTGATTGAAAAGAATATTTATTATTTCTACATAGAACAATGAATTTATAGGAAAATAAGGCAAATATAAGAATAGAAATACTATGAAAATTATTTCTAATTCTTAGATTCTTTATGCATTACTATTTAGCAGTTCTTGATTTAATTGCTACTTTTTAAATTTTTATGCCTTTATTGCTTCTCATGTTGGGATATTTTGGGAATAATTATATATTATTGGTCTTTGGTTATTTGGGTTTTCTCCCATGTAAAATTGGAAGTGTCTTGGCGACGTTTCGACGAAGTCTCATTCGTCATCTTCAGGCTGGTGTTTTCGGCTTCATGCTCCTAGAAGCATGAAGCTGAAAACACCAGCCTGAAGATGACGAATGAGACTACGTCGAAACGTTGCCAAGACACTTACAATTTTACGCGGGAGAAAACCCAAATAACCAAAGACCTACATACAATGTGTGTGTGTGTGTGTGTGTGTGTGTGTGTGTGTGTGTCTTCTTAAGTTTTCGCGGGTGTGCATATGCAAAAAATTAAAATCTCGGGTGTTTTCCCGCGTCATTATAAATAAGTTGGTTAAAATATTTAAAATCCTGGTTAAAATCCCAACTTAAAATCTTCTAAAAATCCTTACAGAGCACTCTGCAAGGTCCTTTAAAACCTCAGCTAAAATCCTACCAGTGACTTTAAAAGTTTTTCTTAAAGCAACGTTTCGACAGGCTCACAACCCTGTCATCTTCAGGCTCTGTTTCATGTAGAAGCTATGGGTTCTCTGTTGCGGGGCCGGAGCTGTCGCTTATCTATATTTGCTGCTGCTGACGTATGCTGGCTAGCCTGCAACTCTGTGTTCCGATTGGAGGACAACAGTTTTTCTTCCTGCTTCCTCCTCCTAGCTGCTTGGCTTCGTGTTACAGGCCCAGCTTTCTCAGATTCTCTATTATTATCTGTCTGCTGTAGAGGGGAAAGGATTCTGGTAGGCATCACAGCACCCTTGATTGTTAGTTGAGATCTCAGCCTATTTTCTGGCTCGATCCTCTCTCTCTCCCTATTGCTAGCCACCCTCTGCAAAGAGGGTAGAATTCTGGCAGGCCTTACAACACCACTGGTTGCTTGTTGGAATCTCTGCCTCTCTTCTGATGTTAACACTTGAGTTTCTCTCAGTGCAGGTCCCCAAATACTTGATAACCTAGAGGCGTCATCTCGTCTGTTCATATTCTGCGGTCTCTTTTCAATTTTGATGGCCCCCCTGATTATTCTTTTGTTGAGATGTTCCTCTTTCGCCACTGTTCTGGTTTTATTAAAATCAATATTGTGTCCCGTGGCTTTCATGTGTTGTACCAAAGAAGAAGTTTGCTCTTCTTTCCTCACAGTGAGGAAAGGTTATCAAGAAAGCTGGCAGCAGCAAATATAGATAAGCGACAGCTCCAGCCCCGCAACAGAGAACCCATAGCGTCTACATGAAACAGAGCCTGAAGATGACAGGGTTGTGAGCCTGTCGAAACGTTGCTTTAAGAAAAACTTTTAAAGTCACTGGTAGGATTTTAGCTGAGGTTTTAAAGGACCTTGCAGAGTGCTCTGTAAGGATTTTTAGAAGATTTTAAACTGGGATTTTAACCAGGATTTTAAATATTTTAACCAATTTATTTATAATGACGCAGGAAAACACCCCAGATTTTAATTTTTTGCATATATATATAATCTTAAGTGATTCAGATAAAGGTAATAATGCAAAATCTATAATACTGAATTTGTTTCATATCTTTTTTGGGAAATCCCATTCTCTTGGTGATAATTTATATATTCTGTATTTAAGAGGCAAGGATGTTGCTAATTTTATGTGTGATATCTTACTCCTGGTTGTCTGAGTGAATGAATTCATGGTAGGATGATAGAATATGGCTGATATGAGTATTGATTTTTCTATATTTCTGATTCAAACAAAAATGCTATTCTCAAACATACTGGCAAGGTAATTCTATATGAACCCAGTCAGTTTATTATTTGTGAATGTTTTCTACTTTTTCTCCAATATCTAAGAAGTCCTACACAACCATTTATCTTGGTACTGAGATACCTATGTTACATAAATATATGTGCCTTATTATCTGTCCCTTATACTTCTAGCATTTTTCCCCCTGAAGTTACTAATAGAGTAGGCTTATATATTAAGTGGACATTCTCTTGTGATTTTGGTCATATGCTTATCGAATGGCAATTTTATTTCAGAAAAATACTGCCTTTGTGTCTGTCACAAAAGGGACTGTAGTATAAATCCTTCCAGATCATTCCAGATCTTGTTCTACTTTTTCTTAGAATAAGGTAATTCACACACTAGCCAATTTGGTCTTCACTAAGACCTGTGGAATGCAGAATATTATCTGACAACAAAACTGATCATAAGTGATACAAAGAGCTATTTGTAAAGTTTTCTTCTTCGCTATGCAAATCATTTTACATAGTGTTTACTTCTTCAGTTCAGTAAACTTCAATGTTAAGGCTTCTGTCTTCCTTACTGTATACCACACAGTACAGAAAGGCTAAACTATTTTCCTTAACATCTTCCTGTGTGAACTTGATGTATCTGTCCACAGAATTGATATGTTTAGTGAACACTTCCAATTCCTCTGTTTTGACCTTGACCCAAGTATTGTCCACATATCTATACCAGTGAGTGGGTGGAATTCCTGAGAGTTCTTGTCCTTTTACAAAAGTTGTATATCCTTAGATATAATGTAACAACATGATCAGGCTATTGAGTCTTTGTTACAATTCCCCCCTTACTCCTTTTTAATCCTTTGAATTTAGATTTCTCAGAGAATATATATGTATTTTTTTTTTCCTGAGAACATGTGAAAGTATTTACATTTTTGTTATTACCTCAGTACAAGGACCTCATGGCAAAATTTCCTTTAAATATTATTCATCATACCTTTTGTGATATATGTTTAACTTTACCATCAAACCCCCCCCCCCCATGCTCTAAATATGTTGGCATATTGCAAAGGAGGTAAATTTGGGGTCAGGCTGCTAAAATGGGGTATAACCAAAAAAAAAAAAAGCTATTTTGATGACTAGAAATCAGTAATTGATTCAGGGTTCAGATTTTGGTGGGAAGTTAACTAGTGAAAATAAATCGAAGAAAAATGTTGGGATGAGTTGGGGAGTAACTAACTGAAACTAACTGAAGAATTTATTTGAAATAAATTGGATTTAAAAATTATTTGATTGCCGTCTATAAAATTTAAATTCTAGTAATACGAAAGTTGTATGAATATAAATTAACATATACTTTTTGCCATTTGTTAATTGAATATCTATAGTCACAACATTATTTAAGAAAGAAGGCCCCACTTTTAAGTCATTCTAAAAACTATTTCTTGGATTCAATGTATAACTGTTTTACTGAAGTAGCTCATAGCATAGCACCAAAAGCCTTTAACACTATGATTCCATTCCATAATTATATTTAGAGATTTAATTTAGATATTGGTATTAAGCCATGAATTTGAATCAGTGGCCTAAATAGCCCCTCCAACTAAATGATTCTAACCCTTGAATACCTTGACCATCATTAATATTATAATTAACATACCTGAAATAATGCATATAAAGTGCATTACACTGTCTGAATAACAGATTTTTACCAAATAGATAGACCAATGATTCTGTTTTCTTTTTTATTTCTTTTTCATACTCCTGTACATTTTAGGAACAAAAATATATTCTACAAACCAATGTTTTTTAGGTTTTGGAAATGGATTTGGATTACACTACTTCTGCCCAAAGAAGAGTTTTTCAAATTTCATTTGATGAGACTTTTTAGATATGTCCCTAAAGTGCATCTCTCTTCGAACTATAAGCCACAAGATATAACCACTTCTTCAGCTTTTCCTAGGTATATTGATTTTGCCTTTAGCACCACACCTCTCTCTAAAACACACTATCTTCAAACCCACTTCCTTCTAGACCAGATAATAAGCAAGGCAGAAAAATCAATATCAATTAGCCTCCATTCAGTAATGAATAGCAAATCAGTAAAGTATATATCAAAGAAAATGTAGAATCCATCCATGACTATAGAAAAGCTGAGAGGTTGAATAATTGCATGAGAAAAATTAACAATAATAGATTAATTTCCACTTCTTTACTTTACCAGGCTGCATTTTACTTATTGTACATCATACATTACTTCATCTTTCTTTTTAATGGTCAACATTGATATTCTGCTTTTCTGTTTTCTTAAAGAAAACTCATTCAATTCATGTTGTAGATTTCAAATCACTACCAAATGTTGTAGAAGGAAAAAACATTAAGTCTTACTGAGTCTTGTACATAGTGCCTAATTTATTATTTCTAAACTTGATATAATTCTTTAGGATTATTTCAAGGGCTCATGGTTAACACAGTATAAATCTGGGATAGAAAATATATCTAAATTTTGGGCTCTAGCTGAAAAGTTGTTATAATTTTTTAATATTGAGTTTTGTCAGGAAAGCATTGCAAATTTAAATGTTATTAGAAGATTAATATCTGCAAAAGAGTTTGAACAATCCTTTGTTGTTGCTATTGCAGGGCCCACAATGATGAGGAAATAGCTAAACGGTAAGTAGGAGTAGCTTTGGAGAAGATGATATTCTTGAGGGAAAGAGGATGCAACCTAAGGGAAATTTGGCAGTGCAGCCTGGGTTTTTTAGCTGTCATGCTGAAAAGGCGGTCAAATTGTAGTTCAGATTGAGAGGGTAGGCAATAGGAGCAAATGGGACCTTTGGTTTATTGCGTGCAACCACCACAATGGCTGGTAACTGGTTGTTTCTTTGTTCTGTCATCCATGCAAGGAAGGCAGGCTTTGCTGTCTGGCTGCTATGTGTATCAGACTATCGATGTCTGGCTTTACCATTTAAGGATAGTTCCCACTCCACCATTTCCAATATAATTCCTTTACTTTCCTGCTTGGATCTTGGCACCACCATCCTTTCCTGCATTATGTCTCTTAATACTAAAGCATCCTTGTTTTCTTTTTATTATTTTAACTACTCAGGGGATCATCCTTGTCCTGATACAACAGAACAGGTAGTTCTTTCATTTCTGCCTTCCAGTTGAAGAACATGAAACCTTTGTTGCATGAAAGAATTGAGAGTTTAGCTTCACAGAAACAAAGTAACAGTGTTCTGAAGCTTTGTTTTAAAACAAAAATGTTTTCAAAATGAAGGGAAAGGAAGCTTTACGGTACTGTGGATACTTCATCCCATTGGAATATGCAAGGATTGAATTGACTATTGGCTTCTTTGGTTTAGGATAGTTCATTGACTTACTGGGCCATTGTTGGACTCATTGATGTGTCTCTCATTAGAGCTGTCTTATGCAACTGTCTTTGCTCTAGAGATTCAGATGGTCCAAAACTTGCTGATTATCCAGAAGACTGTGAAGATTGAAATTTTTTCCCAGGCAATGGAGTGTTGTAGAATATGTTGGCATGGTACTTTTGACAGTGGCTCCAAGATGTTGTTATTTTTACTTTATCTGCATATTATGTTTTATCGCAGTAGTCTATACAGGGTTGAAAGGGCTGCATGGGGTAGAGATCAGCTGTTGGGGGGAGTGGGCATGCTAAGTACCACACCAATTCACAGCTGGAGCTACTATTAGAACATACTGAAGTGCCACAGACCATTTGCTCTAAAGTGCTTAGGATGGCTAAGATTTGGAAAACACAGGAATAGGGTAAATTTGTTCTAGGCTGGGAATGAAAGGAGAGTATCATCAGTTCCTGCACTCCAGTAATTAATGAAGCAAGAAGTCATGTGAATGAAGATGTGAAACTTTCAATGTCTTTAAAATGTCACACCATTAAGTTGGTATCATCACAAAATCACACTGATATAATCGTATTTAATTTACTGAATTAAGTACAGTGTGAATTATCTGTATACTTTAGGGTAAAGAAGAGAAAAAGATGATGCTTTGTATTAGAATGTCAGGTAAAACTTGAATAAGTTTGTTTTCTTTTTGTTTTTTTAAAGAAACAAAAGGGTGCCAAAAGAGAAGTATGACAGGTTTGTTATCATTTGTATAAATCTCATACGGTTTCAGTTACTGGTAGAAGGTGATGTTGATATTGATGATGCTGATGTTGATAATGGGAATAGATTATATGTAGGAGAGGACTAGTGCAATATCAAATAACCAAAATATAATTCATTTCTTTCATGGCTGTTCCAATAACTGAAAAACTGAGAAACAATGAAAAGGTTGATTAAAACAGGTTTCCAATCTCCCTGTGTCAACATTTATAGAAAGAGAAAATTCTGCAAATTAATACCACCAAGTAATACACATCAGGAACATGCAGAAAATAAACTAGCTTGTCAAATGCATCTTATAAAAACATGCAGAGCTTTGATTATGTCTTTATTTCAAATGAGGATTCAGACTGAAATATGAGGAAAATGTTTAACAACCTGATGGCATACAAAAGCAGAAATTAAAGAAAAATAAGCTTCAAGAAATTATTCTTTTGAGTTTTCACCTAGGAAAGAAAATTAAAACATGCAAATGAGGGGAGAAAAGTATAACTACATTGAGACTAAAATACATGCTTTGAAATCTGAACAATGTATTTCTTGAAGGCAGTGAAGTTTGTTCTCCTATTGATTGTTACAAATATAAACTGACTTAAGCTTGATGATATTTCATTCAGAACCAGAGAAGGGAATAATAATAATAAAAAAAATGAAGTCACTGTTTGATTATTATTTTCCACATTTGCTTTCAGATGTTGAGAACCTAAATTCCTAGCAGGCGTCTAATGATTACCAGGTAAAATTCTGGAAACATAAAAAAGGAAATCAATTGCCAATTGTAAAATAAAGAAGACTTGGAAGCTTCACATTTTCTCAAAAAAACAAAAACAGTTTGGTTGTTCCTTAACCATTTTTATCTTGGGAATCAATCACTTATTTTATTTTATTTTATTTTATTTTATTTTATTTTATTTTATTTTATTTTATTTTTTTATTTTATTTTATTTTATTTTATTTTATTTTATTTTATTTTATTATTTTATTTTATTTTATTTTATTTTATTTTATTTTATTATTTTATTTTTTAAAATATTTATATATTTATAATACACATTTTTCCTTACTTTCCCTTCCCTTTACTTTTCTGCCATCTAACTATCTTGTATAATGTTTTTGTAAGCCCGAAATCCTATGCAGTGTTTTCACAAAACTTAATAAAGGGGTTACTTCTGTGGATTTTGGGGTTTTTTTCTTATGGCCTACACAGCTACTAATATATTTTATGCCTGTTTTATGGTTTTACACCAACATTGGAACTGCAAACAGTTTTCAACAATGGTGATTGGAAGGGGGCTTCAAAAAGAGCTTTAAAATCTATATGAATGTTACTTCCAACTTATTTGAATGTCCATTTCATGGGGCTTTTGGTCTGTTCATGTAATGGGATGTATGGGCAGGGAAGGGAGATTTGGAGAAAGACGGGAGGAGATACTCTTGTTGATAGGAAACAATCAACAAGAGAGTTAGAGTCCCCCAGTGGTTTAATGGTAATGGAAAGAAACTTAAGAAGGAGTCACCCTAATGGATCACATAATTAAAATCTATACCTTCAAACTTGGAAAATTCATAATATAATCTTGCAATAAAGTTAAATTGGTTCATCTAGTCTAGTGTTTCTTGTCTGGTTTATCTGGGAAGGCTGATTTATTGTTGTGATTTCTCTACAGAATATTTTGATCTGAGTTTTCTTGATTAGCAAATTGCAAAGCAACCCCCCTTCCACCTCTTGAAATTCCTGTTCTTATACCAAAATGTTCTCCAGTGTTCCTATCTTTTAGAGATGAATGTTGTCCTCAATATGCTGCCCAAAATCTAGTGTAGGCCTTGAAATGAATGAATCTTTCTATTTGCCACTTAATATGTGAGAAATTTAAGGGACGCGGTGGCTCAGTGGCTAAGACGCTGATCTTGTTGATCGAAAGGTCATCAGTTCAGCGGTTCGAATCCCTAGTGGCGTGTAACGGGGTGAGCTCCCATTACTTATCCCAGCTTCTGCCAACCTAGCAGTTTGAAAGCACGTAAAAAATGCAAGTAGAAAAATAGGGACCACCTTTGGTGAGAAAGTAACAGTGTTCCGTGTGCCTTTGGCATATAGTCATGCTGGCCACATGATCACGGAGACATCTTCAGACAGCACTGGCTCTTTGACTTTCGAAATAGAGATGAGCATCGCCCCCTAGAGTCAGGAACAACTAGCACATATGTGCGAGGGAAACCTTTTCTCACCTTTATGTGAGAAATTTAGCGTAGGTACACTGCCACAAAGCACCAAAGCTACAATTATTCAGCAAAGACATATTAAAAACCCAACTACTGTATGACCAACTTTTGCCTTTTGTTTTTATCCTGATGGCTAATATAATGAATCAATCTGTTGCTTAATGAGAAAATGCAAAACAAGTGGGAAAAATAATACTGAAAACAGAACTTGCAACATGAAACAAAAAACAAAAAACCCTAAACAAATGTATAGCATAAATGTGTGTTGCTTGTGACTGATTTATTTTTCCTTCATAAAAAATAATCAGAGAATCACATTTGGCTGAGGTCCTATTGCATGGCTTAAAAGAGAGAAATACTGCAAATGACAGGATAAGGGGAAATAGAAGCTTAGAATGGAGGGCAAGAATGGAGATGACATATGGGAAAAAAATAGCCTAAGGCTTTCAAGCCAATGATATAAAATAAGCTGGATGATACATTATATTATTAAACAGTAGACCTGATTCTGATCTCACATCAAGTGCTTTTCTAACGTTGTTACTCTTTCCATAGATTTGCTATATTTTATCTCCAAGGAACAAAAGGTAAAAAAAAAATCCACTTGATTGAAAAAAGCCTGTTAGAGTGTGTGTGAGGGGAAAAATATCTATCTCTTCACTTTGCTTAAGCTTATGGTGAGATACCATAATATACATGTTGTCTAAAATACACCTTACTGAAGGTTAAAAAAAGATTAGTGGTCTACTTTAAGCTTATATAATCTGATTCAGTTGTATATTACTGACATTCCATGGCATTGCCATGAAAACAACAGCATAAGTAGAATGATCTTTTTGCAGTACACATGACAACTATTTAAAATGAAGGCACTATATGCTGGTAAATCCATAATTAAAAGTAAAGCAAGATTTCCTGCCTATCCCAGCATCCAAAATGACCGTAAAAGGTGTAAATCTTCATGCAGAGCAAGCAAACAGTGTTGAGAGGGGAAGTTTTCATCTTCTCACAATATCATTTTTTAATTTAACTCTCTCATTTCCCAGAAGATTATATTTGTCCTTCAGGGAACTGTATGCACATCATTACAGGTTATGGCTGTGTCCTTGGAAGTATTTTATTGAAAGCTCATCTTTTTTGGCTTAAAAGAGATAAATCAGAAATTAGTCTGACTTACATTTCAATGAAAATTTGATGTATAAGTAATAATATAAGTAATCTTTCAATCATGGTTGAAACCACTGTTTCATCTTGGAAACTGGAAATATTGTAGACCAAGTAAAGTCTAAAAAATGCCAGGGAATTCCTAGAAGCTTGGCATTCAGACAAATCAGCTATCAATAGACACATAGAGATAAACCACATATACATACCATTCAAAAGGAACAATAAAGAGGCTAAGAAGAAAACAAAAAGACCAGAACACAGCCTTCACTCTGGAGGAGCAGGGATAAATACCAGACAAATGATCAAGTAGGAAAAAATACTCTAATCAAGGAACTATCTAGGAGAAAACCATATATCCACCAATGGCAGGGCAAGATAATGTATCTAAATAGAGAGCAAACCCCATACACATTAGCAATGATGACATTATCTAAATGATTAATGAAATGTCTGCAAGCAAATAAACATGGTTACAGAGGACTGACATTTCCACAGTTTATATATTAAACTATTATTCTATCCATGAATATTAATGGATTGATAAATACATATTCTTTTTTTTTTTAAAGAAATCAATGAAGTATGAACTGATGTAAAATTAGAATAAAATTATGTTTAAATGGTTAGAATAAAAGGGAATTAGAAGAAAGTGAGGAAGGAAACTAAGGCAGAGGAAAAAAAGAGAACCAGCTAATAAAACTTAGCAGAATTTACCTATCCTTAAAGTTAGCAAATTGCCAGGTGAGTAGATCTTTTGGTACGAATGCTAACTTGATGGTTTTGGAACTCCCTCTCAGGAGTGAGTGAGTAAGAGATATATTTCAAAAAGACCCTCTTGTCTCTTCAGCTGAATACTAATTGCATGCAAAGCATTTGGGTGATTTTCTTCTATACCATTTTTGAACAGAGGTGGTGGAATTACATTTTAAGTGTAACTTTGTTCACTTTCACTTCACTTTTCACTTCACTTCACTTTATTGAAAGGTCTTTAAAAGTCCAGGGTAGCATTGCTAATTCTGTTCCTGAATTAACTGAAGTAAATGTCCCATTGGTTCATTTATAAATGTTTTTCAAGGAATTGGACAGTGGGAACAGCTGTTATGGAAATACCCTGAAACAACGGTTTCTCCCATCCACAAATTGCCTTATAATGTGACAATCTGCTTGTGTTATGATGATTTCTTAACAATACTATACTTGAAGAACAAAAATAGACTTGAAGATCAAGTAATGCAAATAAAATGCTAATTTTATGTCTGCTATTAATAAAATCATTTAAACATCAAGCCAATAAGAGATATACAGGATGTACCAACAGTCAAGCCCCATAAGTCAATTATCTTATATTTTGTTTTTCCAATAAAAATGCCACTGTATTAGGAATTTTCAAAGGTAATGCATGGAATAATTTAGGAAGTGTATAAAAGAAAATGGCAATCAATTCAAACATTTAAAGTGATTTATACAATATGTTACTTATGGAACCTGATTTTTGGTACATTGATATATGACAGAAAACACCTGAAGAGTTAATAGGAGCTCAATTGGCACAAATTACAAATTACAGTTTTATATGTTGCTTTTCTATTCTAAATATCAAGGACTAATACGACATCGTTGTTGGTAACTTGCGGTATAAAAAGTAATGTTGAGCACAGGATATATCAGTAAATATTAGAACTATAGGGCAGAACAAACCTTTTTTTAGAATAAAGCTGTGAGTTTTATTTGTCAGTGTATTGTTCTGTTTTTCAAAAGGGTAAAATATACAATATACGAGCTGCAAATGAATGCCAACCAAATACTAAAGTGAGTGACTGGTATGAAGGAAGTACACTGAAGTGCTTTGATAAAGAGGTCATTGTGTCATATAAAGAGGATGGATGAAGACGGAATTGCCAAACAAATACATAAAGCAAGAGTGATTAGGTTGAGAGGAAGGAGAAGAATAAGCAAGTCATAGTAAGAAGGAGCTGGAGTCTTCAGAAAAAGATGGGTGAGAAGTTCAAATATGAAAAGATACAAAACATGATTGAAGCAAGGTTAGTTTACATAGAAAGGCATGAGAATGTACAATACACAGCATTGCTATAAACTCGATTTAATTCCATTTTTTTTTCTTTATCTTCTGCTTTTCATTTCTTTCTTTTAGTTCTTTGTAGTTCTTTTTTGCATACTATATAACTTATCCCTAAGCATTAGGGCTATTTTTGCATTAGGATTAGGGCTATATTTGTATGTACGTATGTATATATGTATTTTGATTTATTGATGTAAGCTCCCTTGAGTAGTATTGTAACCCAAAAGGCAGAATATAAATGAAATGTCTCGATAGAAAACACACACACACACACACACACACGTGTGTGTGTGTGTTTTTTTTCTATCGAGACACCTGGTCTACCCCAGCATGTGGGAGGGAGCATACTGCATCCCTTTTGCCTTTCAGCTCCAATCCAGGAGCCCTCAAGCAGTCGCATTCACGACAAACCATTTTATACCAAATTTATATTTTGCTGATAAAGAAATAAAGGGAGACTAGTACAGATCTATTTCAAGCTATTTAGCTCTCATCAGCTAGCCATACCCTTACTTGGATTCAAACTTGGGCTGCCTGCATGTTAGGCAGTTGTATGCTCCCTCCCACATGCTGGGGTAGACCAAGTGTCTCGACAGAAAAACACTTAATCTCTCCCCTGGCTCAAGCCGATGAAGAGAGGAGAACTTGTGCCTCAGAGGTTAATACAACTGCCTAACATGCCGGCAGCCTAAGTTTGAATCCAAGTAAGGGTATGGCTAGCTGATGAGAGCTAAATAGCTTGAAATAGATCTATACTAGTCTCCCTTTATTTCTTTATCAGCAAAATATAAATTTGATATATACATACACACACACACACACACACACACACACACACATACACATACACATACACACATGAGAAAAGTGTATAAAACAGGGTATCTGTCAGGACAACATGTGTCCTTGTTTAAAAATTTCAGAACAAATGTGAAGCAAGCCTAACATTTTTCTAAATTATAGCAGTGCTCATAATGGCTCAAATATGTTTTCAACTGCCACTTTAGCCATTTTCCTGAGCTATCAAGTGAAGAGGTGTAAGACAACTTCTGACATAATTCATACAAAGTGCCAATGATTCTGATCTCTATGACACATATTTCATTGCCAGAAGGAATCACATATTCAAACAGTACTCAGTGCTGCCAATGAAAATTGGCAACTTAAAATAGCAATGACAAACAATGATACAGTGGATCAATAATATGCTGAAAGTTGCAAAGGGGAGCTTGAGTATTAATATCCTAATATCAAAAAACTTAAATGTGATTTAAAGAGTGAAGTCAATGACCATCCATTAATCAGGTCTCCTTTCAAAGGTTAACAGAACAGAAAGTGATGATAATAACTCATCCCTCGTATGCTTTTTCAATTATCATTTCACAGACGACTAAATCTTTATGCAATGTATCATAATACAATGCATTGGGAGGGGGGACACTCAGTTTTTTGTCTCACTGCTAATTACTCTGATTGGAAATTCTCAATCTATTCTCAATCTATTTGTCTGTCGATCTCTTTATCTATTTCTATCATCTATCATTTATTTTGCTTCGAGAGTATAAGTTTGTTTTTCTAAATGCTTTAACATGAATTGACTGAACAATCTCTGCTTGTTTCATTGATATTATAAGAGATGCCATGAAAAATCAAGATTTATTGTTATTCAAAGTTCTACTAAACAAATCCATTATTATCATCATCCTGTGACAGTTCAGTTGAAAAAAGCCTTTTAGAGAAAACGTGATCAGGCACTTATAGTGTGCTTACAATTATTTATATTTACTTGTCTTAAGGGGGCAGCAAAAGCCCATCATGTTTTTTGAGAACTTGTTTATCTTCTTTTCTCTTGTTTGATTAATTGCAGCTCTTTGTAGGATTGTAGGTCCTGATGGAAACAGGATGATTTTTTGGGGGGGGGTTGTTTTATTTTGCTTTTTTGGATTGCCACTTTTGAAAAACATTGCTGTTGCTTAACTCTGTTAAGGTTTGCTATTTGTATATGTGAAAGAGAAGTACATTATATTTAGAATTGCTTATATGTGTGAGAGGGTTATAAGATATTTTATGGTGATAGTAGAAGATATAATGCAAATTTATTCTAATACAAATGTTTAAAATCAGAATGCTTTTGGACTTTTGACATTGTGATGAGTTCTGACAAATGAGCATGGAAGAAGATTTTATTCTGAGTTACTCTCACATTCAAATTGAATGAAATATGTGAAAATATTCATATGAGAAGCTGAAGTTAATTTTTAAAGTAAAAGAAAATCTTAAAACAGGTTTATAATTTATAATGGTCTGATCACGTTGTTCTTATATTTTCTGGATACCATAGGTTAATTCTCACAATCAGCTCACTATGATCTAAGTCATAGTAAGTCCACAATAGTCCACAGACTATTATTTCAGGGGAGGACATAATTTGGGCTTTTGTGTCCATTCTTCAAGACACTAAAGCTACTTCTATTCAACTTCTTCTGCTAGATACGAAACAGAAGAAGTATTTTTGTCACCACAAGAAGTGTTCTCCAGTTGCCTGCTCTGCTTCTTTTCACTGCAGTCAAATTGTGGCTTCACCTAGCTACTGTGCTCTGTGGCAAGACGGTCTCCTTCTCTCTGCTCTCTCATTCTCTTTCTCTCACATTGGTTGTTGCCTTCCAATACTATTGTTTTTACATGTTCAACAATGGAAACATGAACAGCTAAACTTTTTCTTATACATTCATTGATGAAACATGAAATGACTTCCTTCCTTCCTTCCTTCCTTCCTTCCTTCCTTCCTTCCTTCCTTCCTTCCTTCCTTCCTTCCCTCCCTCCCTCCCTCCCTCCCTCCCTCCCTCCCACCTGGTAGGAAGGTGCATCCAATATCAGGGAAGTCAAAGAAACAGAGTTAGGACATGTTTTGAGGTAGAGAAGCAGAAGAATTGACCACTCAAGTACATTATTGTGCCTCAAACAGAGAAAGGGACTTACATCTGGACAGAAATTACTTAACTTGACTTCATTTCTGGTCAATTTATTTGCAGAAATCAAACAGTGTTTCAGTTACTGTATTTGTTCAGCTGGGCCTTATTTTTACTTATTTTTTATGCTGCCTATCTGCCTTACAAGGTGACTCTGGGTGGTTTAGCATGACGTTATCTTTGGCTTGTTTCTTAATTCTTGCAAAGGGGATCCTCAGCTACTAGAAACATTGATGGAGGGTGAGGCAGACTTTATTTATAAAGAAGGAACAAATAATAATATTTATCTGTTGCATCCTAATCCATTCTTCATAAACAAATATGTAAACTAAAGGAGTTATTGTTCTGTTATCATAGTTCTGGGTATTGTGCTGCATTTCCTTCATTTAAAAACCTTAGTGTATAAAATGACATATATTGAAGAAAATTTCTAATAATGGTAATATTGATAATATTTATGGAAAATATAGAAGTACTGTTTATTCAAATTCCATGTGAAGGAAAGTATTATTGAAATGCACACACACTTTAGAAGATTTTAATGACATAGAATGATGTAGAAATTGCAATGAATAACTGATTCATTTGTCAACATGTAAGCAACAAAGTAATGAATCCTAGTATTCATCACTTGTCCAAAAAAAAAAAAAGAAAGATGTATGGATTTTAGATAGAGAGGAGAATTAACAAAATGTTAAAAAGAAAATGAAAAAGAAATGAAAAAGAAAGAAATTGTAAAATACAAATAAGATTATGAAGACATTTGGATTTGGTTGCAATACAAGTGCAGGTCAGAATATTGATAAGCATCTGTTCAAGCAATCCTTGTCTTGGAAACGCTAAATGGTATCTCAGCAAGCAGATGCATTTTTGCATTGCAAGCTTTGTCTCAAAAAAAAAAAATCAGACAAATTGAAATGTGCTGGTCTTCAGTAACTATTTACATAGTTCACATAAATATTCACTATGAATATTTATTTATTTCATTTTTACTCTGCCACAGTCACCATGACATTTGGTGGTAGAAAAAGATAACACATTCAAATATACAACCACAAATGCCATAATAATAAAATCAATAGCAATGAACCCTCCAAAGCAAAATAGCATATAGCATCCTTGTGGCATTTTCTTCCTAATTATAAAAGTCATCCAAAAAGAGTTCTACTTTATCTTGCTACTTGAAGGTCAAAAGAGTTGAAGTGAATCTTACCTCTCAGAAAGATTATCCCAAAGCGAGGAGACCTTGACAGAAAACATCTCTTAATCATCATATCTTTAATTATCCAGAAAGGGGAAATTTCAAGATTTTCTTATTGCCTGTGATGTTCATATAGGACAGGTTTAGTTGAAGTAGGTGATTCCACAAAAAACCTTACTATCAAACTATTGAGTTTTACACTGTAGATTACATCCAACATTTTAAATTACTCCAAGAAATGTATTGGCATCTTGGTAGGATATCCAGTGATTTGCTTACTCTCCAGTTTTGTTTCAAAAGTGCATATTAGGTGTGCATAACCAATAGATAAATGATTCGAATATTTCTGATTTCTTTTTCAATTGCTTAAAAATGTAGTCTGATCTACTTGCCTGCTACTTTCAAATATATGTACTTCTGAAAGTTAATCACAGATGTATGACAGGCAATAACTCAAGAAAGTCTCACTTCCTTTTTAAAAATGCTGGAAATGAGAAAGAAAGAAAGAAGGAAAAAGGAAAGAAGGAAAGATCAATCAATCAATTAATCCTGGAGTAAATACTTTTGCATGCACACATGTGCGCTCTCTCTCTCTCTCTCCCTCTCTCTCTCTCTCCCTCTCTCTCTCACTCTCTCTCTCTCTCTCTCTCTCTCACACACACACACACACACAAACACACAGAAATTAAAGATAACTCATGAACCCAAATCTTCTTTTGACCCAACTTCCATCTTAAAAATAGCCTTCTTTTTAAGTATCCCTTAACACAAAAGTATCCCTTAAGAAAAAGTATCTATAAACTATATTAAGGGAATATTATTGGTAAAATCACACATTAAAACATGTATACATGTAACAGTAGCTTTATTTTTCAGAAGTCTGTGCTCAAGAGTAATAGAGCTTCAGTAACTTGAATGGTCCAAACTCGAAAACTATCATTAGTATATACAGAGTGAGTTATATTTGATGATATACATTAGTTGTATTTGATTACGTACATGAAGTAGAAAGTGGTGCCCATGCCCAGTCGTCACTGATATAATTAAGTCCGTTCACCTAGATATTGGTCATCCTCTTCTCTTTCCTTCCACTTTCCCAGTACTATAGATTTATCCAGAGAACTAGGATATTGTATAAAGTGTGCAAAGTATGATAATTTTAACTAGATCCTTTGCTATAAAGCAATTCTTTCTGTGATTCTATTTGGGATCTTCTGCTCGTGTATACACATAATCGGTTTGCCTTTAATCAACATTCTGTATAAGACCTATGCAACCATATGGACATTTTGAGTACAAGAAACCAATGAATAGGATTAATTAAAAAATTGTTTGTATTCTCTCCAGTTTCTTGGTTTTTGCAATGATTGTTTTTACCATGACAATTTCAAAAATGAAATTTTATGTTTTATGTTTTTTCTGGGAGATCTTAATATGTTATTTGCAAAGTTATTAAAAAGAGTATTTCAAGTTAACAAAAGCTGCTAATGTCATAATCATGTAACATCCTTCCCTTATGTTTTTCTATCCTTATTCCCAAATAGGTTTTCGATTTTTGACTATTTTCGATCTTTGTAAAAAAGGCTTGTTTTGCTTCCTCGTTGTCATTAGAATTTCTTTCAAATTCACTTTTTTTTTCACCATGACAATTTCAAAACTGCTACCTTTGCTTTTTCTTGCATCCAAGCAGCACCAACCTGGGAGCTGGAGTTGGGTCAAAATTGGCAAGTTGACGGATGTTCCTTTTGATCATATATATGACATCAGTGCACTTATAAAGAGAGAGGCCATGCACTGAGATGTTCCATTCACCATCTTGCTGATTTTGATGCCTCCTGCAGAAACTAAAACACATAAAAGACATTTTTAATGGTAAGTGAATTACCATTTAATTGTTAGTGAATTACCATTACTGTTCTTTACTTCTCTGTTTACTGTTCCTATACAAACATTTAAAAATAGACAATCATGCTCTGTGATGTTACTATTATGCTACCAGTCCTTTCTTATGTACAATGGAGTATTTCAAATAAAAGTGTCAATCATCATACCAGAACATCAATCCTGGACTGTTTTCTTTTTTTAAAAAAATCAATAAAATCAAAGCTTCTTTTTGAACCAGACATTTGAGACAGGCTGTTTCAGTTCACTAAGTATAGATTTTACATAGTGTCTCGCCACTAATCAATTTCAACTATACATGTTGGTTTTAAAGATTTTAGATATATTTTGATCAGCATATATTTATGGAAAGGAGCAAGTAGATTTGTAAGCCCTGATTCTGTGACACTCACCTTACTTCATTTTTCCTAGCTGTTTTCTGATAACAACATTCTCTGGAGTGTTGTTTCTTTTGAAAAATAATGATCACAGGATTATAAGATTTAAGCTTTCTACGGTAAAGTGTTGGGAAGAGAAAATTAAAATAGTGTTCAATAGGGTTGTGCAAATTCTTTGAAGAGGCATTTCACAATGTGTTGGAGCCTCTTTTTTTGAATCAATAATGCAATCCTATATTTCACCAGGCTCAGGTTGTTGCATGTACAGGAGGCAGGTGGGGATAACCTTAATGATTCAAGAAGCGGTCCTTATTTCTGACCATGCGGATTACAAAACTCCTCTTGTGAAGAATATGTAAAGCCATCAAATTGAAATAAAGGAATATTAATAAGATTTGAGCTTTGATAATCACTGTTTTATAATATGCAAGGTCTGGGAGATCTTAATATGTTATTTGCAAAGTTATTAAAAAGAGTATTTCAAGTTAACAAAAGCTGCTAATGTCATAATCATGTGACAGCCTTCCCTTACATTTTCCTATCCTTTTTCCAAATATGTTTTCTATTTTTGACTATTTTTGATCCTTGTAAAAAAGGATCCTTGCTTCCATTTTTTTAATTAAATAAATTTTTATTTGTTTAAAAGTACAAACAAAACAGAACTAGTGACAACAAAACATACAGAACAAAACATGTAAACAAAGATTTCAAATATACATTTTGTCAAATATATATTGTCAAATAAACAACAGTAATGTATGTTCTTATTTGTGTTTTGACTCTTCCTTGTTTGATCTTATTCATATATCTATCTTTATGATTCATTGTTAATTTATGTTAGTGATTTATGTTCCTGTTTCTGTAACTCCAATTACTCCCTATTCTTTTTTCCTTTTTCTATTTTTCAACCAGGTATACCACTTTTCCCATACTAGATAATAATCGTGTTCCTCTTTATCTTGTAATTCTTTTGTAAGTCTGTCCATTTCTGCACATTCCATAATCTTATTAATTACTCTATCTTCTGTCGGTGTGTCACTACTCTTCCAATTTTGTGCAAAAATTATTTGTGCTGCTGTTATTATATGGATGATTAAATATTTAATTATTTAAGGATCCTTGCTTCCTTGTTGTCATTAGAATTTCTTTCAAATTCACTTTATTTTTTAAAAAATTATATTTTTGAAATAATGAAATTTGTGGAAAGAAGGCTTTTTATGCATCTTTTCATTATTCTTCAGAACTCCAAGGCTGCCTGGTCCTTCATTTGTAAAATAAACAAAACAAAAGCCAGGATTTCCATGACATGAAGTATAGAAAGTAGGGATATTGTGGAGAACATTAATTGGACATCTTTGAGGCAGAATTGAAGCTCAGAAAGTTACTCTGGTGGGTAACCTTTCCCTGGTAATCCCAGTTCTTTCAGATCTCTCAGTAGTCTTTGATACCATTGAACTTGGCATCCTGATAGTCTGCTTCTGACAATTAGAAGTGTTTTGTTTTGTATTGATTATACTCTTTTCTAAATAGGAATTTTGAGATGGTGGGGGAAAGATAGTCATGGTTGCTGTATAGTGAAGTGCTATTGAGTGCGGCTTTTTAATATCTACATTAAATTGCTTGTAAGGGTGTTACCTTAAGGGTTGAGGTTGAGGTATAATGAATATGTCAATGAAATTGAGCTATACATTTCCATCTTGGGAAGATGTGGATGAGGTCTTAGTATCTGGAGAGAATTCAGGGGGAAGGGGGTCTTAAAGAAATTTTTAAAAATGGAGATTAACCAGAAATCATTTAGCTCTGTGGTTCCTATTTTGACTCTGAGTAGATCTGAATTTTCCAAGGACCAAGTCCATGATTTGTGTTCTTCTAGATTCACAGCTATTGTTTAATTTCTAAGCAAAGACTGTGGTTTTGCTGACCTAGTGGATTAGTGATAACCTTATGTCTCTAGGACTCACAGAGATCCAATGAGTATTACCACTTAAGACAAATGAAGGCAAATATGACACGCAAATTCGTGAAGCGTTCCATATTTTTAGCAAGGGCCTGGTGGCTCAGCAGACTGATAGCATTGTGATTAACACCAGCTGTCTGCAATTATTGTAAGTTCAAATCTCACCAGGCTCAAGGTTGACTCAGCCTTCCATCCTTTCTAAGGTAGGTAAATTGAGGACCCAGTTTGTGGGTGCAATAAACTGACTCTGTATAAATATACAAACGTATGAAGGCTATTGCTTAACGCATTGTAAGCCGCCCTGAGTCTCTGGAGAAGGGCGGCATATGAATCATATATATATATATATATATATATATATATATATATATATATATATATATATATATATGTATATGTATATGTATATGTATATGTATATGTATATGTATATGTATATGTATATGTATATGTGTGTGTGTGTGTGTGTGTGTGTGTGTGTGTGTGTCTCCCAGGATAATGTTTCAGGATCCAATCTGGGTTGGTCACTATGAAAAAAGGTGGTCCCACTGGTCCCAGTGATTGACCCAGATTGGATCCTGCATTACTATTTAACTTGTTTTAATGTTTATTTTTTAAATATATTGCTGGTTGTCTTATTTATCCTGGAATGTGATTGTATAAAATCAACAAATTTGTAAACCATGTTATCATGGGAATGGGCATCCAGAGGACAGCTTTTAACTAAAATAAGTGAAATGATTCCAAATCCTTCCATTAACATTTCCCAAATGTTTTCTCCCCCACCTCCCATTTTCTCCAAATAGGATCTCCTTCATTTAGTTTTCTTTGGAAAATATGCTGGAAAAATACAATATGGTTGTTATATCTCTTTATAATCTGCATGCTGAGCTTGGAATTATTTAAGACATCACTGTTCTTTCTTCTTCAAACCAACAGGAATGGCAAAATCTCCAATTGTTTTTTCCTCCTCTTCATTAAACCAACTTAAACATCAATCAACCTTCATTGGAGCAAGTCAATAGTCAGTAGCCACATTTCCTCAAAGCTCATTATAAGCTATTAAATACAGCAGATAACTCAGTGTTTGTGCACACACATGTTAGAGTAAAAAAAAAAATCAAGCTGTTTCCATTAAAGCATTTACACGTTTGTCTGAAGGACAATGCAGCATTTGAGTCTACTGTATTTGGAAGTTTGAATTTGTTTTTCTTTAAATCATTTTGAGCATCATAGAAATCAGTTTCAGTTATGTGTTTAGGCTTCTATGCCTCACTTCCAGATTCCCTTCATTTTAAAGATATAGTAAAATATAGAAGTGTATGCTTAGCTTCATTTGGCACAGCAGGAATACATTGATTATTTAAATGGAAAAGCTAGGCATGCTGAGAAAAACATCCATTATTTTGCTTTGTATGGACTTTTACTTGGTAATGATTTGACTCAAGAAATTGTCAAAACAGGCTGCATGAATACTTTCGAAATCAACACTTTATATGTAGCCAACAGCCTTATACTTGACCCCTATCCAGACTATCATGAAAATTCTATTGTTCAATAGAGGTGGAGATAAATGGACAGGGATTTAAGATGTCACAAAATTATATTCAGTTAAAGCCATGTAAGAAATTGATGTCTTTGTGTTGAAGACTTCAGCCTGTGTGATTGAGGTTACATTCAAATACAATTGAAACTCAGATTTATCAACTACTGAAATCCTATTTCAATATCTCAAGTTGGCGAGAAACAAGCTTTTAGTTTGGAAGTTGCTCCCATTCACTTCAGTGTCATGGACACTCAACATAGAGATTGTCTGCAAATGAATGTCTAAAGAAATGAAATTAAGTTTCTAAGAGATAAGTTTTTCAAGTGCACTTATATCAAAGTGACTATTGAATACTACATAGATGAATGCCAAAAGTCGAATGCCAGCATTTCTTGAATATCTAATTTCTAAATATTTTTTAATTTTCTTTCTCTGGGGAGAGGCAGGATGATTGGTTCAAATACTTGTAATTAGAAATTTGAGTGTGAATATTTTTTTTAAACTGATTCAAAACATTTTTTCTGGATTTAAAACCAGAACTATTCAGGACAACAGTGTTTAGTGGTTAGAAAAAGCAATGTAAAATCTTGTTAACTAGGGTCCTGGCAGTGAGACAAGATCCATCTGATGTGAAAGAGCATAAATGAAATGGGAAAAGAAACAACTGGTTGGTCATAGTAGTTGGACCAAAAAACATACATACATACATACATACATACATACATTTTCCAGAGAATGACAAAGCATGTGACATGAGCATAGGGTAAAGCTCATGAAAGAGTCTTCTTTTTACCCTCTCTTATAGTATAGTATTATAGACAGTCTCTGTTATAAATTGTATCAGAGACAACCTATACAGGGAAATTGTCAAATCCAAATAGGTCGCAAATAAAGTGATCCAGTTGATTCCTCACACTGATATACTTGCACACTAATTTCTTCTTGGGATGGCAAGCAAAAGTCTTGCATTTTTCTTTCTTTGGTTGAACCTAAAGAACTTTGATTACTTCTTTACCAGCAAGGAAGGAGAAAATGGATTAATGATACCATTAACTTTTATTATATTTAGCTACATCAAAATGAAATGTGCCTAAGAGCATTTTAAGACCTACGACTGCAATAGGTAGTCAGAGTTGTGAGTTGCTCTTCTACTGAGAATTCTTAACTTGGATCGGATCATATCAGATAGGTTTATATTCTACCTTTATTTAAAGAAGGTTGGAGAAACAGTTAATGCTGAATGACAGAACTTGGCATGCTTCATAATTGGTTACGCCAACTAGGATATGACTAATTATAGTTTCACAACATCTAGAAGAACACAGGTTGTCAATTTCAGGACCAATATGACTTAAACTCTAAGGACTGGCTTGTGGTTGCAAGTTAGAGGTTATTAGTTAATTGACTTATGTAGTTTCCCCATAAGATTTAATTAATTGAAGCTATTTGGGATCCTGTCCTCATTCCTACTGCAACCTTGCTAGCAATCCATGTTATGGGAATTCCTGCTAAACCTTGGCAGTACCGCAGCTTAGTAAACAGCCTGAAGGGAGAAATATTCTTTGTTCTTCCAACAAAATTCCCATTTTCTTATATACTGTAACCTCCAAATTGGATATTGCACCATAAAATTGATCTTATAAGAGTTCTTAGGATTATACACTTGAATAGAAAGTCTGAGAAACTTTATTCTCTTTTACTTCAAGACAGCAAGACTGTTCTGCCCAGGAGATTGTATGGTTAACTTTTCCAGACTAGACTTTTTTAAAAAAGTATTTATCTTTTAGTAGAGTTCTTCTTATTCAAAACATTTTATTATAGGCAAGGTTACATATTTTAATTATTTTACCGCTGTATACTTTCAACTGTTAATCCAAGTTCAATTTGCTTTGTTGAAAATTTTTAACTTAATTTTTAAGAAAAGAGGTTGATTTCTTTGGGCAACATGTATATGTATCTGTTAAAGAGAGGATCAGACAAAGACTAAATTGCCATAAATTAGTTGAGAATAACCCTTGCACTGCAATGACTCCTATTGACGAAACCTATGCAGGATTACACTGTATGTGTTCTGAAGCTAACATTCATGAAACCAATGATGGATTATTCCAAATAATCAATTTTAAAGGAAATATATTTCATTGGGTAGGTTATAGACAACTAGCAACAATATCAATAAAGTGAGATATTTTCATAAATACTTCAATGATGAATGCAACTTTTACTTTAAACTTATAGCCAATACAATCATATAATAAGTGCAGTTTAATTTGAAATACCTGGACTTTTTATTGTAAGTAGTTTTGCATGAAACCTCAATTTATGAGCTGTGAGTATTTAATAATTCATTATCCTGGAAGCTTCAACTTTACCTATTAGACATAAATCTATGACAAAAGCTTGAAGTTAAGAGCTTTTATTAGATTAACAGGATGCAAGTATTATATACAAGCTTTGGGGACCTAATTAGGCCATTCCTCCTTCTAGTTTTCACTATATATTACACCTGACAATGAACTAGCTGTGAACAGGGACTGTTGATAGAAGCAGATTTTTTTTAAAAAAAGAAGAAGCTTAAAATTAGCTTTTCAGAATAATTCTATATCTTGCAGCCATATGTTCAACTATACATTGAATTTCCAAGAATAATGACTATCTTCAGAGGCCTTAAATAAGAACTGGATTAAAAATTCAATTTAATTTAATTTCATCAGCTTCTTATTTCCAACCTCAGCTGTATCCCTTCCATTCCCCTATCAATTAATACATTTAAAAATCACAAGTTGATCATATGAACTGAGTTACTATTTTTTGAAAAAAAATCTTTTTAATTCCACCTATTCAGCCTCCAGAGTTGAATAGAAACTGCTTAAATAAATGGTTTAAACTTTATCTAGTTAACAATATAACCCTTTGCAGAGTGTCTTGAGTATGTAGACCACAGTAAGTTAAGAACTTAGTTAACTGTCTTGATTCAGCATTAAAGCATACCACATCTATTTCAAATGAAATAGATTTTCAAAGTCTTTAACATATGAGAGCAATATTAATATTGAAAGCAAAGACACATACAATATATTAACCCAGAGTCAATGTAAATTTCATCAGCTCCACCTACATATTAGCAACAGAGAAATAGAACTTCTTACTTGGCCTGCATCCTAACAAATGCCATTTTTCAAACAGCAACTAAGGAAAAATGAACTCAATGGCCACCTGTAAATTGCAAGTTCATAAGCAAATCTAAACGTTGAGACCCAAACTGACAAAGTTCATGCTGTGTATCATGAAATGCCAGATCAGATTTTTCTTTCTTATTTCTTTCTGGTCCCTTTACTAAAACTGTAGCTTTGCAGAGCCTATTGGTGGGAATTCAGTGCCACCAATGATCCGAAGGGTAACTGAAAGGTATCTCTGCACATTTTGCCCCACTAGTTGTGACTGGGTTTAGGGGGTGGTGTTCATCTCCATTTCTTAAACCAAAGATCCAGCATTATCAGGAGATATTTCTGTGGTCATGTGGCTGGTATACTGCAGAGCAGTTCTGTGTGCATGGCTTGGTGGGCATGGTGTGACTTGATTGCTGTGGCTTGGTGGGCATGGCAGGGGAAGGATACTGCAAAATCTCCATTCCCACCCCACTCCAGGAAAAGGATACTGCAAAATCCCCATTTCCTCTCCACTTCTGGGAGAAGAATATTGCAAAATCTCCATTCCCACCCCCCTCTGGGGCAGCCAGATGTGGTATTTGCCAGTTGTCCGAAATTTTTCGCTACCGGTTCTCCAGAACCTGTCAGAACCTGCTGGATTTCACCCCTACTGCAGAGAGAGAGAGACAGAGCATGCAATAAAACACGGACCAGTGTTACTTTCCCATTTGTTCAAATTCATCTACTTGCATTTGCATGTTTTCAAAAGACTAGGTTGGCAATGGAACAAAAGACTAACATAATTATCCGAATAAAATTTCTTCAACTTGTTTAGAAAGTTTCCTATCTCTTTCCCCCATTCCAGCCACAACTAATGTTACAGATATTAGAGCAAATGCATATTACAAAAATGCTGACATGCTATTCTTTCACTTTCAAAGATTTCAAGAGACTTTTAAATGCAATAGAGAAGTGCTATCTTTGAATCCAGGAGCACTTTCTTCAAAGGAACCACTCAGGTTTTGTCAGGTTCCCTACCTCCAAACAACCAGACAAATGTACACCATAAATTTACTATAAATTTAGATCTAGAAAACAATTAATGCCCACACGTGAAAATCACAATAGGCTAAATTTTCTTCTTAAGAAAGGCTCAAATCTATCTAATAAGGTAAGGTAAGCCAAATATGCTTCCCAAGAAGCGGCCTCAGAGCAGTATCTGAGGTGGCATAGCCTTAGATATATCCAAAAGGAGATGCAGCCTAATTTGAACTGAGTAAGAGAGATTAAAGGTGGGAAAAGGAACCAGATTATAGCCTTTAAAAATTTAGGTTAAATAACTTCTGAGTTTGGAAATGTTCTTTTAGATGTACATCTGCACACTATTAGCATCCATCCAAAATTAGTATCCACCGGAAATGCTGACATGCTATTCGTTTACTTTCAAAGATTTCAAGAGACTTTTAAATGCAACACAGAAATGCTGATTATTGTGGCTAATTTTATAAATGGTGTAATGTTTATATTGTACCGTAGTTGAATAGCTAATTTAAACTCTCCCTATTGTCAGGCCAGGAAGTTTTCAGAACGCATCCAGTCCCAAAGTTTATAGTAGAAAAAGGTGGTGTCTAAGGTATTTGCATAATTATTTCTTTTTTTTAATGTTGAACAGGAGTGAAGTAGAGTTGGTCTCTAGAATATTTATAGTTCATCCAGGGCTGAAAGTTTTACTCTTTTCTGGGCATCGGGAGGGCAACTTCTTTGGGATTTCTCTGTTTGTTCTTAGTTATCAGCCCTTCAAGGCAGATGTTGCTAGGAAACAGATACTGCAAGGACTACTGGACCTTTATAGGGTGAAATAATAGACTTTTTAAAGATTGGTAGAGATTTTCTCCTTTCCCTCTATACTAAAAAAGAATCAAGACAGTGCAATTTTGAAATTTTCCTTACCTCTTCTTTGTTATCTGGGCTAATATACTGTAATGGCAATTGAATTCCTTCTTCAAGACCATGTTTCTACTTGTCTGCATTTGTATTTTGAGATCTAAAGAAGTGAGGAAGTTTCTAAAGAAGTTAGGAAAGCTTCAATCAGCTTTTCAGTGAATGTGTAGTGAAAATAGTGTGGTGTAGCTTTAATCTGCACCTTCTTGTTAACTCTGTTATTGCTATGCCAGCAATAATACCTTTCTCAATTGAGAAGAGAAGGAATAAACGTGGTAAAGCAGGACTTTCCAACCTTGGCAACTTTAAGAATTCTGGGAGTTGAAGTCTACAAGTCTTAAAGTTGCCAAGTTGGACAAGTTAAAGTTGGACATCTCCATGGTAAAGGAAAATTAATAAATTCTTAATGAAAATCATGACCTTATACTCAGAAAGCTTTTTACCCTCTATTTTCACCTCTTTCTCATTCCTTTTTTCCTTAAAGAAAAGAACATCGGCAGATACTGGCATTAGTTAATAGAAGGATATTTGGATGTATCTATAGTATTAATTTAGGAACTAAAGTACACACACACACACACATAACAAGAATATTTAAGAGAACTCAAAAAGTTGAATTGATTTTGCTGCCACAAGAAAACTCAGTGTCACTAGATAAAACAATGCAGGAGAAAAGTTAAATTTTTTCCAGACTTTTAATTTAAATGAATGTGACAAATAAGGTGAAGATTAATAAAATTAAGCAGATTGAAATTTAAAAATACATAACTACTTTTTCTCCCATTCTTGCCACTAGAATACTCTGATGATACTGAATGGTGGGAAATTACCTACGTACATATAAAACCAGCATATAGTTAAATTATACAGTTTACTGATACCTACTTAGTGAGGTCTGCCAAGTTAATAGGTTTCAAAAGGCAATTAGGCAATTTCATGAAGGATAAATCTTTTATTAGTAAGGTTGAACTAAATTGAAAAGGATAATTTTATAGCCATTCCTGCCATTTTAAAATTAGCTTATTTTGATTTCATTTAGGATGAAATCCTACCCTTACTCCCTGATTTTTTGGGGAAAAAACCCATAACAGTATTTTTCATTTTATTCCTTGCTTTCTCCAAAGCCCTGTTCAATGAAGTTTTTTTAAAAAAAGGGTAATGCAAGATAGCTTAAATGTCATCAAAATGAATTTTCCCTGTATTAATCACTTATGGTTACCATTCTTATTGAGTAACTGGTGAGTAGGAAAACGTTCATTACCATAGATAGGAAGTTAAGTTCCTCACTTGTTTTTTAATATCTATATGGCTAGGGATCTACAGTGTTACTTTTAATATAAATAAAAATACATTGTGTCATGCATCTTTACATTCATGCTCAAAATATATCTTTGGAAAGACAAGTTTTATATACTTTCTGTTGCAGGTCCACCAACCTGTTAAGGTGGTAGAAACATGAAAACAATCAAATAATAGATGAACTCAAAGAACTAAGTACGCCAAATCTCTAAAGCAATTAACTAACTTCAATTAAAACAACTTTTATCATTCTAAAAGTCAAGGTAAACTTATTACTCCTCCAACCAATAAAAGGAATAGTATATATGATACATACAGAAAAAAATCATATTTCAAATAAGAGATTTGAGATTACCGTAAGGCTTATTAGCCCAAGACAGGAAAAACAAACTAACATTAACTGCACCACCTAGATAATGACATACCTGCTTCAGTAATATAACAAATCCATCACTTCATGGGTTAAGTGCACCTTCTCCCTGACTATGCTGTGAAATGTGCCTGAGTTTTGCAGCTAGGGGTTGCTAATTTTTGTATGCATAACCTCAAATAAACAAATGAGGCTATAAATAATAACTTTTCGCCTGACTGATCCAGTTTTTCATTCGAGTGACTCAGTATAACCAATTGCTGAACAATTTGATTTAAATGGTCAATGGTGATCAGACTTTCTTGATTCATGGTTCTATTCTTCTGCTAGTGATAAAGATGCTGAACAAAATTCAGAAAGGTGAGAGTAGGAAAAAAAAGAAAAGAAGCAGGAAGGCAATACTGTGTATTGATCAGAAAACCTTCTTGTGCATATGGATAATTATAGTGTCCAGTAGCTCAGTAAAATAGATTAGCTATTTGGGCACACCTTTGTGTGTTATTTACATCCCTTAAACCTGGTAAAATTCCATAAAATGTACTGTGTGTACTTACACAAAGTATGGCTTGATTTAATTTTTACAGAAATAATTTATAGGGAGTCCAGAGATGAAAAATCTGTTCCACCAGTTGCCTTACTGAAAAATTATACATAAATTCACTACCTAGGATTTATCCTGAGTTAAATTTACCAATGCCATCAGAAAAAGTAGTAAGGAAAGGAATTTTTTTTGTCTTGTTATCTCCAGGATTTTTTTTTTCTTACATTAAAACCATTGTTTTAGGACTTTCTAAATATGTGACTCAAAGCATAGTGGGTTGCATGAGTTTGTCTAGTTGAATTGGCTTCCATATTTATTTATTTTATTATTTATTATTTTATTCAATTTGTATACTGCCCTTGTCCTAGTGGACTCAGGGCGGTGCACAGCCAGAACTAAAATACATACCAATACAAAATTTAAAATTTTTAAAAGAATTACATGACTTTGGCCCAAAATTTAAAACATTCAAACTAAAACCCATTGACAATTTAAAAAGCTAAAAAAATATTTTTTTAAAGTAATAATTTAATGATAATTGATGCTGTCCAAATATCTGGGTGGCACTTTAATAATTATCAAGTAGTAAATATATTTTCTAAGATTCATGAATTCCAATACATCTGGAGATCACTATTCCTGAATTAGAGTACTTTCTTTTCAAGCTATTTGAGTAAAATAGAAAATGATTCAATAGATAGAATCAGAATATGTATAAAATATAAATGGTTTATCTCAGGGACTTGTATATGTAGGCTTGCACTAATCAAGTTGCTATAAAAATTCTAAGTTATATTCTGGGATCCGCAAAATTAAATTAGAAATTAAATAAAATGACAAAATCTCAGTAGATCATCAAATGTCATGAGATTTCAGACAAGAATGTTGACATCTCCTGAAATTTCAGAATTCTCGTGTAAACCTTTATGAAATTTCAAGGTCAGAAAGATATTGCGTGTGATCACATGATGGTGTTTGTAGTGGGAAAGAGTAATGACCATTGTTATTCTACCTGGCAATAAAAGTAAGGAAGGAATGAAGTAGAACTGAAGTTGAGGAAAACCTGCCAAAATAGCAATAGCCTAATTTGTAGGGGTGATTGCATGCAGTGTTTATATATAAAATATATAAATATATTACACATTGGCAAAAAACATAGAACACCAAATACAAGCTGACCTCATAGATGACCTTCACTCTGTCAAGGACCAGGAGTACTCATCTCAAATGATCTAAGCCCCAGAACTCACTGTAACAGCATTGCCAAAAAGGCATTAAGAGTTGTTAAGCTAATTTTGTGAACCTCCAGTAACATTGTACTGCAAACTAGGACATACAAAATCTTTGCCAGACCAATTCTTGAATACAGCTCGTCTGACTGGAATCCACACTGTATATTGGACATTAATACAGTTGAATGGGTCCAGAGAAGAGCACTCCACTCCTCTGCTCACAATAGAATCCCTTATGCCACTAGGCTCGAAATTTTGGGCTTGCACAACCTGGAACTACAGTCTGACCTAAGCATAGTACACAAAATTGTCTGCTACAAACATCCTACCTGTCAATGACTACTTCAGCTTCAACCTCAATAATACCCGGGCAAACAATAGATACAAACTCAAGGGAAACTGCTCCAAACTCGATTGCAGAAAATATGACTTCAGCAACAGAGTGGTCAATGCCTGGAATGCTCTACCTGACTCTGTTGTTACATCCTCAAACCCTCACAGCTTCAACCTTAAACTGTCCATCTTGGACCTCCCCCCCATTCCTAAGAAGTCCATAAAGGGGATGTGCATAAGCACACCAGCATGCCTATCATCCCTGTCCTACTGTCCCCATTTATTTGTACTCATTTCCTGTGTTCATGTCCATGTTTATACTTATACTTGTTATCTTGTACATGTTTGACAAACTAAATAAAATAAAATAAAATAAATAAATATAATACATAATATGATCCTACTATGGCAGTTTATGCCTAAGGTTGCTTCAGAACTATATTTCTACTTTTATTATAAAATGATATAAAAATAAAAATGATCACATGTAATACTTGAAAAAAGGTGTTGGCTTTATAAAGTAGGGTAAAGAAATCATGGACAGAGCACACAGATCCATAAAACAAGACCCAACTATTACAGTCCTGCATTATTCATTCCTGAATCCAGATGGTTGCTGTGTGACTATTCAATCCACTTCATATTTATAGGCTGTAATAATTTCTCCCTTTCTTTTCCTTACTTGTAATGGGCAGCATTCCAGCATAGTTTTAGGAATAGATCCAGATATTACTTGAACAGAGAGTAAATATCTCACTGTAGGACAAATCCTTACAAAATCAGAGAAGAATATAAGCAGGCATAAAGGAAAGCTAATCTTTTCTTGGCCTTTCCAAGAAACATGCTAAATCTTGTGTAGCACAGCTGTAGGTCCAGCCAAATGCCCAGAACAGTAAGAACATCCAAGGATGTAGTGATAACATAGAAAAAGTCCTTCTTGAAAAATCAAGGAATATAAAGATGGGGTCATGGCAAAAAAGAATACATACTCTTATAAATCAAATACATAGGCTAGTCACGGGCATAATCCTAAAGATGCTCTCCTACTCCAGATGATTTAACACACTGCCAGGCCTGTCCCAGTTTGGGCATTTAGGAAAGAAAGACCCTCGATACTATTTGTAGCTAAACACATACTTTTATTAAAGCCAAGTGGTTACAGTGTAAGCAAAGACGGATTTGAATATGCTCATGTAAACTCAGTACTTTCCCCTCCCCCCTTGGTCCTTTTGTGAAAGTCCAATGGTATTTAATTTAGGTGTTTTGGTAGCAGTCCTAAATTTGGCACACCTTTGGTGGATGTTTGCACTCCATTCTCTACTTCCGTCCTTGGATCTGCCAGGCTCTGCTCCAGGGTGGCACCTCTGGTTCCTGTCATCCTGTCATCCCCCTTCCCTATATCCTCCTACTCTTCCTTCCCCACTTTTATGGCAGGATGCCATTGAAGTGAAGCAGGGTTCAAGTGATGTGATGGCAGATCTGACACACCCTTAACATTGAATTGGTTCTAAGCGGCTCTCTCCTGAAATCCTCAGAGAAATCAAATAATTGCTGATTCTCATTGGGAAATGAACTGAAATGTACCCAGTGAGAAATGTACTGAAATAAGAGGATGTAATGTGTCCACAAGTTGTCCCTACCTGATGTAACACTGATCAGTTATAAAAAGTTGTAATTATCAGTGTACTGAAATGATTATCCTTCCGCACCCAGAACTGATTATCATTTTATTAGCATAGTGGTTAATTGGATTGGCCTGTTAATCTGCATAGCGCTTTTACAGTTTTTGCATCATTCTCCCTCTCAGTGAGTGTGCTATTAATTGATGTTTATAAAAACGAATCAGTGGCATTAAAAGGTGGTTTCCTAATTGGAAACTACAACAAAATTAGGGGGTGTAGAAATGTGAAGTATTTATATTTGTGAATGCCTACACTTGGGAAATGTGATATTTTACTCAAAATAGTAGTCCTTCATTTAAGCAAAATTCTGAATCCCCCTTTTTTTTAAGGAAGCTGGTATATTGGATATATCTTACAGTCTATTTTCTACTCTTCAGCGAGAGTGGAAAGAAAGCAGTATCTTATAGGAATGGGATATTCAGAATCACAGCTGAAATTTCTGTTCTGAGTATCTCAAAGAACATGAGTTCTTTTGTCATTTTATTGACTGAAAATAGTCCCTCCAATTAATTTTTGCTTTTTTTTTTCATGCTATTTGCTTGCAGCTTTGGGAAATAATTTGTTAAATTTGTTTAAGGAGCAGATCCAGCACATGTTTCCCATAGCTCAGTCATCAGTTTGCCCTTTGTATTGTTCCTAAATATTTTATCCTGTATGTTCTTCGGTTAACCTGCTTGACAGATTAATGGTAATAGAGGTTAAGGTTAATTTACATGTTGTAGCATGGATAACTCTTAAATCTTACCACTTAGTAGTTGTGAACACATGGTAAGCCATCAATATAATTAAATTGGCTAGTTGTGGATTGCCAAAAATGAGCACTCACATCACCAAAAGGATAAGGAAAGGACACATAATAAAATATGAAGATATTTGCTTAATTATTCAAATAGAAATACAATTCCTTGTATTTTGACTACATGATCTTTATATCAATTTGCTCCTTAAATGCTTTTCTGGATCCTTGTTCGTCTTGTAATGCACTTCTCTTTACTCCAAACAAGCTTTAGTTTATTGTCTCCTTTTCTGCTTTGGTTTATTAAACCTTGTGTTATTAAAAGTAACAGCATATCTAGGGGTGTTTAAGAATCTGGACTTAACCTATTTATGTGCATATTTAGGAATAACCCATTTATGTGCATATTTAGGAATATTTTGGCTCTCTGAAATATTTGTTCTTAAATACAGAATATGCATGTGTATTAAAATTTGCAACATGGAATGGTGCGGTGGCCTAGAGGTGGAGCTCTTGCCTCACAATCAGGAGGCTGTGAGTTCGATCCTAAGTAGAGACAGATATTTCTCTCTCTGGGCACACTGAGAATATATCTGCTGAAAAAAACTCCGCATTGGCGACAGGAAGGGCATCCAGCTTGCTCCATTCAGTTGCTCAGACTCCACCCCACAAGGGATTATGGGGTCATTAAATGAAGATTTGCAACATGACAGTACAGGTAACCTACGATTGAAAAGCAAAAAAGCAAATATACAGACAAACCACAGAAAACCATTTCCTTTAAAGATGTATGGATTTTGCAACTCAAAGATGGACATTCATTAAAGGTAAAGGTAAAGGTTCCCTCGCACATATGTGCTAGTCATTCCCGACTCTAGGGGGCAGTGCTCATCTCCATTTCAAAAGCCAGTGCTGTCGAAAGATGTCTCTGTGGTCATGTGGCAAAGGTGCATGGAATGCTGTTACCTTCCCACCAAAGGTGGTCCCTATTTTTCTACTTGCATTTTTAATGTGCTTTTGAACTGCTAGGTTGGCAGGAGCTGGGACAAGTAATGGGAGCTCACCCCATTATGAGACACTAGGGATTCGAACCGCTGAACTGCCGATCTTTCGATCAACAAGCTCAGTATCTTAGACACTGAGCCACCGCATCCCATTAATTCATTAACTGGCCTCAAATGGCGGAAAGACTATTCTTCCTTCCCGTCTGGACTTTGACACAACATTATTACCCAGGCTTCCATACCTGGGTGAGTTTGTTAGGAAGAATAGTTGGTATTTGTTGTGGATGTGCAGAGAGATTTCAGGTGAGAGCAGCAGAATCAGCTCAACAAGACAGCACCCAAGAAGAAGAAGAAGAACAGAGAAAGATGATGCCGGAGGACTTTATCAATTTTAATTCAAAATGAAACAAAATAAATCTAACAGACAGGATGAAGTGCAATTTTGTGTGAAGTTATTTGTTGGTGGGTAACTTTAAATCTTCTGCTTGCTATCAATGTACCTGACACCAATCTTGATACTAACAGTCATCATTCATTTAAGTTTATAACTTCTACTTCTTGTCTACCAGACTTTATTCCATCTTTAAAACTAAGGTCTTATTTAAGCATCTTCAAGATCTAGCATGTGGGTTCCCACAGTACCCTCATGCTGCATGACAAGTAAGGCATTAAAAAACAAACAAACAAACAAATGCTGAATTACGCTATTTCAAGTTTCCCACAGTGACAGAGGGCAGTCAGGCCTGGTAAACCTTTCTTCCTTGTCTGTTATCTTGAAATCAATTGCACAGCCTGATGCACAGAGAAATGGCTGCAGCCTGACTCGATCCATTTTGGTCACTGAAGAAGTTTTTTTTTTTAAAAAAAGGTAGGGGGGGCTCTGTATTGATCTGGGGGGATTAGAGTGGTGACCTCTACCGCCTAGCAATTTTTACATGAAATTGTTACCTGGGGGACATTAAAAGAAAAAGGGAAACTTTTACACCAAAGGCTAGCCTTGTATTTCAGGAAGAACTAAAGAGCTTGATGCAAGCTAACAGAAACACATTCATTTGATGGGTTAAAGATAACTTTAATGCCTGTCTACTACCTGATAAGCATTGTAACATTTCAGCCTATTCACCAGCAGAATTATAGGCACACAATTTTTTTTTCAAACACATTTGCTATTACTGATTAGGTACTACTGATAGTTTCAAATTACATACGTGCTCATATAGATAGACAAGTAGATAGGCAATTCAGATTGACTAGGCTGCAATTTTACACATACATAATCAGGAATAAATCCCACTTCCGCTTGGAAGAAACATCTGTTTTCTGTCTAGTTCCAAACTGTCATACAGAAAAGTACAGGAAAGCCTGATTGATAGATACAGAGATTATATAATGGAAATAAGGAAGTGGCAAATAATTCATCCTGAATGATTGTATACTGTGAACTATTGCTGTCTTTGCCACCCTTTACTCTTGTCCAAAGGTAAATATGTATCAAAAGCAAAATAAATGTAGTTCTTGTTGTTTTAAATTACTACAAACGTTACTTCATAAAAAAACCCATCAAGATAGAGCCTGTCAGATGTCCAAAAAGTAGGGCATTATGGATCTCTCATTTGACAGGAACATGTTTAGAGCAATCTGCAAGGCCTTTGGGAGGGAATAATATGAAAGGAAAGAAATGGAAATGACATATGCAAGTGTTTGATACAAGACAATTGGCCAGCCCTTCTGTTTATTGTTAGGTGCGCTGATAAGAGCAGTTGAAAGAATCCTGCCTTCTCTTTCCAGAATCCCCTTGATTTCTGTGTCTTAGTTCCCAATAATTATATCTACACCATTTTTAATAAGAAAAGAAACCTAGTTAGCCATCCTCAGTTGATGGCTGTCTACTGTCTACCTGAACACCTGACTGAAAACAACCAATAAAGGAGACCTCAACATCTTCCTGTGTAATGGGTTCGACTACAGAACTGTTACTAATGGCAACATGCTGAATTTATGATTTCAAATAGAAAACTGCATTTCTTCATTTGAATTACTGTTCTGGGGTGATAAATTAAGATTTAAGAAGATAGACAAAGCAAGAATCTAAAGGGAAATAGTCAGTGGTGGGATTCAAATAATTTAACAACCACTTCTCTGCCCTAATGATTTCTTCCAACAACCAGTTCACCAAACTGCTCAGAAAGTTAACAACCAGTTCTCCTGAAGTGGTGCAAACTGGCTGAATCCCACCACTGGAAATAGTTGATCAGAACTGAAGATGAATGAAATATTCAATATATATTTAGTGAGCCATAGTGGTGCAGCAGTTAGAATGCAGTATTGCAAGCTAATTCTGTTGACTACCAGGAATTCAGCCTTCCATAAAATGGTAAAATGAAGACCCAGATTGTTTGGGGCAATATGCTGACTCTAAACCATTTAGAGAGGGCTATAAAGCACTACAAAGTGGTATATAAGTCACATATGTCAAATATATCTTATATACCTTATATACTATATACATATATGGTATATAATTTACAGACAGACAAGACACCAGAATATAAACTGACACCAACAGCACTCCTTACTAGCACTGATGATGTCACATGAAACTTCTGCAAGAAAACAAGCAAGCTCAGAGAGTACCAAGGACCCCTCATTTCAACCTGAGCTACAAATATTCTCCTTTACTGATATTGCTATATTCTTTGAACTTAAGAAAATGTAGCAGAGAAGTTAGCAGAAGTTTCTTGAGAAAGTTATGCGGAGTTGCTTATTTCTTTAATAGCTCTTTCTCACAATTTACAATCTTTTAGAAAGATTGAGTTATGTGAGTGGATTCAGTACAATGGAATTTTGTGAAGATGAAACCAAAGTTTAGAACAGAAAATGTGGAGTTAAAAGCCTGAATGATTGATTCAGGGGGAAAAAAGTCACTTACGTAAGAATTCTGATAAACAATGTGACATTGATGTTGAGATTGTGTTAAAAATAAGTAAAGATGTTCAAGATTTATTCTATTTTGATATTTGATTTATAGTCAAAGTCTGAAAGAGATGTTCAAAATTAAGAGCCCATTTCTGGGTGTACTGTTCAGAAAACATAATTTTTAAGCACTCCTTACAATGATGACAAATTCAGTCAGTAGCAGTCTTTATGAAGAATGCACATGTGAGATCTTTTCACTGTATCTGGAATGCCACTTGCAAATTGAACCTGCCTATTTTGTAGAGTTTTGTTTCTATTCAGTTCTTATTCTTACCTCATTTATTGTGGTGAGATTTTGTAGATCTTCTGTACTGGTTCTTAACCCATGTCTTTTAGAAAAGGATCTTTAGAATGGAATGTAAAAAATATAAGAGGATCTTCCCCCTTTTAAAAAATAAAAGGAATGATTGAGAAAACAAACTAATGACTGACAATTTGGCAGAACTTCTTTCCATTTTTTACAACATTTTCCCTTTATCCTTGGGATTATTTTTTTTGTTTTATTTCATCTGAAACTTTTTGTAAAGTAAGATGAGCTACTTTTATTGTATTTATCTTCTGTATGTCTCTGATGGAAGTCTATGTAAAATAGACTTAGTTTTTCTTTTTCTTTTAACTTTGTCCTCCTTTTTTTAGCCTTTTATTATTTTGTGTTTTTCTATTTAGCGTGCTTATTTTTTCCTATTTGTGATTTTTCATCTTTTTAACTTTGATCGATTTATGGCAATATTAAATCCCTGATACAAACAAACACACACATAAACAAATCAGTCTGGTTTCCAACTTGATTATTTTTAGTAAATTTATCTATAGTTCATTGTATAAAATTGGATTAAAAAAAAAAACCAGCATTGTTGTAATGGAGAAAATAAGAGGAGGAAAAATTCACCTCAAGCCTTTTGTAAAAATAATAAAGATGGGACACAAATAAAATAAATATTATTCCATTGTATATTATAGGTGAAAGTCATTCTATTTTTTTCAGATGGCTATATAAATACATTATTAATTAATATAGTTTTTGTCAAAATTATATAAAACAAGATTTTGAATATTTTTTTTCCAAAAAAATATAAATCTATAAACTAAATAAGTGTATGAGATATATTCATGGTTGTATTTTACATGTTTCATGGGAAAAAGAGAAAAAAGTGTTAAAATTATAAGAATATCTGGAAAATAGTAAAGGACAAGATAGATTTTAAATCTCTGATGTCTGCTAAATTGTAAATGAATTTCCTTTATGCTCTTAATATAGAATATTCATTGAATCACATAAAACAAAGATATTAGGAAAAGGGAAAGATCAGATCAATTATCGGTCTCTGAATTTAAATGGAAGCAAATTAATATTATTTGTACTTTTACAAGGAAGCAAATTAATATTATTGACTGATTTACTGAATCAGAGGCAATATGTACTTTGTCTAAGTATCCTTAGACAAAGTACATATTGCCTCTGATTCAGTAAATCAGTCTCCCTTCCTTCCTTCCTTCCTTTCTTCTTTCCTTCCTTCCAAATCAAAGTTAATGAGGAATACTTTAATATTTTTAAAATAATGCATTTCTTCCAAAGATTGCATTTAAGCAAGGTCCCTTTAATTTTCATTTCTGACTTCTTTCTAATCAGAAATTCATGGGATACTGTATTTTGTTAAACATTTTGCTAAATTTGAGATATATTACAATATTTTCACAAAAGAAGTTACATGATTTTAAAATGAGATATTTTGACTTACTAATGAAAAACTGTTCTTGACAAATCCACTTTGACTTTGCTCTCAGTGTGCTTATAAATCAAGTCTTTATGATCTACTCCAGAATCTGATATCAAGATCAAATTTACTAGTCCATTGCTCCCCGTCCTTTTTTCTCTGTTAGAAGACAAAGATAAGACTCACTTTTGATTTAGTTGCCTGACACTTCATCAGTTCTCCAAGACTTTTGAAATTAATACAAAAAGATACTTTGCATTAAAAAATACTTTGAATATATTAGGATAATTAATGAATTTAATTTATTACGACTGCCCATTTCAGAAGCCTCTGAGCAGTTTACAATAACCAAATGAATAATTCATAAAAAAATAGTACATAAAATAAGACATGGCAGCCCAGATTAAAAATAAACAGACCCATAAAAACATGATGGAGACTTCACAGACCTGTTATCTCCAGGTCTGGGAGCAGAAATAGGTCTCATCTTAGGGAAGATATTATATCAGAGAGCAGGGACATTAATAGAAAAGACATATGATTAATCTAATCTGGAATTTTGAATTAAATAGCAATGACCAGAGTATGGTTATGTCAATCTCAAGCTTCATTTGTCCCCTTTATCCTGTTCTTCACAAAGATGTGAAAATTAATAAGTTGGAGAAAATTACAGCAGAATCTTTTTATATGTCTTCCCTACTTTAATATTGTAAGCCATCCAAAGTCATATATTTGAGGTGGGTGGCTACCAAAATAAATGGAAGGGGGGAGGGAGGAAGGGAAGGAGGGATGGAGGGAGAGGGGGAGAGAGGGAGGGAGGGAATAATTTTACCTTTTGTTTGCTTCCTGCTAGTATTTTCCTTTCTCATGCAGCTGGATTTTTTTATATGAATATACTGTAAAAAGGCCTTTGTTCTTTTCATTCTTATTATGTGTACCAACTTATTAGTGTAATGAGGACATTTTTTTTTCATTGAAAGATTAATTAAATTTTTAATTAAAAACATTAAAATTTATTGGCTATTGAAGCTTCTGACAACTCCCAAATTTTGCCTCACAACACAAAATAAATTTTTTGCTTGGTGAAATGCAAAAATAGTTTTGCTAAGACCAAAAAGGGAAGTTTATACACATTATGAATTCCAACTAGTGACCAAGAGGTTGTTCAGGTAAAGGGTTCTGTCACTTTTCAGCAAGATATGTCCATCTAAGAGTTCCCAACTGATTAAAAACAGGAAATAATAAAGTTGTGAACACTTTATAAATAACCTAGAATGGAACTTGTTGAATTTCACTTCATGTAAATTATCAATATAAATTTCAGGCTTTACTAAAAATAAAAGATATGAAATATGCTTCTGAATAGTTGTCAAAGGCAGTAGCAGAAAAGTTTTCCATTGCTCCCATGTTGTTGGCTAAATTAAGTTTTATTAACCATTTGGTTTCATTGCTATATTCTCCTGATCTTTTTCTTCTTCATGATTTTATTTTTGTATGTAGCCAAACTACTGCTATTGGTTTTTTATTTTGTTTTTTAAAGGAAAAAGCAGAAGGAGGTGAACGGAAAAATAATAAAGACATGAAACTTGTGAGGCCATAAAAGAATTATTTATGGCAGTTGTTCTCAGGAGAATGAATAAGAACAGAAAAAAAAAAAGGATTGAAAAGGAGATTAAGGTGGGGGGGGTATGACAAAGGTACTTTGGGAATGGAGAAAAAGGAAGCTACAAATGATCTTCAAAAGCTATTAGCTCTAAACACCTCTTAAAAACTAATTTCCTTCAGGCTTACACCCATATCTAAAGATTAAACCATTTAATGTATGGTATGCTTATTAGAATTAAATAATAAATTTATTTTTATGAAGTAAATTGCAAATTAGATATTAATTACATCAACTACTTTAATATCTGGACAACAAATGCATACTTACTAAGTGGCACAATATATTTGCATTTGTGACAGAATTTACCCACACGTACACAGATAGCTAGACCGAAAGGCAGCTAGACAAACAAAAATAAGCACTTGCATCTTGAAGACAAAACTCCTGCATGTTTAACTTCCTTATAAATAACATGACAAATACCAGGAATAGTAATAATAACACTAGCAAATTTTGTCAAGGCAATTCTATCACTTTATTGCCAGAATAACATTTTTGTACCACTTTAGCACAAGGAAAATACTTATATATATTATGTATTGGAGGATTTAGTGTTGTTGATGTAGCAATTTATCTGCAGATTTTTGTAAAGCACATGTTAAATATTTATAATTAATTCCAAAATCCTATTGTAAAATATTCAATATTACAAATTTATCTGGTCCCTTAGTCTTTTTATAATTTTCTACGATTAAATTTTTATTGAGCTTTTTGCTGTTTATTTCAGATTATTTAAATTCTTAAGTTTATGATTAAAATTTTCTTTCATTCAGGACTGAAGGAAAACTCAGTTTTTCAAGCTTATATTGCAAAGGTAGCTAACAATTTAGAAGTAGTTAACAAACAATTTCCATAAGTGATTAAAAAGCAAATTTAGTATCCTTTAAAAAGCACTGCTGTAATTGCAAGCAAGATAACTAATCCCATTGTCTGTTGGTGTTCAAATCCACAAAAACTACTGTCCCAAGGTATATCCCGAGCACATGTGGGAAATATGTCCTTTTCTTATCTAGAGAGGTTTCAATGAATGATCTATTCACTGGTCCCTTGATCTTTGCGGACATTGTTGGTTCCACTGTTTCAGAGCCATCTTCAGTTCACCATACTTCCTCTGGAAGCCACAGTGGGACCTATTTCTAAATAGATTTGAACAGGACTCATTGTTAAAGTACACTATTAAAGTTCAAAGCTAAGTAAAGAGTGCTGCTTAAAGAGATGAATGATCCATAGGATAATGAACTTCTGTTGCTCTCTATCAGTCTATAGAGATAATCATTTGAAATTTTATTTGGAAAAGAAGATGAATGTTTTTCAGCGATTGGTGAAGAGGCCAGATCTTGTCAGAGGAGACTCGTGATCTTTTTATACATATTTACTTAAACCATACATTCTAAATTGAGCTTGAATTTTAAAGCCTGTTATATTTAGAAATTCTTGATTATAAACCAGCATGGTTTTATATCTTTCTTACAACCCAAATCTTTGGCACTAAGTGGGGCTGCAAGCACTGGCACCCACAGCTCACACAAATGAAGTTCATGAGGCCCAGTTGCGAATAGGATCTAATCTACAAGTGGCTGAACTAGCTGTCCACTTCCTCAGGTTCTATGGGCTCAAACTCTTCCAAAGTCATCTTGAAAGAGGTAGCACCCATCACTTCTATAGATGCTGCTCTAAGGCTGGAGTTCAACCTAAAATGAATGTGATCAAACTTTAGCATTGCTCTGTCCACTGCACTTTGCTTTTCCAGGCAGCTGCCAAGGCTTCAATCAGAATAAGTAGCAGAATTTCCAAAATAACTCAAGTTCCCTCTAGAATCCAATTGGGTCCATTAGTCACTTGAATATATCATATTTAGATATAAATATATTTTTCTGCATAACCCTGGTCTATACAAATTATAAACTATTATTTCCTACTGTGGGCCTCTACGCCAAGGAGACACATTTAAAAATAAATAAATAAAATGAGACAAGATGAGACAAGGCAAGGCAAGGCAGGCCAAATCTTTGTAAGAGGTCCAAAAGGCAGACCCAATTTTTGCAGGAAATTAAAAATTGACAATTGATGATATCAAATGCCACTGAAGTTAGTAGAAGTGCATTCACTGAAGTTCCAAGGAACGACACCATCTAAAGTCTCAGTGCTATTTCGGTCCCATGATCAAAAGGGATGTTGATAATTTTGTTCTACTAGAGTACTTGTAGCTGCTACCTTGGTAACCATTCCCTAAGAAGGAAAAGCTAGAAATAGGTGGTATTTGCCCAATAATGCAGGATCCAAGGAAGTTCACTTTAGATGGGTCACATAACTGCTTTCTCAAAGACAGCAAAAAAGACCACTTCCTATTAGAAAGTGTTGACCTATCACATTCCTTTCATCCCACAAATTTTGGGTAATTTTTCTTCATTTTAATCAACTTTCATCATGATAAGCTAATTTCAAGAAAACAAACAACTCTGAAGAGTATATTTTAAATGCCCTAAAGATTGTGGCAGCTGGTTTTCTTCACCAAGCCCTGGATATTTACTCAATTTCTTGCTTTTAACATTCAGTTTTCTACAGGCTACACTACTAAAGTTGTTTTCTCACTTTGGACAACTGTGATCCAGTTGTGAAGAATGCCTTGAAAATAAAGCTACTGCAACTGCTTGCTGATTTTCCTGCCAGGAATACACTACACATCCATTGAAGCCATCAATAGTATTGACTTTATTGAATAATTTGTGGTGTTCTTCTAACACAGTTCCATTTACTTGAAACTAATAAGGAGAAAGAGGCAGCACATTACAGCTAATTCTAGCAGTGGTCAGAAAAGTATCTTTGTTCTTCAAAGGACTGAAGGAAAATTAACTTTGACTCCTGTTGAGTCAACTGGAGATGTGAAAACTAAAATAGCTGCCAGTTTCTGGATTTTTGTTCTGACCTCTCTTTAAAAAAAAAAAGTCATAAGCACATTTTTTCCATTCAATTATCTAAAATATTTTTTAAAAAAATAAATTTGTTTTCTTTCTTTTTTCTTTCTTTCTGGTGGTTTTGAGTCAGGGTTGATTGCTGGCAGTACCTGGGCAGGTCTCTGTATTTTTCTTGCCAAGATTTCAGAAATGGTTTGCGAATAGCTCCTTTTTAAGGACTGAGAGAAAGTGACTGGCCCAAGATCACCTAGCTGGTTTTGTGCCTAAGTTGAGAGTAGAACTCAAAACCCACAGGTTTATATCCTGGTGCCTTAACCATTACACCAAACTGACTCTTTTATTGCAGCCCTTTCTTTTCTCCACTTACACAGAATTTCTATGAAAAAAGCTCCTTGCTCTATCTTGAAAAGCCATTTAGTATTAGATGTTGGCTGCAAATCTCTGGATTTATCTCCACTAGAAGCTGGTCAAATTCAGGTTCTTATTTAACAATTCTAGGTGTGCTGAAAAAAAATGCTTTGTTTGTTATTGCATTCTCTCTCTCTCTCCCTCCTTCCCTCCTTCTCTCTGTCTCTCTGTCTCTCACTCTCTCCTAATTTATCAATCTATTGCATTCTCTGATTTCATGTCATTTTATTAACTTCTGTCCTAAGTCATAAATTATCTCATAAAATGTTATACATTGATTTGGTTTCATTATCTATGGTAGAAAAAAACCTGGCATTACTTCTTGATCATCTTTCAACTATTGAATGAAGACAATACCTCAAACCTGGAATTTATTGAGTTCTCTCATCTTTGCAGAGCAGATTTAGAAACCAGTATTTCCAAAGTCATATATCCATAGATCATTTACTTCTACAGTATTTGACCAGGTAGAAATTTCTATACATTGACTATTAGAACCCTGCGAAAGAGTTTAATAACCTACTTTAATTTTTAATAATCAAATACTGACTATATTCTGTATATCCAAAAAAGGGCAAAGTATAATTACCTGTTTAAGAAATAAACAGTTGCTTACATCTATTTATTTGTACAATAAAATCTTCCTGTTACTTTATTCCCAAATAAAATTAATTCTTAAAGGAAATACTGTATTATAATATATGGGGTATATTATAATATGAGGTTACAGCAGCATTAGTAATACAAAATTGTTTCTCCAATTGGTGGTACCCTTGGACTAGAATTGCTGATGGTAAAAATCAAGTATATTTGTAGTAAGACAAATACTATCAGCATCAGGTTTAGCCATGATCTTTCACAAGTGACCTCTACTTATGAAAAGTGGTTGGGTAAAGAAAGGGATGTTTCCTATTGAAGACCTATTCTTCCAGGTTTCAGTCTTCCAACATTTTTAATTCTAGGAAATAGATGGGGGATGGAGCACCCAACAACATGATTGTAAGAGAAATCTTACAAGCTTCCTTTAGACTTTGAGGAGAATAGAGGGGACTAGAATTTTAAAAATAGATGGGATCAGACCAAAGAAATATATGGAGCTAGGATGAATTAATGTGTAGTAGCAGTAGAAGAAAATAATTTCATATAAATTGAACAGGATTATCATATTCTTTTAATATAATTATACTCCATAAACCAACCTACCTACCTTCCTTCCTTCCTTCCTTCCTTCCTTCCTTCCTTCCTTCCTTCCTTCCTTCCTTCCTTCCTTCCTTCCTTCTTCCCTTGTCAGTTTTGTAGATGTGTAGCCTGATTTTCCTTTTGGACTTCAAGGTATACACATAGCACTGCCTCCTAATTTTCCTAACAACCAACCTTGTGAGCAGTACCTTAAGTCACCAATAACCTTGTATGGCTGATGGCAGAACTGAACATAATTCTTCTTAATCAAGCACAACATTGAATGTTTTCAAAAATTCTAGCTGTGTCTGGCTGGATTAAGGCTCACACCTTTAACTTAATTCAAAATGGATTATTTCTACTGGATACATTAAGGGGACGTAGTGATGGAGTTCCTATAGATCAATCTCTACAGCCTCTTTCTCATCCTAAACAGGATGTTAGATCAGAAAGTAGGGAAAACCTGAATCTTGCCTTTTCCCTGTAGCTCTCATCACCTTGCATTCCTCCTATGTACCCCTTGTACATTTGCATCAGGAAACAGCTCCCAGAATTTCATATAAAGACATACCATTACCCTCTCCCTTCCTCCTTTTTCTTCCATCTTTTTCTTTTCTACCTCCCTCCCACCTTCATTTCACAAGGCTTTTGAGATGCAAATGAATTGCTAAGAACTTGAGATAGAAATGTATTTTTTATTTATAACTTGCTATTTTCAAATGTAAACAAAAGTTATTTTTTTGACTAAAAACAAACCAACAGTGAAGTTAAGATTATCAGTGCAGAACTTAATTTTGTTAGTGATGTGTAAGATCTGGAAGGCAAATATCATTTTGTCAGCTGTGAGCTGTTTTTATTTTATGTTCAGACTTTTTAGGCTGCTTCTCATCAGTTCATTTACAGCATTAATAACAGGCTTGTCTACTACAATATTTATTTTCAATCATAGCTATCTAATCTAATGTTGTTTTTTGTGTGTGAAGACAATCTTTTCATTAATTTGTTCATATACCCCAATGTTATCAAGGTAAATAGAAATCATTTAGATTGATAATATATATGGCTCAGCATATATGCATTTAATAATCAGTTATTTTTAAAAAATTTAATTTAATTTAATTTATTGCATTTCTATGCCACCCAACTCCCAAGGGACTCTGGGCAGTTTACAGCAAAAATAATGCTAACAATAGCAAAAATAATGCGAACATTGTTTATTATTATGTACAAAATAGTAAGTTTATCTACAGACCCAGAGAGGAAATGGCAGATCTGCACTTCTTGCCTTTTTACCAGCAATTTCAGATCCCAGATGCTAAGCACTGGAAAATATTTCTTCCAACAGCAGCATCTGGTACTTTGGCAGATTCCATAAGCAATTTTGTTTAACAGCTTTAAAGCTGCTTCTGGGTCTATTACATGGTTAATCTGATGGGCTGTCTGGTCTGACTTGTCCTCCTGGATGCCATATGCCAGCAGCTAGAGAAGCAATGAACTGTTTGTCCATTATATTGGCAATAAAAACACAAGCAAGGGAAAAATGCTAAAAATTCTCTATTTCCATTTACTGATTATATGCTCACTGCTTAGTGACATAAACTAATGCAAGTGAACCTACCTGAAATTGCCATTCAGCATGGTTTAGGTAATATTTTTGATTATGGTAATAGGCTATATGATCACTTGTTTTGAATACAAGTTATGACATATTTGTCCTTGTCAGACAAATGGGAAGGGATAGTAAATGTCAGTTGATACGATAACTAAAGTGAAATTATTATTATATAAAGAACCATATAATGAAAAGCATGTGCTAATGGAGTTTAATTACAGTGCCTCTATTTATCTTACATATGTGCATGTATGAACCTTTAAGTCTTTGTTTGAGTTTTTGTGTGAGTGTCTATCTATTAATTAAAAGTCTAATAAATCTAATATATATTCATTTATAGTTCCATATGATGGAAAAGTAACTTTGAATTATCCAGGAGAGAGGAAACACAAATATGTGTTTCTTTTGTTAGCTAACCTCATGAACCCCCTACCCCAGCATTTGAAATACCATTTTCTTTTCACTGTGGTTATTTGTCCAAATCTGCCTTCTTTCTTCCAGCCTTCTTGCTTTTCTAGCCACCACTTACCCATCTTTCTTTTCAGTTGCTCTCCTGAAAACTATATAAATCTTTTTTATGTTATGTTATATTTTATGATCCTCTTCCCACTTCAATGTTAATTTTCTTGCTTTTCAGCTTTTTCAGTAACTCCAGTAGGATTCACTATGGACACTATGGTCCAGGAAAGATCTCCCCGTCTTATCCACTCCACAATTTGCCTAATTTGTTCCTTAGAAACCTTGTTTCAATCAGTCAAGGGTCCAACTTGCAGGTTTTCCAGAAAAATTAGGAAAAATTTCCCCACTTTGACAAGTTTAAGCCAAAAACAAAAAACAAAAATGGCAATTCATCCTCCACAGTCCTTCATGTTTATCCGTCACCCTTAGAAACTGATAGCTGCCCATAACTGGAGCATTTGATTTTATTATTGTGGCATTTACACATATTCCTGCAATTTTCATTATCCTCTCCTTCCCAAGAAGATTTTTGTTTTATCACATAAATGGGTAAAGATGCAGGAAATTATTTATTTTGAAAGTAATGTTTGAGTGATTTTCCTTTCCATAGTAATAGTTCTTTCTTCCTCAAGTCTTGCTATGCTGCCTTCTCTTTGTTAGATGTTATTCCTTGAAAGGTTAAATGAAAAACTCTGGGTGTCTATATCAAGAGTATTATCTGCTATAGAATCACTCATGATATGAAGATTAACCCAGCTGTCCACTTAAAACCAGCAGGAACCATAATTGGGCATCAATGTTGCACGAAGATGCTGAAGGCAGATAATAACTTTAGTGAATATAGCAAAAGCATCATTCATAATGCATGGGAGAAAAAAATGATAATACTTCTTTATTTTACCCAGATAATCCCATGGACAGACAATATAAAGTGATTGGTGATATAATAAAAGGAAGTATTTTCAATATTAAGCAAAAAAACAAAAACAAAAACAAAAAAACCAAGAGCACAGAAGCATAACTTCAAATTTCCAGGATGGACGTTCAAAAGTAATGTTAGGAAATATTACTTCACAGAAAGAGTAGTGGAAGCTTGGAACCAATTTCCAGGAAAGGTAGTGGGTTAATCATCAATAACTAAGGTTAAACATGCTTGGGTTAAACACAGGTCTATCGTCCAACAAAAATCATAAAAATAATAATAATAAAAAAATTATAATAAAAAGGCCCAAAGGGCAGATTACCACTGGGTCTTTTTGTCAGGGTTCCAAGTAACACCCTGTCAGGTTTGCTGTCAGTTTTCTATGTTTCTATGTTTTTAGAATGGGAGATGATAGGCTTTTCAGAATGAGTTACCTTCAACTTGCTGTTGAGGAAGATTTGAGGATCTTTTGGAGCACTAATAATGTTTATAACAGGGCTGCCAAACTTCTAGCCCACGGGCCAGATGCATCACGCGCTGGCCACACCCATGCCTGATTTAGCAAAGGGGAAAAAAACTTCTGATATGTCATGTGACGCCACCATGACGACATGAGTTTGACACCCCTAGTTTATAACTCGGTAAAATTAAATCCTATGATTGCTGATATTGCTATCCAAAGTAAGCAAAAAACAAACAAACAAACAAATGTGGTGCTTCAAAGAGAGAACAAGAATGTAAGAAGCATGAAGACCATAAAATTATCACACAATAAAATGAATTGACTACATACTGATATCTTAAGCATCAACAAATTTAAATGCATTTAGTCAAAATATCATACTATTTACACTGAAAGACAGGAAAAACAAAGAGGGAATAGTAGTGCTATCATAGTGGGAAAAGATAGGCAGCACTGAGTAGAATGCACTTAACGATTAATAGCAATTAGAATTTGCAGAAACTATTTTATATAATGGTTATACAAATTTATGCTCCGATCACTAATGCAAACAAAGAGGATGCTAATGAATCTTATGCTGAAGTTCAAACTGACATCAAAGCAAACTATGTAATTTGTGGTTGAAGAGTGAAATGCCAGTGTTGGAAATCATAATGAAAACATAGTTGGGCTATAAACTGAGGTGGGATTCAGTTGTTTTGGACCAGTTTGGGTGAACTGGTTATTAAAATTCTGCGCAGTTCAGTGAACCGACTAATCCCATCACTGGCTGGCCCCATCCGCCCTGCCCTGCCCTACCAGCCCTGACTCTGACAGCCACTCCTTTTCTCGAAGAAACAGGACTTTTTGTTTGAGAAGCAGAAAAACAATGGAAACAAAGGAACAACATTGTGCACCTATGCTATTGCCATGAAAACTGCATGGACTGCTCTTCATTTGTTGCATTTGACTCAAGGAAGAATGCTACTTTTATTGGTTGTAAATCTATATAGCTTCTTTGTTAATAATCTTTCTCCTTTTAGATTTTTTTAAACCTCTCTTTTATTATTTTTATAAGTAACTGAAAGTAGTGAATCTTCCTAATAGTCCTTTCTTTTCCTGTTTTCCCCACAACAAATCTGTGAAGTGAGTTGGGCTGAGAGAGTGTGTGTGACTGGCCCAAAGTCATCCAGATGGCTTTCATGCCTAAAGTGGGACTAGAACTCACAGTCCCCTTGTTTCTCGCCTAGTGCCTTAATCACTAGATCAAACTGGTTTTCTTAAAAATGTGCTTATATTTATTTACAACATTTGCTGATTTGTGACTAATTATTCTCACATATTAAATCCACACGTGTGTCATTTTTTGGTAATAGTATGGCATTTGGGATTGTAAATGGCATAGAGGTAGCAGAACTAAGATATAGTAGCTAGCCTAGAGACTGCAACTGGAAGTCTTTTTCATGTTCTTTTGGTCAACTTTGTACTACTTTAACCAATAAAGAAACTTGTTATAGTATCTGACTAGAATATTAACCATAGAATGAAGCATTTGGGGGGAAATGTGAAAAAATGTTTCTTATGGCACTTACATAAAGAAGCCAAAATGCTTTTCATCATTTCATTTTGCTAAATTTCTGTTCCTTTGTATCATGCTATATTTCTGCATCACATGTGGTTTTATCCTTCTTCCTTCCTTCCTTCTTTTTTTAAAAAACAATTTATAAAGACTATAATTAATAGAATGACTACGTCTGTTACAAATCAAAAGAACTGTGAAGAAGTAAATAAGCGCATGGGATTCCAAGTCAATGAATGCATATTAATATTCTTCACAAAAAGGTTTTAGCATAAATCATACGTGCCTCATTAAAGCTAACATGAATATAGAAACAGTTGTGAATTTATAATCAGAATATAATCTCTATGGTGACAATTTTATTTATTGATATATTTGTTTGAAACTAAAACTACATATACCATGTAGGGCCAGTATATGAGGTAATGTTCAACAGGTAAAAGATCATAAAACTTATTTGCATCTACTGATAACTTACAACTGAAAACTTTTATAAAATTCCACACAAATTCATATAAATAAGGTATAGTGAAAGCCTAAAATTAGAAATAAAAATAACCATCCCCAAATGCTAAGATGTTGTACAATAATATCCAAAAATGGCTCTAATTTTTTGAGTAACATGAACCATATTAATGGCAAGAAGTTCTAAATTGGTGCCACCACCCATTAGAAACTATAGGCTTGCCCTTCCAATCTTAATCAACTGATAGAAACAAGCTATTTCTTGCAGACAGAAGAGAACCTGCTAATTCCTAAATTCAGCAAGTGTCAGGTCAAATACAGCTTGAAATATAATAAGCAGTTTGATGCATCTTGTCATCTGAGAATTAAGACTCAGTTCATTTAATCACCATTGCATTTATTTATGAACGGATCTGATGTTCTTGGCATATTGATGTCACACCATTTGTAATTGAATGTAATCTCTCCCAGTAATTGCGCACATATGTTTTCATCTTTATAATATTTGTTTGCTTGCTTGCAGTTTTATAGGCCACTCTAGTGAATCAAACTTTGCACCATACAACTTTCCAGATTCATAATTTGAGGTTAAAAACAGATAATTCAAGTTAAAATTACATATACATTGTAATAAATTTATAAAATCCAGGAGTACAATTTTAATATATTTAATCTAATTCTTAGAATGATATTGTGTTACATTATAATGAAATAAGCATCCTAGCTGCTTTCTGATTTTCATTTTCCAAGTGAAGGTTTGAATTTATTTTTTCAAGTTGAGAGATCAGGATGAAATAGGTGACAGACAACTAATCTTATTACCAAATTATGATTTAATATTCAAAACTACTCAGTTTGAAGAACTAAAATTAGAGTCTTTTAAGTTTTTAGGTATCCTGTTTTAAAAAGAATACATTAATTAAATTTTCATTCTTCAGTTTGCATTCGGTAACATCAATATAGTTTTAATATGTACATGTGCAAGAATAATTTAGATGGACATTTAAAAATAAGATTCATAGGTCAAGTGAAGAGCTAGTAATAAAGATAACAAAATCATTTCTAATTTAATACTTAGAAATATTATGAACTACTTTTACTAAAATCTAGCCAAACTCTGAATTGTTTTAGTGAAAACCTTTGTAATTTAAAGTGTGAATACAAAGTTGTACTCAATTGTGTTTGCTGGTTAAATTACTGCTGCTGGTGGATACAATCTCCCCCTTAAAAAAATCCAACTTTATTCTCAATCCTACTCTCCCTTCTAAAAATTTCGGATAACCGAGGAATGTTTGAGGATAATTTGGGGTGTGTTGGGTGCAAATTTATAGTGGGAAGAAAGGAAGCTAATGTTAACTCTGGTGTTAACATTAATATTAATGTTAAGGGTAGAACAAGAAGCAATGGCTGGAAACTAATCAAGGAGAGAAGTAACTTAGAACTAAGGAGAAATTTCCTGACAGTTAGAACAACTAATCAGTGGAACAACTTGCCTCCAGAGTTGTAAATATTGCAACACTGGAAGTTTTTAAGAAGAGATTATATAACCATTTGTCTGAAGTGGTGTAGGGTTTCCTGCCTAAGTAGGGGGTTGGACTAGAAGACCTCCAAGGTCCCTTCCAACTCTGTTATTTTATTTTAATTCTATTAACTCCTATGACAATGGATGTGGCCCTTAATGATTTTTTTAAAAGAAATGTTTATCCTTTTCAAACTTGTCTTCTGGGTGAATTTAGAATATTGTTGTTATTTATTGAATATGATGAAAGGATAAATATAAGAATTCAAAATTGTCAGATGGGATACCTCAAAAATACCCTGAGCATGGAATCAGGAAGAATCGCAACCAACTTTTCAATTTCTTGCATGGCCTGGACCCTTACTGATTGCATTATATCCTGGGGTGTGACAAATTTAGAAATGGATAATTTACATTTTCTTGCCTGGTGTCAAACACAAAGATGTCTACCACCTACTCTTTGAGCATCATGTAGTAAACTCCCATTGCTATTTCTTCATTGAAAAGAACTCCTGCAAAGAAGTTTTCTTGGCAGAGTTGTCATAGGATCTTCTAGCAAGGAATCTTTCATGGAGCTTGCTTTATAGGGGTTACAGGATTCACTTTTACTGGATTTGTTCTGTATCACAGGTCTGATGCACGGGTGGTATTCACTTACTTTCCCTACCGGTTCGCAAATGTGAGCATGCATGTGTGCGTGCTCACTTCGTTCTCACATGCCACTTCCATGCATGTGCATGGCCTTCCATGCATGTGCACCAGTGGTGGGTTTCAAATTTTTTTACTACTGGTTCTGTGGGTATAGCTTGGTGGGCGTGGCATGGCTTGGTGGGCATGGCTTGGTGGGCGTGGCAAGGGGAAGGATACTGTAAAATCTCCATTCCCTCCCCAATCCAGGGGAAGGATACTGCAAAATCCCCATTTCCTCCCCATCAGCTTGGGACTTGGAGGCAGAGAATAGATGGGGGTTGGGCCAGTCAGAATTTCTCCTACCGGTTCTCCAGAACTGGTCAGAACTTGCTAAAACCCACCTCTGATGCGCACGGCCTCAAAAACATGCCTAAATAGGATGGTATAGTGCCGGGGTGGGTGGGCAGGCCCACCCACGATTTTTGCTACTGGTTTGCCCGAATCAGTCCGAACCAGCTAAATACCATCTCTGGTCTGATGCTATGGTGAAAGAAAAGCTATAGAGGATGATGTGAATAGATGTATGCGAATAGATTTAAACATTGAATTTCCATTTTATATAGCAGCCTATACAGAGTGGTAGATTTAGAATTTAGAGTGTTGTTGTTCCCTCAATATGATGAAAGAATAAACAAACAAACAAAAATCAAATCAAAAATTTTAGGTGGGACAACCCAAAATTACACTGTGCATGGAATCAAGAAGAACCACAACCGACTTTTCAATCTCTTCCCTAGGGTGGCCTAGGATATCTGCTGTTTCCATGATATCATTGAACTGACCCTGGAGTTAACATTCTTCAGTCATTGCAAAATTATTTTAGTTTTTCTATGTAATAGGTTTCACATTTATATAAAACTTTATATCAAAGTTTTCAAAATTATTCATTGCTTTTAAAACTGAATGTCACTCCAGCTGAGTTTTTGCTTGAGCAATGAAATTACAATCTTATAGCAAGTACTGAGTTAGATCATTTTATGTTTGGGTTTTCCAAGTGTATTTGGGTAATAGCAAAATATTTACTGTCAGAATAATCCCAAGAATAGTTGAAATGAAAAGGATAGGAAAAAGAGATCAACCCAATTGAGAAAGAATCTCTTACCAAATTAAATCTTGCATGTAGAATTTTCAGAACCCATTGGGTTGCCAATAAGGAAACAATCTATTAAAATAAGTATAATTTTTTAAAAATTCTGCCACTTCTGTCTCTGTTGGTAGCCTTCTTTTAAAGTTAAAAGTAAAGCATCAGAACCTCCTAGAACCATGATGGCGAACCTATGGCATGCGTGCCAGAAGTGGCACGTAGAGCCCTCTCTGTGAGCATGTGCGCCATCGCCCCAGCTCAATCAGCTGGTAGTCAGGTTTCTGACTCTCTGGCACACGGGCATGCACCTTCTGGTTTGGGCCCTTGCAGTGAGAACAGCTGGAAAATAGCAGCGCTCCGCTGAGGTCTGTGAAATGCAGCTGGAAATTGCTTGCTGGGAACCCCTACAGGCCTGGAGGGATGGTGTGTTCTGACCCGGCCTTTGCAGAAGCAAGAAACAGACTCCCCGCAAAGAAAAAAACCCTCTTTAATTACACATTGGGAATTAACTGCATTCACCAAGAGAAAGTCCAGGCAAGAGTCTGACAAAGAGTTAACTGAAGCAATTGTCTTTATCAGCTCATTAAGATAAATGCAATTCTGTGAGCTCCCAGATGGAAGTTAAGGTTGGGAAAATAGTAGCACATATATACACATATAATAGAATTTATTATAAACATAAATATATTAAGATTAGGAGGTGGAAGACCAGGACTAGGTATATCTAAATGTATTATTATGATTAACAGGATGTAAAAAATATAGTGGAAAATATAGTTTTCAAAGACTATAAATTCAGGAGACTTAGAGATATAACCTTGGGACTGATTAAATCTTGCTGACAACTGGTTTTATTGGTGTTTATTGAAAATTGAGATATTGAAAATGTGGTGGAACACTGAGCAATATCTATAATATTAAAATATTAGGGATTAATAAGTATATTGTATAAAGAAATGTTATTGATGTTTACATATTCTTTTGGAGAAAGTGATTAAAAAATCATAAATAGTATTATTTAAAGATAATGAGATATCTTTCCAACAAATGGAAAAATAAAGAAATAAGTATAAATTGGGAAAATAGTATAATATAGATTGATACGTAGATGAACATATTATAATTATAATGAGCACATTAAAGTTAGAAGTTGGAAGATAAAAATTATGTATATGTAATTGTACTATTACTGTGACCATTGTATGAAAAATATATTAACCCAGTCATTACACTGTCCACAAAAAATGTTGCTTGTTAAAGAAAAACTGCAAATAAAACATAAAAAAGAACCTCTTACAGCATAAATGAAAGGAAGGCTGAGCATCGAAGAATTGAGGCCTTTAAACTATGGTGCTGGAAAAGACTCCTGCGAGTCCCTTGGACTGCAAGGTGATCAAACCAGTCAGTCATAGAGAAGATCAACCCTGACTGCTCTTTAGAAGGCCAGGTCCTGAAGATGAAACTCAAATAGTTTGGCCACTTAATGAGAAGTAAGGACTCACTAGAGAAGAGCCTAATGCTGAGAACAATTGAGGGCAAAAGAAGAAGGGGACGACAGAGAATGAGGTAGCTGGATGGAGTCACTGAAGCAGTCGGTATGACCTTAAATAGTCTCTGGGGGATGGTAGAGGACAGGAAGGCCATGGAAAGTTGTCCATGGGATCGTGATGGGTCGGACACGACTTTGCAACTAACAACAACAAAGAATATAAATAAAAATGTTATGCTAGTAGAAATTGAAATAGAGGTGAGGTAGCAATTTTCACCCAAATTTGGAGAAACTTGTTAACTATTTTAAGGTAAACATGGCACCAAATTCACCTCCTTTTCAACCTCCACCAGTTCATCACTGTTACTGTTTTGGTCCGAAGGTTTTGAGCTCTAATTTCTGTATGTTCCTTTCAGTATATACCCAGGAGCCAACTTTTGTAATAAAATTTATTCCACAAATAAAATTTGTGGAAATTTTTCAAATTCATTTCCACAATTTAGATAGTGGTGCTATACCTTGACCCCACCTTCATATAGTTTAGTGTTTCCTCTCTATTACATTGTAACCATGTTCACTCTATCCCTATTATAATTAGATTTCACATTGCAACTTCACCAATACAGAGAGAAGATCTATTACAACCCACCATCTCATCATCCTGAAATATTTGTGTTAAAAAGTTCTCGGTATATATTCTATTTCTGAGCTATGACCTTTTTCAACTTCTTTTTAATAATATGTGTTATACTATATTGTATAATGATAAAGAATACACTTGGAAAGAACTAATTATGTGCATAAATAAAAAAAGATGTATCACTTTGTTAACACTGCCACACATTTTTATTTATTTATTAACCTACCACCTCATATAGTAAAACACTTATTTCAAAACTTTTTGTGAGTATATGCATTGTGTCTATGTTGAAAGATTCAACTATACTTTGAAACATCTTACAGACTTTTCATTTCATGTTGTTAGCAAACAAATTTTAGTGTCTCAGACAAGATTACAAATTATTGACTCAATATATCATTTTGTAAAATATGAATCTGGCTGAATTTCAAATTGACCATTTTTCCTTCAGAACTGGAAAGACCACCAATGGAAAGGTCATGTCTCAGCATGAGTGTTCTGAAGTTTTTGAACAATTGTTTTTGCATATAGATAGGCTTAATATCAAAGAAATACCACAAACTGTAAGACCTTAATGTCCTTGGCCTGATTATGGCTTACAGGAGTCTTAAATATGATTTGAGGATTGGGACAGAAAACTTAGCATGTGGAGATCTTCAATTGTCAATTAGAGAACATCACTGAATCTGTAACAAGTACACCAAGGGCATGTTTGTCTGTAGAAGAAAAGGATTAAAATAGACAGTCTCCAATGAGTTGTAAGAGATAAAGTAGATATGTAAATCAGGACACTTGTGTTCAATGCCTGCCATCCCCTTCCCACCCAATTGTATCTGAAGTACTGGCATTCTTTTCACTCCAGTAATCTAGGAAAAACATCCCTCAGAAAATACCTGTTAATAAACTAGTATTTATAATGCCATTTACATTCACTTCTTTGATGAAGCAGAACCATCTGGCATTAGCCAGATGCAGATGTGAAGACTTTCATAATATATCTTTCTATCTTCCCATCAATCATATTTGGTCTTCATGCAGTCCTCTTTAGCAAACTCTCCAGGTAATTTTTTTTTATGCATGAAAAGCTTTTCAAAGAGAAAGACTTGAAAATATTGTAGAAAACCAATGTTTAAATACATGATAGTTTTTTTTCTGTGATATCTAGTTAACAGAATCAAATTCCTTTAAGGTGGGGACATTTTTTTAACAAAAAATGTTTTTAACAAAAAATGTTACCAACAAAAATAATTATTTTAGAAAGAAAAATAATGAAAAGGGTTGGCAACAGATCTTGTAACACCTCGATAGTAAAGGTGAAACAAATTTTATAATAGGTTATGTTGTCTTATCTTTTTTCCTTGGAAAAACATGTTCAGGAACTAGTAATTAACTTACTAAGTAAACTGAGGATTGGGCATTTTTATTATATAGATTTCCACTATGAACTATTCTCAATGCATATCAAAAATGATAGATGAGAGAGATTTTCAACCACCTTAATCTCTTTTCATCATTATCACTTTGACTAAAAGGTTGAATTTATTTGGACAATTATGCACGAATAATCACTTTGTGATAAATCAAGTTTTAAGCAAAGTGTTTCTCTCAGATATTACTATGACGAGCTTATGAATTATATGAGCTTTCAAAGAAACAAATCTATCGGGATTAAAGTAAGGTCTTTGGGTACTTATATTTCTCATGTATAGGAACCTGTAATTAAAAAAATATTACATGATAAAATTTTGTATTAATCACTGCTTTTTCATGTGAATTGCTTTCATCTTTCTCCAGAATTACCTCTTGTGTTAAAAGGTAAGGATAGGGGATGATAACAACATCTACTAACTAGACAATCAAGCAACCCATGAAATATGAGCCAGAGCAGCCCACAATTCCTTTTAGTGGCCTTGAAGATTGTCCATTCCACCCAAATCTGTGCCATCAGATTTCAATGGAAAAATACTGTTAATTTTTTCTTTCTTTCTTTCTTTCTTTCTTTCTTTCTTTCTTTCTTTCTTTCTTTCTTTCTTTCTTTCTTTCTTTCTTTCTTTCTTTCTTTCTTCCTTCCTTCCTTCCTTCCTTCCTTCCTTTCTCTCTTTCTTTCTCTCCCTCCTTCCCTCCCCCCTTCCTCCCTCCCTCCCTTCCCCCTTTTAGCATCAAAAAATGACTGAAAAGAGTTGCAATAAGCAATTGCTAAGTTTGACACACTTAATGTATAATGCAGAACCTTTAAAATGACCCACTTTTTCATGCAGATGACACTCTAAATCAGTTTGCATTTCTTAAATGTTCCAGAAAGATTTACTGAGCAGACCTACATATCTGATCTCTCTTATCATTTCCATAAACCCAGTGGTGGGATTCTGCTGGTTCTAGGTGGTTCAGCCGAACCATTTGTTAAATTGCTGGCTCGCCCCACCCCTTGCCCTGCCCCACTGCACCACTGGGCGAGGGATGGGCAAGCCAGCAATTTAACAAACGGTTGGTGTTTTTTTATAATTTTATTGGCCTCGCAGCTGCCACGGGGCTTCAAAGAGCCACCCTACAGCTGATCAGTGTTAAAAGAAAAGAAATGAGTAGACCGACGCCTGCAAAAATAAATGGGTAGACCCAGTGGTGGGATTCTACTTCGGTAGAACTGGTTGTTAAGTAGTTAAGTAGTTAAGCCAGTGGTTGAAAAAGTGGGTGGTACTGCCCCCTGGGAGGCGGTGGAATGCCTTAGGGGGCGATAAGAGGCAAGGGGGGTGGCAGGAGGGGCTAAATGGCAAGGAGGGTGGCCCCCACCCTTTGCCCTGTGCCTCGCAGCACTTACCTCCTTGCAAGCAAACAGCAAGAAAAAACAGCCCCTTCAGCTTCAGCATCGGTTAATTAGCACAAGTTGATTAGATTGGCCTCCCGCCTCTCAGCTGATTTGCTCTCAGCTGTTTTGCCAGGGCTCTATTGTTCTCTGCAAAGAGTGCTCGAGCAGATTTTTTTCCCCCTAGCCTAGCTATGTTGAAAAAGCGAAACCGAAGGTAAAGCAGGGTCTTTGCTGCAACGTGACAAAATGAGGCAGAGAGAGATTTCTTTTTCTTTTTCCTCACCAAAAAAGGTAGGTGCAAACAATGGGAAATTTAGGGCAAAAGAGGAGAGTTCAAGATTTTAAAACACAAAAGAAAAAAAGCTCTATTTAACTAGGGAATTGTAATAATTGAGATACTATTAATTGTATATTGTGTTGAAAACAGAAATGGTTAAGTTGTGGTTTGGAGGAATATATGGGGGAAATTATTTGGTTTATTATTATTGGTACATATAATTAATTGATTTGTAAGAAATTGGATTGCATGGAAATAATTGGAATATTCATGTTCATATTGATTAATATACAAAACAGATAGCTATATAACTAATTGATTTATATTAAAATGTTGAATTTGTATTAAACAACTGTAATATTACATAATTAACCAATGTGAGGATGGATATAAAAATAGATAACAATGGGAAGGGGTATAATATAGAATAGAAGGGAAAAATTGAATTTGATTAAGATTAGAGATGAGGATGAAGGGTAATATTGGTTTTTTTAAAAAAATAGATGAGGAATAAATATGGCAAAAAGGAAATATAGAAATTGTAAATTTAATTGAAATGACTAAATACTGTTTAAATTTGTGAACCAGCCAAGTACTCTGTTCAAAGAAAATACATTGTATGTTTGTATGTGTGTTTCTAATTATTGCTATTTATTCATATTTGTTCTCTTTTATTCTTTAAAGTTTAACAATTCATTCTTTATCTTAATATCTTTATATTTGTTTGGGGTTGGCTTTCTTCCCTTTCATCTTTTTTATTGTACAGCAATCTTTCTCCTCAAACCTACCACCCCTCTCTTTTCTTTCCTTCTTACTTTCTCTTCCCCCCCTCTTCTTCTCCTCCCTACTTCCTCTTCCTTTCTCCTTCTCCTCCTCTCTTCCTCCCTCTCTTACCCTCACTCCTACTCTAATTTCCCTTCCCTTCCTTCATCCCTCTCTATTGCTGTATCCTTTTATGCATATGGACTACTCAGAGGGCTGAAAAAGTTATTTTTGACTGGTCCTCACACTTTTGACCAGTCCTCGAACTTAAGACTGTCCTAACATTTTATGTTTTTGCTCTATCTTGTCACCATGGTGAAGAGAAGCAGTTGTGAAATGAGTGACACGGTTGTTAAGAACGCTACAATGGGCATAAATGACCAGTCATAAGTGCAAAGACCGGTCAAAAGTGCGAGGACCAGTCAGAAATCACTTTTTTCAGCCCTCTGGGTAGTCCTTTTGTGCATATGGACTATTCAGAGGGCTGAAAAAGTTATTTTTGATTGGTCCTCGCACTTTTGACCATACGTTTTGACCATACCATACCATACCATACCTTTTGAACTTACGACTGTCCTCACATTTTACGTTTTTGCTCTATCTTGTCACCATGATGAAGAGAAGCAGTTGTGAAATGAGTGACACGGTTGTTAAGAATGCCGCAACGGGCATAAATGTGAGGATGGTCATAAGTGCGAGGACCGGTCAAAAGTGCGAGGACCAGTCAGAAATGACTTTTTTCAGCCCTCTGAGTAGTCCCTATGCAGATAGCCACGCCCACCTGGTCACATGGCCAGCTAGCCACGCCCACCCAGTCACATGACCACCAAGCCACACCCCCAACTAAGCCACGCCCACAGAACCAGTTGTTAAAAAAATTGAATCCCACCACTGCATAAACCTTATATGGGGATTGCCAGTTTGGTCTAGTGGTTAAGGCACCAGGCTAGAAAGTGGGATATCATGAGTTTTAATCTCACATTGGCATAAAGCCAAATAGGTGACCTTTATCTAACTCTTAGTAATGGCATACCTAAAATCTTGCCAAGAAAACTACAGTGACTTATCCAGGCAATTGCCAGGTGTCAAAACTGACTTGGAAGCACTCCCTCTGCCACAACTAAAAATATTATCCGACCATAATATCTGAATATAAGCTTTATGCATAAAATATAGTTGTGTGACAAAACATAAGCAGGGGGTTGGACTAGAAGACCTCCAAGGTCCCTTCCAACTCTGTTATTCTATTCTATTCATACCATCTGACCTTAATGTATTATATCTCAAAGTGCTATATCTGTTAACCAGCAGGGAAATATTAATAGGTAAGGCAATTTAATTAAGAATTGTCTATTTATTTACATGTTTTAACACAGTCTGTTTCATAAAGTGCTTATTATAAAATGCATTTGCCTTTTGTGCTATTAACATCACATGAACTTTAATAACAAGAATAAAACATTTATATCATTTCATCCTGACTTTTGAAAACTCAGCCCCCTTTTTATAATTTGTATAGTATATGATTTTCCTGGGACAACCCAGGTATATTTGATTATATATTTAGTACAATATAGTCTATTCTGCACTCCTGTAAGCCTTTTTCTTTTAACATTTCCAATGATTTTTTTTCTATGTTTTTTTGATATTGTTAATTTGATTTTTTAAAAAATAAAATAAAATAAAATAAAGATTAAGTAATTGAAATCTGCTTTGGCCAGCTCTTTAGCTAAAAAAAGTGAGATTAAAAAACAACTCAGACATATTATTTTTTTTAATGCTTTGCTTACTCTTCTAGAAGTGTGCATGGTCTTAAAAAAAATGGGTCAAGCAATGTTATTTGGACAGAGTTGTTTCAGAAAGAGGATTAACAGCCTGTGCAATAAAAAGTCCTTACAAAGTTTACCAACTCACAGCTCAGATTTTAAATGCATGGCAAAGAGAAAAAACAAAAACATTTGAAGGAAAATAATCAAGACTGTGGTCCACTGGACAGCCAAACAATACCTGAGCAGTTTTCTGAAATATGTCAAAAATATCACAGGCAATGGATTTTCATTTTCATGTTTAGGAAAGAATTGAATCCAAAATAAACAGGGTACTGTTTTCTGGAAACTTAAACACTGTGCATAAATTGTTTGTGGAATTGTGTTTTATATGGAGGTGCACAGGGAATTTATTTTTAAAGAACCAGCTATTGCAAAGAGGACTTTCAGTTTGTTAACTGATGAAAGTTAAACATACACACACTTTGCTTTCAATTTGCACCACTGACCATTGCGAACTTCTACTGCCAATTCATCCCATCCTTTGCGAGAGTGGCTCTCGCCCTCACTGACTTCCTAAAAACCAAAAACCTAGCTGGGAAGCCTAGGTCAGGGTACCCGTTGAAATGGACAATGGCATGTCAGCAAGCCTTCAAAAAGAAGAAAGAGAAAATATAATAAAGGAAGAGAAAAGAAATGCTGTGTATGAAGTAGTTCCCTTCATTACAAATAAAAATAAATGTGTTTGTTGTTCATCCTCTCTAAGGTTACAAACAGTTATCTCTTCCTCCAGTGGTGGGTTTCAAAATTTTTTACTACCGGTTCTGTGGGTGTGGCTTGGTGGGCGTGCCATGGCTTGGTCAGCATGGCTTGGTGGGTGTGGCAGGGGAAGGATACTGTAAAATCTCCATTCCCTCTCCAATCCAGGGGAAGGTTACTGCAAAATCCCCATTTCCTCCTGATCAGCTGGGACTTGGGAGGCAGAGAATAGATGGGGGTCAGAATTTTTACTACTGGTTCTCCAAACTACTCAAAATTTCTGCCACCAGTTCTCCAGAAGTGGTCAGAACCTGCTGAAACCCACCTCTGTCTTCCTCCATATTTAATTTCTTACCTAAATACAAATGCATAAAACCTTTCAGTCCTGGTTTAAGCAGAAAGTCCAGAAAAGGATTTCTAGAAGTAACAACATATCTTGTTGTAACCTTGATCAAATATATCAACTTTATATTTATATAAAGCTGCTGTGTGTATAGTGTAGTGACAGCACATACAATTGAGCAACTGCAGAGATATGCCAAGATATTAACAACAATAACAATAGCAACTCATTAAATAATTTACAATTATTCTAATTTAATAATATATTCATGTTTCTTAATTTTTGCAGCTTTATTTTATTGAGACAGGGACTCTGCAATTGTTCATTGCAATAAGTAGCTGCCACTACAGGACAATCAAACTCTGAATATGGTCAAACAAGGAATTAAATGTACAGTGGTAAAATTCTTTTTCACTCCTGAATCTCTATTATATATTACATACAATGTATTTTACCAACAAAAATACAATTTTACTTTAACCAATTTATACTGAATAACATTTCAGTTTTAAAAGTAAGTTTAATTCCCAGTTTATAGATTGTCAGACAGATAGAAGATTAAACTTGTTCTTTATTTAGTGAGTAAGGGTTAACAACAACACTCTTCTTTTTACTCCAAAAACATAGACATCTCTGTTGGAAGCAATCTACAAGATAAGAATGGAACATGAGTTGTATAATCCAGGCATACCAACCCAAACTGTCACTTTTGTAATGTTGGGAATGTTCTCTCTGAATTCTTAGTCAGTGTGATGGATGCAGTAATTTGGATTCTCTGGAGGGATGGAGTTCATTCGAGAAGAAGTTCAGTCCAGATATTTTGTGTGAGAGAAAAAAGGTGAAGACAACACCTAACTAATAGTTCTCAGAGTGTATCTGATACAGATAATAGAGTGCTTCAGTTTGGCAAGTTTCTATCTATAGGTTGGAGTAATAGCAAAATCTTTATTAGATTTATTATATTATCTATTATTTATTTATTCTAAATATTTATTAGATTATTAGAAGAATCATCATGTGTCTGTCTTGATTTGGGGGCCCAAGAGTCAAAGGACTAAAATTCTGGAGAGGTAATCATAACACATCAGGAAAATGCCATGTTAGGGAAGGGTATCCTAAGAACTTTAAGAATAATTATCCTTGAGAATAAAGGTATATTTTCCATGTGAAATGCATGTTAATTTTTCTGGAATAAATTGAAATTCTATAAAACCATACAGTAGTAAGATTCTATTTAATTTAATTTAACTTTCTTGTTCAAAATGTGTTTCTGGTGGACTGTGCTAACATAGCTGAAATGTCTAGCAATAAAAATCTATGTGACAAATCTTGAGATGCAATTAGCATATAAATTTTCCTATTCTGAGTTGTCTAATTTAAAAATGTAATCAATAATTATCAAAAGAGTTTTCCATTAATTCTATTATGGATGAAATATTGTATTTGATTAATATTTTAAATATCTCCACTGTAGACTGAGAAATACTTCAAATTTAATCATTTTAAAAACTATAGTTACATATATTTCTGCCAGCAAAGATCTACAAAACTCTTGAGCACTAAAACACAGAAGAATTACCATTTTATACAATGTATGAATCTTTTTCTGATCATTGAGATTAAACGGGTTTTATCATAGTGAATGTATGCAGGGACATTTCTATTATAATCCCAAGGTTTAATGGGACTTTATGCTGAGTTTATAAATTCTGTGTAGGAAATAATGTATACGCTGTCTAGCTAAATTACTATGAATGTGCAATAATGATTTTGGGAAAAGAATACTTAATTTGCAAAAATAACAATGAGAAAAATAGAAAGTTTCTCAGTTTGTTGAAAACTGGGGTCAAATACTTGTTAACTTACAAAATTGGCAATGAAGTTGCCTGAGATCCTTTTGAACCCTGGTGAACTCCATCAAGTCAGGTTACATGGAGCTGACTTCAGATGTCATTGCTGCTGGATGTTACAGAGAGGGGTTTTTGCAAAAGTTTGGCCAAATCTTGTTTATGACCACTCTCTGCCCAAATTGGATAAGCAATCTTCTTCTGTTACTCTCTAGAATAAACAGTTCAATAGCCAGGTGAGAGTCTTGAATTCGGTATTTTCACTGGACAAGGGACAAGTGATGTCAGTACCCTGAAATGTACATTGTCATGGGCCATGCTATGTTTAGTGATATTGGTTTGATATTGTTTCCATTTATTCTTCTTAGTCCATCTTGTCTTTTTGTTTTTCAATTGGTATGCTTTCTCACATCCACTTTCTCACATCCTTTTAGATGCCTACTTTTTCTCTCTTCTTTTTTCCTTTTCTAAGATAGTTTCTCAAAAGTCTGAAGAAGGCTAATTCAAAAGTACAAGAGCTAATGGTTACAGATTAACAAAGAGCCCAGCTAAGGATTTCTATAGATGCACAAAGCAATACTAATTAATTCTCAACTGTTTGCTCTTTGAAGCTTTGATGTGATCAGCTCAATTTTCTTTTAATCCTCAGAAATCAGAAAGAAAGAAACTATTTTGAAGATATAACATTAACAAGGAGTCCCAAAGAGCTTCAGAAAGAATTAATAAGCAAAGGTTGTGAGAGAATACTGGGCCAGGCAGAATGTTTGTTGCCCTTTCTCTTGCCCTATGTATTTGTATGTGCATATTCAAGTGCACAAGATAGGCATGTGTGTATGAAAAATGCTAACGAATTAGGTGGAAGGAAAGAATAATGGTGAAATCTTAAGGCTGAAGAAACGAAAAAAGCATTTTGGGCACTGTTTGTATTGAAACCTGGTAGCACTAACTCCCATTGGTGAAAAGAAGTCATGGTCAGCTTTGAGAACATTGTGAGTTGGGCTGAGGAAATGTTCAGGTTCTATTTGGCAAGGACTAGAGGTTTCCTATAGTATTATGAAAGTTAATACTATGATTAACAGTCTACCACTGTTAGTTTTTTGTATATATGGTTGTTTCAGAGTGGTTCAAACAAGAAGTACAACCAGAAGTACTAGATCAATTTTTATTGAACTGTTATGGTTGCATTAACAGAAACTGGTAAGATTGAAAATATTTCTCCTCTCTTTTCCTTTTACACTTTGAAAAACTAGGGAGGATTTTTTTAAAAAACCAACCATATTTCCTATATCATTTCCCTTTCTGTGGGCTGAGACAGTTTTGAAATGTTGGTTGTCCTACCTGTAGCTCTCTCTCCGGCCTCCCAAGGTAATCCACACATACCATTACAGTTTCTGTGGTACTTTAAATATTTGTATATATACTTGAGAAGTTCTTCTATGATTTTGTTTTTAAGTCTTGAAATTATTCCATCTTTTTTGTGTTTTGATTTTGTAAGCCTTAAGTGTGTCTTAAATAAACACATAATTAAAGGTAAAAAATAAGTTAAAAATCATGCCAGTTGACTACTAAAGAACTGTAGCTTTAATTATTATGGTTATTGTTTCATTTTAAAATTAAAAAGTGATTTTCTTTGAGAGGCTTACTGTGCTTTTCATTACAGAGGCTATTATTGCATTCAAGTTCTTTAAATGTAGATCATAAAAGCTTTTATGAACATAATAATAGTCATGTTAAAATAAACCCAACTCCACATTTTTTCAAATGCTTCTTTTTTCTAGGAGTAAAACAGGTGTGTTTGTAATATCCAAAAAGAAAAAAGAAAGAAGAAAAAGAAAAAAAGCATACTGATAATATATTTTATTTATGTTTTCTAAGAATAGTTTTTAGTGGAAAAAAAAGGATTGTTATGTGCTTTCAAGTCATACATTCAATTATTTATTAGATTTTCATACACATTCATTACTTTACAAGGAACTCTAGGTGGCAAACATACTTGACACTCCTTCCTCCCCCTATTTATTTCATAACTACAACTACAACAACACAGAAAAGGAAGTGCAAGATCTATTTCACAGACATAAGCCAGGAAAAGCACCAGGCCCAGACAAGATAACTCCTTCTTGCTTAAAAGTCTGTGCTGACCAATTGGCCCCCATCTTCACCGAAATCTTTAATAAATCACTAGAGATGTGCTATCTTCCTTCTTGCTTCAAACGCTCCACTATCATCCCGGTGCCAAAGAAGCCTCCATCAAGAAACTGAATGACTGCAGACCAGTTGCTCTAACATCTGTAGTTATGAAAACCTTTGAAAGGCTAGTGATGTCCCACCTGAAAACCATCACGGATCCACTGTTTGATCCCCCTGCAATTTGCATACTGAGCAAATAGATCAAAAGATGATGCTGTTAATATGGTTCTGCACTACATCCTACAACATCTTGAATCTCCAAAGACCTATGCAAGGGTCCTCTTTGTAGACTTTAATTCAGAATTCAATACCATCATACTGGACATTCTTCTAACTAAACTAAATCAGCTAGTGGTACCTGAATACACTTGTAAGTGGATCATAACAGATCCTAATAGACAGGAAGCATCAGGTGAAGCTAAGCAGAATCACATCAGATACCTATACAATTAGCACAGCCCCAAAGGATGTGTGCTTTCTCCACTTCTTTTCTCTCTGTATACCAATGACTGCATCTCAAACGATCCATCTGTTAAACTATTGAAGTTTGCAGATGATATAACAGTGATTGGTCTCATTAGAGACAACATTGAATCCACATACAGACAGGAGGTTGAACAACTATCCTTGTGGTGTGACTGGAACAATCTGGAACTGAACACACTCAAAACTGTAGAAATGGTGTTAGACTTCAGGAGAAACCCTCCCATACTGTTACGTCTTACAATACTAGACAACACAGTATCAACAGTAGACACCTTCAAATTTCTAGGTTCTATCATATCTCAAGACCTAAAATGGACACCTAACATCAAAAACGTCATCAAAAAAGCACAACAAAGAATGTTCTTTCTGTGACAACTCAGAAAGCTCAAATTGCCCAAGGAGCTGCTGATACAGTTCTACAGAGGAATTATTTAGTCTGTCATCTGCATCTCTATAATTGTCTAGTTTGCTTCTGCAACCCAACAAGACAGACACAGACTTCAGAGAATAATTAGAACTACAGAAAAAACAGTTACTACCAACCTGCCTTCCATTGAGAACCTGTATACTGCACGAGTCAAAAAGAGGGCTGTAAAAATATTTACAGACTCCTTGCATCCTGGACACAAATTGTTTCAATTCCTACCCTCAAAACGACGCTATAGAGCACTGCACAACAAAAGACACAAAAGCTAGGCACAAGAACAGTTTTTTCCTAAACACCATCACTCTGCTAAACAAATAATTCCCTCAACACTGTCAAACTATTTACTAAGGCTGCATTACTATTACTATTAGTCTTCTCATCATTCCTATCACTCATCTCCTCCCACTTATGACTGCATGACTGTAACTTTGTTGCTTGTATCCTTACGATTTATATTTACACTGATTGTTTCCTAGTATGATTTGATTGCTTATTTGTACCCTATGACTATCATTAGGTATTGTACCTTATGATTCTTGACGAATGTATCTTGTCTTTTTATGTACACTGAGAGCATATGCACCGAAGACAAATTCCTTGTATGTCCAATCACACTTGGCCAATAAATAATTCTATTCTATTCTTTGAAGTGGGTTGAGCTGAGAGACAGTGAAAGTCCCAAAGTCACCCAGCCAGATTTTCATGCCTAAAGCAAGATTAGAACACATAGTTTCTAGACCAGCATTTTATTGACCATAAAGATGTTTTTTCCATGTCATCTGTCCCAGCCTGATTTTTCAGCTCTTCCAATGTCCACATCATCCCTTTATCTCTGGCCATTTTCTTGCTTGTTGTCCTCTTCTTCACTTTTGTTCTACCTTGGCCAGCAATAGAGACTTCTCTAGAGGTTTAGCTCTTCACATAATGAGTCTGAACTATGACAGGATTACCTTATACGGTTTGCAAATACAGTATATAACATTCTCTAGTTTTCACCAAAGGAAATTCTAAATAGTAGTTGATCACCTCAGATCTGGAAGCCTGGACAAAGTGCCACTGCAGCAGGAAATGCCATATAATTCTTCAAATGTATCAATCATAATATCCTTTTTTAAAAAAACATAAATGTACTTTTTGGAAAAGGTACAAAGAAGAGCAACTGAGATTATTCAAGGCCTGGAACTAAAACATATGAAGAAAGGTTGCAGGATTTGGGTTTGGCTAGTCTAGAGAAAAAAAGGACTAGCGGGGACATGATAGCAATATTCCAGTATTTGAGAAGCTGCCACAAAGAGCTTAACGTGACCTTAACGTGACCTTAACAATCTGCTAAAAGAATGCTAATGACCAGCTGTCTGCAAGGAGTATAAATCCTTCCATTTGCCACCATCCAGTCAGAGCTGAAGAAGCTTCTTGGATGAGAAGCGAAACATCTTCAAAGAAAAACCAGAAAGTCCAGTTGTTTCTTGAAAAAACCAGCTTTGGGTTATTTATTTCTAGAAAGTGGGTCCTCTTTTCACTTTAGAATAAAATACCTTGACTGATTTCCTTAACCAAAGCCCATTATATTCAGAAAACAGTGAAAAATGAAGCAACCATCATGGAGGTAAGTTTCAACCATTTAAGCCAGCGTTTCTCAGACTCAGCAACTTTAAAACATATGGACTTTCCCAGAATTCATCAGATAGCAAGTCCATGCATCTTAAAATTGCTAAGATTGAGAAATAGTCACTTAAACAGTATTTAGTCTAAGCAGCTTTAAGGAAGGTTCCCTGATACATGCTTCTAACTCCAAGTAGCTAACTTCTATCATTAACAATATTTCCTCCAAAAATGGTTCAATAAATATTAAAATGACTGTCATTTCCAACATTGAGGTTAAAATTGAAGTAATACAGATTTTTTTAAAAAAATTTACTAGACGTGCTTATCCAAATTGAATTCATAAATTCATAAACAGTTACATATCAACCTAAAATATGTCCAAACACTTAGCCACTCTGGGACTTTTACTACCCCTCCATTTAGAAGTAGTTTCTGCAGAAGGTGATGATGGAAACAGAGCTTCAGTTGATAGTATGTTAATATCCCATCCCATGTCATATTTTATTGGTTTGCCTATAAAGCTGTAAAATTATAAGGTGGTACTGTAATATTAATGAAGACTCTTTCATTTTTATTGGCTCATAAATATCATAAAGTAAATGTCAACATCAGATTTCAAAAACTATGAAGAAGCTAGTTCTAGAATTTTAAATACTAAACAGAGAATATGATTGACTACAGTATACCCACCAGAGGGACTAGATTTGTTTGATAATATACTGTATTGGGAAAATAAAGTATTTGCTGTCCACTACTATCATAAATTACAGGAGTTTTTTTGCTTTTATGCTGCTGTTTACTACTTATGTATAATTCCCCTCTGAAAGCGATTTCATCCCAGTTCAAAGATTTATTTTCTAGAAAGTGAAATAAATACAGTATAATAAAATTAATGGAAAAGGAACTGCAAGAATTGGTCTAATTATACAAAAAAATAAATTGCTACAAAAGCTAGGAAATACACAATGTTTAAGCTGTAAACTTTTGAGTACAGGAATATATCATGAGAATGTATATATGTAATTCTGTCCTTGTTTATCTGGGAATACCAGTTGTTATATTTCTATCCTGGGGTTGGTGAGGTATTATGGTTGGTCACATAGTCAGCCAGATGTTTACACTGGATTGACATTATCCACCTATGGAGTCCTTCCCAAGCACTTGGCAGAGGCAGATCTTATTGTCAGATAGTGTTAAGTGTATCTTTGAAGGATGCAAGCTGTTCCAAGAAAAGCTGCTTTTTGCAATTGACTAATAGTGATTTATCAATGCCAATGATATTCAAATAGTGCTTCAGTTGTTTTGGGATTGCACCCAAGGCACTACTGGCCCTATCTTTGCTATTTTTTCCCCTCACAACCATCCTATTTCTATTTGCAGGTCTTGGTGTTTTATTGTTTTCTTCAGTTCTTTTTCTTATCCAGGTACCACCACATACACCATATTTTTCTTATTTACAGTTCTTAAATAAGTTGTTATGTGCTTGTCTGTACTGAATTCTAAAATTCCAGAGCACTTTAGCGTTTTCATTTCCTATTACTTTGTCTGCTATGTGGTTCCACCAATTGTTGTTTGCAGACAAATGGTATTTCTTAAAGTTATTCTAATGTATCATTGTTGCTACTTTGTTATGGTGTTATCTGTAGTTTGTGTGTGTAATTGTCTTGCAACCACTAACTACATAGTCCACTGATTTTTCAGCTTCTTTACAGAGGCAGCCTTTGGTGTCTGTTGTTGGATTTTCAATTCTGGCTTTGTATTCATTTGTTCTTAAGGCTTGGCCTTCTGCAACTAGAATTAGCCCTTCTATCTCTTTCTTCAACTTTCCTGGTCTTAGACATTTCCAACTCTTGCTGTTATCTACTTTGGCTGCTATTTTAATGCACTGGCCATGTAATATTTTGCCTTGCCAGTTTTTTCAGTATTCAATAAGTCTCCATGATGAACCAGTTTTAGATGTTCTTCCAATGTCTCCCTTTTTATTCTTTAACTCTTTGTTGCAACAGTCCATGCTCAGCTATGCTCCTGATTAGAGTCTGTCAATGTCAGTGTGTGGATGAAGGGCATGATTCATTGCTATTATTTTCCTGGACTTGCTATCCAGGGCTTTTAGTTCTGTTTGAGTCCAGTCCACTATTCCAGTTATGTATCTAATGACTTGAATTACCCAGGTGTTAATTGCCTTAATGGTATTTCCTCTACTGAGTTTGGACTTCAAGATCTTCACTGCCATGATGTATACACTACTAGCCTTCTTCTTGACTTTAGCATGTTTGAAGTTGTGATCTTGAAGGATGCCAGATATCTGTAATTTTTCTTCATCTGGATCTTTGTTGTTGTTTCCATAGGGTATCTTAATTCCTTCAGTTTCCACTATTTCCCCTCCCCCCCAGTTGATGGTTTGGGTGACACATTAATCCAGTCCAAATCCACTTCAGTACATTGGCCGTTAAATCGGACAATGTCAAGCAATGCTTTAATTTCAGATAGTGCTTTTCTATCCAGCTTCAGATCATCCATGTAGCGGAGATGAGATAGTCTGGCAGATATTTTTATGTTTGATAGTCATGGCCTGACTTGTTCAGTATTGCTGACAGAGGAATCAATGGAATGACAAACTGTAGTGGTGATAGTGAGTCTCCTTGAAAGATTCCTCTCTTGATATTAACCTCTCCCAGTCAATATTGAACACAGAGACTCAAGTAGTAAAATATACCAAATTTAGCAAAATGTTGTAGCTAACGGTTATGTCCCATGTAGCTTTTCACTAGTACTATGTTTTGTAAACAAATTTGTAATTTATATCAGTGTATTGAAGCATGCATTTAGATGAATTTCTCCAAGACATCAATCAAACAATCAGTTTTGTTTTTTGTTCTTTTAAAATCCAAGATAGGCATATTCTATCCAGACTTACTAAGGCAATAAATATATACATACATTTAGGTATTATGCTTAAATGCAGAGTTTTTTATTATTATTGTTGTGTTATGCAATAATAGTGCATTTATGCAGAATTTTAGAAATGGCATAATATTTCATGAATATATTGCAGCCTTCTTAAACCTGGTGTTCTTCACAAATTGAAATTACATCTACTGCAAATCTTTAGTGTCATCTTCTGACTTAGTAAGTATATGTACAATAAGATAATGTTTTATTTTTACATAAGAATGCATACAAATTTTAAATATTTATGACTGTAAAATCTTTGTACACTTGAAGTAAAATACTATATTCTTTCTATATAAATAGAAGCTTCCTCTTCTCTTTGTTCTCTCCTTCCTGATTTTCACATTCTGATATTCATATCTTCACCTTTCATCTGTTTCTAGGGTTTTCACAGTTAAAATGACTCAAAGGAAAGTATGCATTTTTCTTCCACAATGAAGCAATCACTGCATGATGTTGCTTTATACTGTGAACATAATTCTGTTGTGATTCTTGCTCATAAATTATGGCTCAATTACAAATTTACAAGTCTTTTCTGAAAATGTAGAACCTATTGTACTATTTCCAGGAGCAAACTGTGAGTAAAATTAAAATACTGCTGTGACAAAACAGGAAAACTGATCACGTCACTGAGATAAATGTTGTCCTACTTCAAAAATTGTAAAAATGGCTCTTCCTGATATAAGAAGTTGAATGTTGACCTTTTGTATTTTATTTATATTGATTTTATATATATATATATATATATATATATATATATATATATATATATATATCACATATGTGTGTATATATGTGTGTGTGTGTATGTATGTATATGTAGATATGTGTGTGTGTCTCTCTCTGTGTATATGTGTGTGTGTATGTATATATGTGTGTGTATGTATGTATGTATGTATGACTATGTATGTCTATGTATATATGTGTGTATATATATGTATATATGTTTATGTATGTATATGTATATGTCTCTCTCTCTCTCTCTGTATGTATGTATGTATGTATATGTGTGTGTGTGTGTGTCTGTCTGTCTATGTGTAATTGCTTTCATCTCAATTGATACTGCCTTGTATTTTATAATTGGTGCTCTGAATTTCCCTCTCAATCTGATCTTCTACATTTAGATTAAATTATAATTAACCACGATGTTCTAACACTGATAAACTCATTAAAATTATCTTTACCAACCACAGAAATATTTAGATCTAATGCTCAGTTTCTCCTTTGGGATGTGTAGCTTGTACCACTCATTGGAAAGCTTTTACACGAAATGCTTTTAAGATAAACCATATGGCTAATGCTGATTTTCATTGATCTTTTTTCAGGATGTTCATGCTGTTTTTTTAATAGTTAATATGATTCATGGATTTTTTTTAAAATAATGGTCTTTCTCTGGGTTCCCAACTGTGTGCGTTGATGACAAACACATATACGGCATACAGTTTACCCTAATGAACAGAAAATCTGGGGTTTTCAAAGAAAAACATTTTTTTCCCATTTGGATGGTTAAAAAGAAAAATCCCCAAATCAAAATTGTGTAAAACTTTTAATAGAAAAAGCAAAGTATCCCAACAAAATGGATGCTTCTAAATTTTCTATGTGATATAAAAATTAAAAAAAGAAGAAGAAACAGCAAACCACCCATAGACTATGTTGTGGCTCTCTATCCAGGAGGTATCAGCGTGAATATATTCTTTTTCTTCTTCTTTTTTGCCTAATTACATGTTTGGTTATTGCCAACATGCTTCCATAGGAAATATCAATCTTAGTCTAAAAGAAATAGAAATGGTTTCTTAACCTTAATAGTTAGGTCGTTCCACAATTTCATTCATTTGAGAAACAGAATTCTGATGATTCTTGTGAAATGAATTAAAACAGAATAAAATAAATATAACTTCATTAGTAAGCAGGAAAATGTAAAGATAGAACCTATGCATCCTGGTTTATATCAAATAGCAAAGGAAGATACATTTTATTTATGGTTTTACACACACACACACCCCCCCCAAAATGAGGGACACCACATCCATAAAATCAGATAGCTACTTAGCTTTTAATCTAATATATAAAATGGGCTACATTGTGATAGTCAGTGTTTCATTTTTATAGAACTGAATAGAACAAAGATAATGTGTTTTGAGCATGTCTCTCCAAGCAACATAAATACATTCAATACATATAAACAAAGACAATGCTTTTCTATTGGACTGAAGGTTGCTTCCAATTGGTTTTGAGTTAATTCATACAAAGTTGACTGTTCAATTTTGAATATCAAAAAAGTATATAGATACTCAGCACACTTTTTAAGCATTTTAACCATTGACAGATGCTTATGTTTTGTTTTTGTTTTTTGCTAAGAAAAACTTCGTGATACATTATTATCTCTTGAACCTGTTGAATTGAAGTCATAAAAACAGAACATGAAAAAAAAAAAAAGAACCTAGAAAAATTATCTGGTCAATACTAGAAATTACGCAAGACAGGCATCAAGTATGGATAATGACTTTTAAAAAGCGATTTACTATTTATAATTTTCAAAGGGCAATAAATCAACATCTTTCTCTCTTTTCTCTCTCTGACTGTTTTTATAATAGATTCCTTGACTGAAGTATATATTTTGTGCTCTATCTTCTCTGAATAGCTTTTCTTTCATGGCACTGCCATTAAAAGAAGAAAAACTTGAGTTACCCTCCGAATCATCTTTTCTGTAATTTATTGTTAAATTAATGAAAAGGAGATCGTGAATGCATTACAATATCTGGCTTCCATATTAGATCTTATAATGTTCCCTAGGACATTCATTATTTTGATAATTGACTCTAGAATCAGTATACTTAATCTTCAGTCTTTGAATATTTGTCCTTCCTTCCTTCCTTCCTTCCCTCCCTCCCTCCCTCCCTCCCTCCCTCCCTCCCTCCCTCTCTCCCTCCGTCCTTCCTGATTTTTTGGCCAATTAACAGGACATATACATTAGGAAAGAAGTATTTTGAGCTATTAGGATTAAAGTGCTAGAGTTCCTACCTGAAAACAAAGGTCATAGGATGTTTCACAAGTCACTATTGCTCAACTTTTTCAATTCGATGAGATATGAGTGTCATGGGAATGAAATAAAGTTTCATATTTATGAAACATGTATATGCTTTCTAACCAGTGTTCTTTATATGTAGGAAACATAAAACAAAAGAGAAATTATCAGCATTAGAAGTGAATTACATCCCACTTTATTGATTAAAATAATTTATCTGAAAAGAATTTAACATGCTGAAATATTGTTATATTTAGAACTAGAGAGAGTGAAATGATGCGTAGGGAGCAAGACTTCAGTTTCTAGGATGGGGATTCAAGAGGATAAGAGAAAGAAAAAGAAAGCCTCCATGATTTCACACATATCTATTTTCCAGGGTTAAGCTTTGCAACTGCAGAGGTCTACAGAAATGTCAATGTTTTTTGTAGTTTATTTTGAAGATAAAACTCTTATCTGAAAAATATTTATGTTTAGCATAATCATGAAACCTGTCTCCACGGTTTTTCTTTTCGAGTGGGAAACCATATAAGTAAATTATGTAATGGAAGAGAGCTATCTGTTCCTTAACAGTTGTTTTTGCTACTCAAGATGTTTCCTTTCAGCTCACAGCTTTACTAAGCTACTGATTTCCTTTGATTCTAGTGATACAGCCCTCTAGTCGTGATAAAAGATAATCCTAACATTATTTTTGTCAGCTTTATCTTTCTCTGTGTAACTACCTGAAAACATTTCACAGTTCTGGTGAGATACACTAATGGAGCAGAAGGTTTATCCGGTGATGTGGCCAGCCTAAGGAATGATGATTTAATTGACAAAATCTATATACCAATTGTTAGTTACAAATGAAATAGACTTGATTCACATCAAATCTACTTTTCTCTCACTGTGTTACCGGTGCTTGACTTTGATGCCTTAATGTCGCTAGACAAGAGGTGAGCTGCACTTCTGGAGCTCTCTTGAGCCTCAGCAGACTCATGTTATCAAAGAGAGTATTTTATGAAAGGGATATTGAGTTCTTGGTTGTAAAGAAGAAAATCTAATTAAACCCTGATAAAGTGCTTGTCACTCTCCCCATGGCAGAAAGCCACCATGTCTGACTTTTTCTGAACCTACAAGATTGAGTTAAGGATTGGTGACACAAAAGGTCAGCGTGAGAAGTCTAAGGGCAGAGAGACACAAATGCTTCCTGAGCTTGAAAGGTGGCAAATTCATTATGCGGTCCTGTGTGATTCTGAAAACAGTTGATGGGGAAGGGGTTTTTTGCCCACTGTCTGTTTCACCCAAATAATCGCCCAGTCATCAGTATCATGGAGTATTGTATTAAAAGCTGACTTTACATATAATTTAATAGTTGTCCTTAGATTAACAAATTGACCATTCTCTGCTTTTAGTGAGAAAGAGGAGGTGAATTCATTTTCCTCACTTCTTTTTTTTCACGGAATTCATTTATCAAGAGGGGAGAAATATATAGCTTTATCCCTTTTGCATTTCACATAGACATTTTTCCCTGCAGTTGAAAGTCAAACTTTGACTCAAAGCATTTAAGGTTCAAGCCTTAACACTTGTTAAAATGCTACTTAGCATCAGGAAAAAAATGCTACTTAAAAAAAAAATGAAAAAAATGAAAAAATAAAAATGGTGACAGACCCAGACGAGAGAGAGAGAGAGAGAGAGAGAGAGAGAGAGAGAGAGAGAGAGAGAGAGAGAGAGAGAGAGAGAGAGAGAGAGAGAGAGAGAGAGAGAGAGAGAGAAAGCTATTCTTTGCAACCACCTTAGATGTCCATTAACAACCTTGGGTAGTGTGAACATCTATTGCACGAAAAATAAATCTGGCATTCAGAGAATAAAATACCTTTATTGATAGACAGTGCTCAAGTGACATGCAGTGCCGCTTGCAGTGTTTTTTTAAAAAAATTGCAAAATGCATGCAGAATAATTGAAAGTTTTTTTCATGAGCTCTCTATTAACAATAACAGTAAATGCTTTTTACAGTGTCTGTAAAACACAATTTGACTACTTTCTCTGTTTTCTGAAAGCAGGGCAACTCCGTAAATCAGGTTTCAAATGACTGAAGATACTTCACTTTTACAGCCTTATAGAAGAGTAACTGTTGTGGTACTTTATAATAAGAGGTACCTTTTTTGCTCTTTTTCTCAGAATGGGACAAGGTACTCTGATGATTATGATGATGATTTTGATATGTTAAGTATTATACAGTATATAATATGCTCTGAACTATTAAAAATACTAATGAGTATAAAGACACCTGACCATTTTCCTATAGTTCAACTGATTTTTAAAATACCTATGGGAATCATTCCAATGAAAAGGAATATAATATTAAGATCTTGTAACTCCTGAATTATGAGTAAAATTATTCAAGCCCTGTATATTGTTAAGATCTTTATTTTTGCATTCATATGTCTCCTTCCAGAAAACCTTCCACATTAGTAATTTCAGAGTAGTTTGGAGTACAATGGCAATCAGCATTTATGTATGACTGTTCATCATCTGGAATTTTTATTTCCATCCAGTATTGCTTTAGATTAAAACTGCAGTTTGCTCAGTAACTTTTCTATTTGGTATTTAACCTTAATTCATTATTATGGTTATATTTCTATCCATGCCCCTATGTTTTCTGAAACTGACAAGTGAATGTAAGAATAAAAAGTTGCAAGCTTTTTATTCTAACCAGTTTTAGGTTTCATAATATAGTGAAATGCCAAAATATGGATGGAATGCATATAAATTGACATTGATTCATACATTCTTAAATGTGAACACCTGCCTTTTATTCCATTTTAACCATTGATTTTAATTTCATATATGAATGTAGTTAATATTCTTAGGATAGTTTAGAATTAGAAAAATTCTTAATTAGAAAAAAAAAACACCCTACCACTATATTATTATTATTATTATTATTATTATTATTATTATTATTATTATTATTATTATTATTATTATTATTATTATTAATTGAATTTGTATACCGCCCTACTCCCGAAGGACTCAGGGCGGTGAATAGCCAAATAAAATACATATAATACAAATGTTAAAAAACCATTAAAATACAATTAAATAATTGGCCCGAAAAACGAAATTTAAAAACCCCAATTCATAAGACAAATTTAAAATTTAAAAATTTTAATTTTTTTTAAAAAAAAGTTTAAAAGAGAGATTAGGCCAGGCCAGCCTGCTGGAAAAGAAATGTTTTGATGGCATGGCGGAAAGCACGCAGGTCCAGAATCATCCGTATCTCCGGGGGGAGCTCGTTCCAGATGGTGGGTACCCTCACAGAGAAGGCTCTCTGCCTGGGGGCCACCAGTCGACATTGTTTGGCCGACGGCACCCTGAGGAGTCCGTCTCTATGGGAGCGTCATCGTTGGTGAGAGGCCACTGGTGGCAGAAGGCGGTCTCGTAGATACCCCGGTCGTAAGCCATGGAGCGCTCTAAAGGTGGTAACCAAAACCTTGAAGTGCACCCGGAAGATCACCAGGAGCCAGTGCAGCTCGCACAGGAGGGGGGTCACATGGGAGCGCCCATAACCCATAACCATAACCTCCCATAACCACCCACACAGCCACATTCTGGACCAGCTGGAGCCTCCGGGTGCTCCTCAAGGGGAGCCCCATGTAGAGAGCATTGCAGTAGTCCAGGTAGGAAGTGACAAGGGCATGAGTGACTGTATTTAATGAGTCCCAAACCAGAAAGGGACGCAAATGGCAAATCAGGCGAACCTGATAAAACGCCCTCCTGGCCACAGCCATCAAGTGCTCTTCTAAAGACAGCTGTGAATCCAGGAGGACCCCCAAGTTGTGAGCCCTCTCCATGGGGGCCAATGACTCGCCCCAATAGTCAGTGATGGACCAATGTTGGAAACCACAGCCACTCGGTCTTGGATGGGTTGAGCCTGAGTCTGTTCCTCCCCATCCAGATCTGTACAGCCTCCAGGCACTTCAAGGGCATCTTGGGGTGGTCCGGGGTGGAGATGTACAGCTGAGTGTCATCAGCATACTGATGGTACTTCACCCCGAAACCACGGATGATCTCACCCAGCGGCTTCACATAAATGTTGAACAGAAGGGGCGAGAGGACTGACCCTTGTGGCACCTCACATATAATCAAACTGGTCAATGATTATGGCATTGAATTGCTTCATCTGCTGCACTACACTTTCTCCTATACATAAAATAAAATACATTATAAATACTTGTTATAGAAAAGTTACCTTATTATCTTATTGGTACCTACATTCCTGAGTAGCTGTAGGCTCATTGTATTTCTCTAATACAGTTGTTGGTGCTCTGGAGTACAATGGGATATATTTTATACTTCAAAAAATGGGAAAAGGCTTTAATTTTCTTTTCTCTAGCGTCTTCATCAGAATCCACTAGTATCACTCCAAATCAAGAAAAATTATATCTCTCTCAACTCCAATAATGTCAGATTATCTAAACCTATTTTTATCTCTTAAATTATAACTTTTATCTTAATTTCAAAAAAAATTCGTTTTGTCTTTAATCTGCTTTACATCTCCACTCACCTGTTTACAGAGTTTCTCATCTTCTTAACCTCTTTTTTCACCTCCTCTTTTAACTTTATAAGTCTTTCATCCATTCTCTCATCAAAAGCTGTCAATTTAGTATTGAGCGATTCAGACAGCTTTTTGGCTAATTCTGCAAACATTTTCTAAAGCAGTTCTGAATTTCTTTCTTCAGGTTGCTCTAATGATCTCTTCTACCCTTCTCCTTTTTTGCCACTTTTCTGGTAGAAAAATGTCATTCTATTTTAATCTAAAAGTGTAAGGAACTCAGTTACAAGAGGAAAAGTAAAAAACAGATTACCTGCCTTTTTTGTCTTTGTATTCTTAATACTTATCATCTCAAATGGCACTGCATAGTTAAAGTCACCATCACAATCTGACTCATATTACATTTATCTTTATTTTGTAAAATCCACCAGTTATCTATACTCTTTAATGCTAAAGAAATAAAATTCTTGTTTGTTTGTTTGTTTAATTGCAGAATTTTCCAAAGCATTTTCATGTTTAATCTTTCAACATTACTGTCCTCTTTATCTGTTTTAAACTGTCTTACATCAAATTCTTGTTAAGCTTTTTACTGATAATTTAAATTATTTCAACCACTCCTTTAATCCATAAACATAGAACATTTTAAACATAAAAATGTTTTAACATTGTGTTGCTTTCTTTTATCCTGCTGCTCAGAAAATCTTATTGTTAATTAACCACATTCAATAGTGGGGTTATTCAAACCTTGTGTTCGTATAGGCTGCATTATGACTATGAGCCATGTTTAACGTTCTCAACCCTAAGACATTCAACTTCTGAGTCTACCGCAGAACCTTCAGTTCTTGTTGTCTCACAAGGATTACCTATTCAGAATCCAATTTGAAGACCTCATGATCCCTTCTTCTCTAGAAAGAGTGTGCCAGTCAGAATTCACTATCTGGTGATCATTTCTGTTTCAAAGACGAAGAGCCAGCGCTGTCCGATGACATCTCCATGGTCATGTGGCTGGCATAATTAAACGCCAATGTGATTTCGAACTGCTAGGTTGGCAAAAGCTGGGACAAGTAATAGGAGCTCACCCTGTTATGCGACAATAGGGATTCAAATCGCTGAACTTCGATCAACAAGTTCAGCATCTTAGCCACTGAGCCACCACATCCCTCTAATATTTCAACACTACTACACCAATAATACCAAGAGTCCCTAGAAGTTGGGTAAGATAAAACTCAATAAATTATTACTGTTCTTAACCCTTAAATAAAAACGGCTGACAATGAAAAACAAAATAGAAGACCAAACAATTGAATTTAAAAAATAAAAATAAGGAAGAAGCAAAACAGAAAACAGGAAGTGGTAACTATCAAATGAACAAGTAGTAACTAAGTAGTGGATCTTGCAATCCCAAGCAGTTCTGACTTCTGATAACTAAGAAAACTATTCAGTGTAGACAGAATTTCTTCAGAACAAATGTCAGAGTCATCAGAGGATGCTTGTATAAATAATTTCATAATTTGAAACCAAGGCAAATGTTAATAAGCAAACATACTTATGTTTATAAGAAATAAAACCTGTAATTTCTTATGATAGGCAGTTTTTTTAATTAATTTTTTTAAAAAAAAAAACACTAGGTGCCTTGGGAGTTTTCATAGCACATTTGTACTCGGGGGTTCTAAATATGTTTCCTTCATTTTAAACTGCTTCAAGAAAAAAAAAATTGTCCAATGCAAACTTCTTTGTAAGGAAAATATGCCAGTATTTACAGGTTGATTCAAATCTGCCCTGGAAGGATGATATCAAGAATGACTTCCTTCATTGGATGAAGTATTTCTGCAAATATGCTATTGAAAATATTTTTTGAGTATTTAAATCGATGAATAGTATAAGCAACAACTTAATAAGACAATAAGAAATTTAAATAAGAAATATTAATTAGAATAATAAAAATAAAAGCAGGATATTGAATAATTCCAACCACAGAGAGGCATTAATCCTGATAACATTTGGAGAAAATGTATGAAGTCAATAAGGAGCAGAGGAAGGGGATAAGATAGGTAGAGAGGCGGACCTAGACTAATTCTAGATCTAAACCTAGACCTAAAGCTTTTTCTTAGGTTTTAATTAGACTGGACTATCCCATTGGTCAAAGTGATAGCTATGAAATGAATGTTCATCAGATATATATAAATCTGTATTATATTTTCCCACTAAATGAAAATATAGATTTTTCTTTGAAAAGGATAACAAATAACTAATCGAATACATTGTTAGGAGAAAAAAAATCTACATGCCACTGTTTACTCATAATTTATTATGATGCATGGTGTTTGTTAGTTTAAAATACAGTTTGTAATACATACACGGAAAGGGAATTTTCAAATAGCTGGTGACTGTTAGTTATTATGACCCTAATGGTACTCTCAGTCAGATGTTGGCATTTTCAATACATGTAATTAGAACTGTCCTCCAGCAATAATGATAAACCAGATGCTATTTTCCTAGCATAAGCTTAGAAGTCTGATAAGAATCCTCCCTGCTTCCCCATCTAGAGCAAGCTGTCCATAATTATTTACCTATAGATCATCAAAAAGCATCACAGACAAACACACACTAAAAATTGTAAATTGGTAATTTGCCTCATTATAAAACCTGAAACTGTGGGGTCTGCCATACTGATACAAAGAAAAAAAAATGCTCCAGCGAACTCTTCCCTTGTTATTTAACCATAAGGAGAAAGAAATTGCCTTTACTCAGGGATTTATTGAACTACCCTTTATAGATTTATGTTCCTAGAGGTAGAAAGGATAAGCCTACATATATATCTATGCAAGTATTCGTGTCTTTTCCCATGTAAGATTGAGAGTATCTTGGCGACGTTTCGATGAGGTCTCACTCGTCATCTTCAGGCTGGTGTCTTCGGCTTCATGCTTGTGCAAGGAAAGCGTGATCGGAACTGCCATTTTTCTATAAATACTGGTGGGGAGGTGTGGGGTGCTGGCTTAGTTGCTGTGAGCGGGTTGGTTGTCTGTGTTGCTACATCCTGATTAGTTGACGGAGTTGATGTTTGCAGATTAGTCAGCTGTTTCATAACATCCTGTGTGGGTGAGGTCCTTGATGTGTGCCCATTAGTCTTTTGTGTTTTAACGACCTGGGTAATGGGCTGTGTGTTAACATCCTGAGTTCTAATATTGTGATATCCTGAATTTTTTGATGTAATGTCCTGAGCAGATGGCTGTGATGCCACATCCCAGGCTTTGGTTTGGCTCCGAGTTTGAGGTCTTGCTATGTGTTCATGGCATGTGTCAGTTTGCTTTGTGTGGGGATCAGAGGGGGGTGCAGCAGCTGGTGATGCCGCCATGGTCTGGCTTCTAGATGGTAGTTGTATTTCGTCTATGGGATGGGTTTGGGTTTGAATCTGGTGAGGATGATTGGTGGTGGTGTCATGTGTTATCTTGGGACCGGTGTTAATCTTTGTGGCTGGAACTCTTCTGTTGACTAGGGCTAGTTTCCAGATGTCTGGTAGGCGGGCGGTATCATTGCGTTTATTCATGTTATGGGGGTGTTTCTCTGTTTCGATGGCTTCCATGATTATTCTCTTGTTCAAATGTTCTGTTTGGAAATTAATTTGGTTCCTTCAAAGTCAATTTCATGTCCTGTTGTTTTAAGGTGCTGGAAAAGGGAGGAAGTTTTTTCTTCTTTTCTGATTGTGTTCTTGTGTTCTGCAATGCGTGCATTTATTCTCCTATTAGTTTGTCCAATGTATGTGGCTGGGCAGATTTTGTATGGTATTTCATAGACTCCTTGGTTTTCTAGCTGGATCTTGTCTTTGGGGTTTCTTAAGATGTTTGCTATTTTTTGGTCAGTGCAGAAGGCTGTCTTGATATTGTGTTTGTGGAGAATTTTGCTGATTTTATCTGTGGTGCCTTTGATGTAAGGGAGGAGGGTGATGCCATTGTCCTGTTCTGTGTCTCGGTTCTTGAGGGGTGTCTCCCTTTGGATTAGGTTGGTAATTGTGTTTCTTTGGAATCCGTTAGAGATTAATATGTTTGTGAGAGTGTGTAATTCAGTTTTCAGGTGGTCTTTGTCGGCTAGGCGTTTGGTTCTGGAGATGAGAGTCTTGGCTATGGAGTTGATTTGTGCAGGGTGGTGATGTGATTGTGTGTTTAAGTAATGATTGGTGTGTGTGTTTTTCCGGTAGATGGTGTGTCCTAGGGAACCATTGGTTTTTTTGTAGATTAGGACGTCCAGAAAGGGGAGTTCACATCATATCACCACCCTGCACAGATCAACTCTGTAGCCAAGACTCTCATCTGCATAAAAATCTTGGTTTACCTAGAAAGAACCTGGCTAAAGAGAAATACATACATATATACATACATTCATCCCCATTAATGCATTATCAGAGAATTTAATATAATCCTCGTATTTTTTTAGATACTGTCAGCGTTCCAAATTAAGCTCTCTTCCAGAGCTGACATAACAAGATGAACTTTTACCTAGTTTTGTATGTACAGATAGTGTTTCCTGGGACACGAGGGTGGAGGCTACATTCCTGTGAAAAGAACGTGCCAGGAGGTAGAGATGGATTTGCATGATGGCCAATGGGACATTGGGGTTGGAGAGCGGAAGAGGAGGGGGTTGGAAGGAGGGGCCAGTTTGGCTGCAAAAATGAAATCAGGATTGTCGGCTTTTTATGTTCTTAAATAAAAATGTTTCATTAGAGAGATTGCGCTTGAAAATGAAACTCATTTAAGATAGCACCGAAACCTGACAGACAGCCAAACTCTCCTCCAAATCCAGGCTGGCTGAGTTTAAATCATCCCGTTCCCTCCCAGACATCTGGTCGGACGGACTATGGCTGAAGCCAAGCTCTCGGAGGAAAGCCTGCTTCAAGAAACGGGAGGAGCAGAAGCGGTCGTGATTCCAGCCAACTTGGAAAATACAAAGGTAAAAGATAAAGAAAAACCCCTAAGTGAATTGGGAAGGGCGAGCTGGGGATGGGAATGGCAGCGAAGCCCAGACAAGGCAGCACCTCCCCACCCCAGGATGAGAGACGAGGCAGAGGACTACCAACACCAAGGCTGGCCCTCCAGAGCTCAGCACAGAGAGGAGAGGGCAGAGAGGGAGGAACCACCCCAGTTCAGAGGGAAATTCGATGGTGACCCAGACAACCTCGCCCAATTCCTCGATTCAGCTGAGATATACATAGAGCGGTTCGGACACCTCTACCCTTTCCCCAGAGCCCTAGTGAATGCTATCTCGGAAGGGCTGGAGGGAGAAGCAAAGAGGTGGTCAGCATCACTCTACAAATACAGGGCCCCCCAGCTACAAAATGCGGATGGGTTCTTGCAACTATTGAGAGCCCGTTATGAGGAGGAGGAGGAGGACCCCTATGTGGAAGACGAGCTCAGAAACCTAATGCAGAGGGGGAAGCCTATCAGAGAGCATATCCGTGAATTCAGGAGAGTCATTGGGACACTGCCTCCCCTACCAGAGCGATTGCTGGTGTATTTTTTTAGAACAAGCCTAGATAAAAGAATTTCCCAAGTGACTGCCTATCGTGACATCCCAAACCGACTCGCTGAATGGTTCCGGGTAGCGATAAAAGTCGACAGAGGGCTGCGGGCGAGTGACACGTCAAAACCACCAGAGGAAAAGGAGAGAGGCCGACCAGACCAGGGGCCACTCAACAGACAAGAAACCCCAACATCACAGCCCTCCTACAGACCAACTGCCCCACGGAGCCCACTGAAATGCTACAGATGTGGAGGAAGCGGCCACATAGCAGCAAGATGTGGAACGCCTAGAACGGGACCAGCTCCACCGCCCAAAGCACGACCGGAACGAGGGCCCAAGCGTGTTACCCACGTACCACGGGAAGCTCCCCAAATCCCTGAGTTTTTCGCTCATCTGACCGAAACCAGAGGAATCCCAGTGGAGGGAGATCAGTCCCCCGAACCCTATGACATGGAAGACGAAGGCGAGGATGACCCGATGGTGAGTGGACCCGTCCATCCTTTTCTTTTCCCCATACGCCTAACAGCCCCCAAAACAGGGGCCCAAGAGATTTTCCAAGCCCTAATAGACTCGGGTAGCACACGGTGCCTAATCAACCTACCCACAGTTCTAAAATTGGGAATCCGAGCTAAACAGCTCAAACAACCAATTCGCTTCGAGCAAGTTGATGGGTCCCTAGTGGGAGGAACGTACGCCACACACTTGACTGAACCCGTGAGACTAGAACTCGCAGATCACTGGGAGACGATCTGCTTCATAATAGCCCCCAAGATGACAGAACCAGTCATATTGGGACTCTCATGGCTCGACAAATGGGGCCCAATCATTTGGTGGCAAGAGGGAACCCGCAGGCTGAGAATAGCAAAGGGGCCCCAACCCCTGCCGCCCCGACCAGAAGAATTCCCTCCCACGCTGAAACCCCAAAGCAGCCCTCCACTACAGAAGAAAACACCACCAACACAAGGGTCCCTCCCAGAAGGTGCAGCAAAGCAATTGGCAGCCGCACCCACCACCGCTTGTAACGCAAACCAGATCCCAAGGGAGTACCAAGACCTTGCGGGGGTATTCAGCGAGGCCGAGTGTGACATTCTGCCCCCCCACCGTGAGACCGATTGTGCCATCGAGATTATCCCAGGAGCGAAACTACCCAAACCTAAAATGTATGCCATGACGCCCCGAGAAATGCAGGAAATGCGGGACTACATAGACAAAAACTTACAAAGGGGATTTATTGAGCCAGTGAAACCAAGGGTAGCGGCGCCGGTCATGTTTAAAGAGAAAAAGGACGGCTCCATGAGACTGGTAGTCGACTTTTGAAGTATCAACGCTGTCTGCGTACACAACTTGTACCCCCTCCCCCTCATGAAAGACATGTTAGCCCACCTAGCTAAAGGGAAGGTTTTCACCAAACTAGATCTTCGAGAAGCTTATTACCGAGTACGCATAAAGGCAGGAGATGAATGGAAAACAGCATTCAACTGCCCCCTGGGTAGTTTCCAGTTTAAAGTAATGCCTTTTGGATTGCAAGGAGCCCCGGCAGTATTCATGCAGTTAATAAACGAAGTCTTACATGAACACCTTTACAAAGGGGTCCTCGTCTACCTGGATGATATTCTTATCTACACGGAGACCATAGACGAACACATACCACTCGTCCGCCAAGTACTGAAAAAACTGCTATGGGCAAACCTATATGTCAAACTGCCAAAATGCGATTTCCACCAATCACGGCTAGACTACCTGGGCTACCGAGTATCAAATGAGGGGATAGAGATGGACCCAGCCAAGGTCCAATCAGTTCTACAATGGCAGCCCCCTCGCACCCGCAGACAACTGCAAAGTTTTCTAGGCTTTGCGAATTTCTACAGACAATTCATCCCCTCGTTCGCAAAGATTGCCAAACCTTTGACGGACCTCCTAAAGACAGGAAGCCCAGTGATGAAACCTCACCCGGGACAACCCCTACAGTGGGACCTGACCTGCCAACAGGCATTTGAGATGCTAAAAGGACTGTTCGCGAAAGAACCTGTCTTAAAACACCCGGATCCGGAACAGCCTTTTGTCATCCAAGCAGACGCAAGTGATGTGGCAGTAGGAGCCATGTTACTCCAAAAGAACAACCAAGGTGATCTACAACCCTGCGCCTACACCTCCCGCAAACTCACCGATACGGAGAGGCGATGGGCGGCGTGGGAGAAGGAAGCGTTTGCAGTAAGGTGGGCCTTGTTGACCTGGCGGCACCTTCTAGAGGGAGGCCAGAAACCATTTGAAGTCTGGACTGATCATAAAAACCTAGAGGCTATAAAAAACCCACGAAAACTGTCGCCCAGGCAAGTGCGGTGGGCACAATACTTCAATCGTTTCAATTTCGAGCTTAAGCACATCCCAGGAGGGAGAAATTTCCTGGCTGATGCCCTCTCCCGGATGCCCCAATACAACAGTGAGCGGGAGCAGGTAGTGAATGCCATCATCCCCTCCACCCAAGCTGCGGCCCAAGTGATCACCAGATGGCAACGACGTGACCAGCAAGGCCAACTTGCAAGTGACTTAACTGCAAAATTAAAAAATGAAACGCTGACCGACCCCTGGTATCGGGACAATCAACATCTCTTGACAAAAAGAGATGAACTAGCATGGAGGGGGACAAAACTCTATGTCCCACAGAGTTTACGCATCCTGATTCTCAAGAGGAGCCACGACGTTAAACCAGCAGGACACTTCGGGTTCCTAAAGACTCTGCACCTAGTACGAAGGCAGTTCTGGTGGCCACACATGAGAAAGGATGTAGACAGTTATGTAAAAAGCTGCATCATTTGTGCCACGATGAAGACAAGGCCAGGGTGCCCGCCTGGATTGTTGCAACCAGTAGATGAGCCAACAAGACCATGGGAGGAGATTGCAATGGACTTTATAGTAGACCTACCAAGGAGCAGTGGAAATACAGTGATCTGGACTGTAATAGACTTATTCTCCAAACAGGCACACTTCATACCTTGTAGTGGACTGCCTTCAGCCCGTCAGTTATCCAAACTGTTCCTGAAACACATTTACCGCCTACATGGAGTCCCCAGGAGAATCATTTCCGACAGAGGGGTCCAGTTCACAGCAAAGTTCTGGAGGGAGTTTCTACGATCCATAGGTTCATCCCAAGGGCTCAGCTCAGCATTTCACCCGAGCACCAATGGGGGGGCAGAAAGACTGAATGCTATGATAGAACAGTATTTAAGATGCTACGTCGACTACCAGCAGTCCAATTGGGCAGACCTCCTATCTTTTGTGGAGGTTGCATATAATAATGCTGTCCACAGCAGCACGGGGCTAACCCCGTTCAAAATAGTGAGTGGCATGGATTTTGTTCCCATGCCAGAATACCCGAGGGAGCCCCCTTCCTCAGTCAGTTTGACCGACTGGATGGCAATGTTGAGACAAACTTGGGAAAATGTTAAGAGGGCGCTGGCAAAGGCGGCTCAATCTTATAAGGACCAAGCAGACAAGCACCGAACTCCCCAAAGACCATTTCAGCTGGGAGAGAAAGTTTACCTCTCCACCAAGTACTTGAGACTTAGACTCCCGAGCAGGAAATTGGGCCCAAAATTTATAGGACCATTTCCTATAATAAAAATAATCAACCCCGTTACAGTGCAATTGCAGTTGCCACGGCTTTTGGGGAAAATTCACCCCGTTTTTCACAGTAGCCTTCTAAAACCTGTAGTGGGGTCTACTTTAAGGCCAACTCCACGTGAATCCCCTGGGCCCCTGGTTGTTGGGGGCCAAATGCACTACGAGGTGCAGCGGATTCTTGATTCAAGATGGCACAGGGGGCGCCTCCAGTACTTAATTAAATGGAAGGGTTACCCATTGTCAGAGGCTTCCTGGGTGAAGAGCGCAAACATCCAAGCTGATCGCCTTATAGCAAAATTCCATGCAGACCACCCGGGAAAGCCGGGGGGGGGTGCACAGCCGGGGAGGGGCTGATGAGACTAATCTTGTTCTGTTTTCCCTATGGGATAGGTGATGTCGCAGAAGTGAAGGGAGAGGGGCCGGATGTCAGCGTTCCAAATTAAGCTCTCTTCCAGAGCTGACATAACAAGATGAACTTTTACCTAGTTTTGTATGTACAGATAGTGTTTCCTGGGAGACGAGGGTGGGGGCTACATTCCTGTGAAAAGAACGTGCCGGGAGGTAGAGATGGATTTGCATGATGGCCAATGGGACATTGGGGTTGGAGAGCGGAAGAGGAGGGGGTTGGAAGGAGGGGCCAGTTTGGCTGCAAAAATGAAATCAGGATTGTCGGCTTTTTATGTTCTTAAATAAAAATGTTTCATTAGAGAGATTGCGCTTGAAAATGAAACTCATTTAAGATAGCACCGAAACCTGACAGATACATTATTTTTTGGGGAAAATCCTTAGTTCTCACTTAGAAATAATATACTATATAGTTCATTAGATTAAAAAAACTTTTGGGGTTTTGGGAAAGGGTGTAAAGCTGCAGTGCAAAATGAATTGCCTGCTATCAATTTTGCAAACAAGAATAAGAAACAAGAGTAGAAAATCTTCGAGTATAAATTGAAGTCTTATTGAAATTAACAAAACCAAATTTACCCTCAGTAATAAACCCACAAAAATCTAGAATTCAAGAGATATCTGTTGGATTTGGAAAAAATAAAGTTTTGAAACCTGAATTCTTAATCCAGAGGTCTATCTTTATGTGTTTGTTCAGATTTTTTTTTTTTTTTTGAGAGAGAGAGAGGTTGGGTGAATTTGCAGCATTCATTTGACAATGCATTTTTCCTCTTTATAATAGAGCACCTCACTGTACTACAAATCAGGGAGACAAAGTCACTAGGTATACTGTAATTGGTGGTCATTTGTCATGTCCCTGGCATATACTGTATATTATAACATATGGGTTGCAAAATCCAGATACCATGAGATATCAGCAAAGCTTTACAGCTTTCTGATACTCTTTGTTGCCAGGACTGCCTTGATATACAACATGTCACTGGAGGAAGAAGGAAGACAGGTCAGACCCCAGACCTGAAACTGGACAAGACAGTTGTGATAAGATGAACCAGGTCCCATTGTCTTTGACTCTGCCCCAAAGTCAATATCCATGAGCTAATGAATGAATGAATGAATGAATGAATGAATGAGTGAGTGATTGAATCAATCAATCAATCAATCAATCAATCAATCAATCAATCAATCAATCTTTATTATTGTCATAGTTAAGCACAAATGTTAAACATTAAAATAAAATAAAACAGGACTGAAAAAAACTGAACAGAACAGGACAGAGCATAGTAATATATTACAATTGATGGTGAAACCATCAATGGGTGAGCAAGGTCTGCCTAATGTTACAATGTAGCAAAACCTAGCTTTGTTCAGAGAAACTGTATCATACGGACGTGGGATTCACTTACCTTCTTTATCAGTTCGCAAATGTGAGTGTGCGCATGCGCAGTAGTCGCGCATTACGTCCGGGTGGGTGGGCGGAGTCTTCTGCAGTCACCGCTACCGGTTCGCGCGATCCGGACAGAACCGGCTGAATCCCACCATTGATATCATACCAATCTGATAAGTTCAGTCTTCTCCCAATCACATATACCCAACCTATCAGAGCAGGGAGGCAAGGAATACTGGAGGTTTCCTTTCCTAAGGAGGTACATATACCCTGAAGATCTGGTTTTTCCAACGAGCCTGGGAAACCCAGAGTGGGATGCAGCCCATAAAGTGGCTTTTTGACTGTTGTCTCTAGGGGGCTGGGGTTATCACTTTTTATTATTTTCATATGAGACTTTTATCTTTGAAAATTGCCTAAAGTGACTGAGATTGAGTTGGGCACCCATATAAATTTCAATCAATCAATCAATCAATCAATTTGTGCATAACAGAGATCAGAATTTGAAATCAGAGAACAGAATCAGAGGGCCACTATAAAAATGTTCCATATGAGCTGAGGTTGTGTCCTTGTTCACAAAAGACCATTGAAACAGCTCATGTCCTGTTGTACTGCTCCCTCTATAAGAACTTACAGACTCATTTTATAAACATCTTAGCTTGAGCTAAATTTCAACCACCCAGTTCACGTGAATGGTGTCACCACCAAATGAAAAGCCAGAGGGTAGTGCTCAGTTGTATAAAGAAACAACTTAGGTGGGTAGTATATTGAACAGGATGGAAGTAGGCTCTTTCTTCTGAGTAGCCTCACTGTCATAATTGGATCTTAGTGCCAACTATGCTTAAATATAGTGAGCTTCTAACATTTTCAGTTTGACTGGCAATTGAATTCAAATTTTTAATTCAATTCATTGCAACAATTCAAAGAGTCCAACTGAATCAGACACTTCCAAATTGACCGCAAAAGACATTCGACAGCCTTTTCCACATGCACAAACGATCTTTTTTTTAAACTGAATAAAACAACCAGCACTGAAACAATGTGATTTTTTTGTCTATTCAAACCACTGAATTGGGCAAGATTGTTCTAACAAATCAAATGGATTTTGTAAATTAATTTTGAACTTTGAATTGAATCTGGGAGCACTTAAAACTTGGACTAGTTTCTGTGATTGACTAGTCTTTTTTATACTCCATGCCTTATCTCATCATACAAGGTCCAGTCCTGACAGATGTTTTCTGCATATTCCTCTTAGTTATGACTGCCAGTAAAAAAAAAATCTTAAAAATCAGATGTTAAATTAATTTATAGGAAGAAGTGTTGGCATGTTTGTCACCTTGAAGTGTGACAAACACACACACACACACACAGACAATAAAATGATCTCAACCCTGCGCTATCAGTTAGCTATTTATTACCCTTCAAATATTTTACATTGTGACTTTCATAATTCATGACTATTGGCCATCTGTTTGAGACTCATGGAAGTTTAGTCCATTACAATCCAAAGACACAGCTTGGCTTTTCTTGATCTATAGATAATGTTCTCCTTTGTTCTAATACTAGACTGGACATTGAAGGAATACCCGGAATAGAATCAGGTAGTCTGAACATTAAAGTAGAAATAAAGCTGATGCTGAAAGAGGATCCTGTATTCCTGACATTTGCCATCCTCCTCTCATTCTATCAACACAGATCTCAGCACTAAATGGTTCTTGACTTTGGTCATTTTTTTTATACAGAAGACATTTATTTTAATATGGAAGTGGGTAGTTCACTCTTATTGTATTATTCTAATTATGTGACATTGATGTATAGCTTCATTATTTTTAGTCTACAGAAGATTAAAAAAAACAACCTAGTATGAAGTTAAAATTGTGGGTTTTTAAACTTAATTTTCCTTCCCAAGAGTTAAGTAATAATATATTCTGTGTGAGTAACAATCGATCGAGCTATCTGAAATTTCAGGGTTAAGTGATCTTGACTTTTTTAATGACTTTTCCTTACCAATAAAGACACCAGAATATTACAGCTTGACACTGAAGATGTAAGATGCAGCCCGAGCAGTGATACACAATAATCTAACAATTTGTTGCCAAGTTCTTTGAAAACTGTGTGGAAAAAGGATATCTTAGAGAAATAGTCATGCCAATTCAATTATTGGCATTCAGTAAAAGGACATTTCAGTGGAGTTTAACCCTTAAGATAAAATTTTGTAAGCTAATACATGTACATCATTCCAGCATATGTTGTAAAAATAAATATACTGAAATAAAGCGATCACTAACTTAGTAGTTATGTGAAAATCTTAACTGGAGCCCAAAGAGATTGTGGAGCAACAATAATAGCTGTATTTTAGTTTCCTAAATATGTTCTGTTTTCTCTGCTTATGGGTTCAAGAATCACCATTTTGACAAAGTCCTTAGACAGAACAACCAGTTCTGTCCTATAGTTAATTTAACTAGATGCATGAGGAAGGAAGAAGCCATAATGGAAAAGGACCAATTAGTTTCCAAATCCTTTACTTTAATAATGAGTAATAGGTTTATGAATTTAGCAAGACTAGAAAGACATCTATGGCTACATAACTATGTATAAAATAGAAATGCTAATGAAGAAATATCCCTGTCACATTTCATGGAATCTAGAAGAAACAGAACTGAAGACAACATGGTGCATAATGTTTCCTGAGCTTCAGTAATTTAACACCTTAATCCCACTTTAGTGAATTTTCTGGACCTCTAAGTGGTTTTTGATATAATAAATGATGGTATTTATTATATCTAATTGTAATTTCTGGGCATTATAAAATTGTTAAGTATCATATTAATGCATACAACAGATTTTGTTGTATGTATCATAGTTTTAATAGCTCTACAAAGCCATTGCAATGATGACCAAGCTCTCATTAGTATGATGTGGCTATATTTCTCCTTATAAACTGAGTTGGATTAGCCTACATAGATACTGGATATGTGTCATGAGACAAAATCTTAGGAAGATTAGTTAGACTAAAAGTTAGACTAGAAATAGAAGAAGAAGGAAGTTCTTCTGAAACAGCAGATATGTATCTAACCTTAGGCATACATCTTGTTCCATTGTTACTTCTTTGTGGCCAATTTGTCCCAACAGCATGAAATATCACTATCAGTGTTGTCTGGTGCATTCAGTTTATTTGTTGATCAGAAATAATCTCTCCATAGTGATGCAGAAACATGTGACAAATACTTGTTTGGATTATTATATTAGCAAAAGACTGACGACAGGATATTAACAAATGTCAAATCAAATATCTTTATTATGGTCTTTGACCAGCCTTTGCAATAAAATAGTATAATAAAAAGAGAAATAGTTTAATTTAGCAATTAGTTATTGGGGAAGGAAAAAATAGGCACTAAAACTGCATATCTAATTTAAAAATGTGCGCAGTTGCATAACTTGGAGAAAATATTTGACCGCTTGATATGTGAGTATACGGTTATACTATATATGTATGTATGTATGTATGTATGTATGTATGTATGTATGTATATATATATATGTCTTTGGTTATTCGGGTCTTCTCCCACGTAAGAAGACCCGAATACGTGGGAGAAGACCCGAATAATCAAAGACCTACATGCAAACACCCGCGAAAACCTGAGAAAACATAATATATATATATATATATATATATATATACAGACAAACCTATATATATATATATATATACAGAGAGAGAGAGAGAGAGAGAGAGAGAGTATAAAGGTTATACTTTAAAAATAATACATATAATTTTTTTTCGGTATGGCCCTCATATTTGAAAATGATTGAGCAATAAGGTATAATAGAAAGGGCACCAGATGAGGATATGGGCAAGAATTTTTACGTCCCTGGATTCCCAAGGGCAAAGATTTCTAGACCCTTATTTGATGCCCTCCCATCAGCTCTACTGGAGAGAAGATTTCATGGGATTCCTTATTCAATGAAGGGCAAAGATTCATTGAATAAGGAATCCCATGAAATCTTCTCTCCAGTAGAGCTGATGGGAGGGCATCAAATAAGGATCTAGAAATGGCCCATATGTATAAATGTATAAATACCCCACAATAGAGGGTTTGCAACTATCTAATGACTGGAGATAAAGTTCAAGGGGACTAGTGATATTGTTTTGACGATAAATATGCCTGATTCTCTCCTTTACTATTGATTTGGCCTTCTACAAGGTTAAGTGTCCTAAATATTCAGAATTTTACAAAAGCAAGCTATACATCTGATTTTAAAAAATCTGGTTGCGTTGTAAACATTACACCATTCTGTCTGCATTATAACATTTTGAATTACTGTTTTTTTTTTTTAAATCTAACCCTAGTTCTCTTCTATTCTATTGTTTTGCAGGGGAAGACTTATTGATCAGTACATTGCCTTGGGAGCAGCTTTGACAGCTTATCGTGTATCCAAGGGATATAAATATTGAAATAATAAATAGATTTGAACAATGTGACTGCTTCACATAAATTAAAAGGGTAAATAATAGGGGGAGATGAGCAGGACTAAGACCTTGAAACAGGATTTGGACCTTGGGGAACATTCTTAATCCATTTTTTTACATATTGTGTAAAAAAATTTTTACACAATATTTCCTCCCAAAATGAGAGAAAGGGGTGGGGGTGGGGGAAAGACAGAAAGAGACAGAGAGAGGGAGGGAGGGAGAGACAGAGAGAGACCAGAGAGAAAGAGAGAGACACAGAGGGAGACACACAGACAGACAGAGACAGACAGACAGACACACACACACACATAAAGAGAGAGAGAGAGACAGAGAGAGACACAGAGAGACACAAACAGAGACAGAGAGACAGAGAGAGACACACACACAGAGAGAGAGACAGAGAGAGACACACAGGAGAGACAGAGACAGACAGTGAGACAGAGAGAGACACACAGAGAGACAGAGAGACACAAAGAGAGACAGAGAGAGAAACACACACACACACACACACACACACACACACACACACAGAGAGACAGGGAGGGAGGGAAAGGGAGAGGGAGAGGGAGAGAGAGGGAGAGGTCTAGAATTAACTTTCCATGGGCAATAATGGGAACAAAGCAAAAAGCCATGAAGGGATATTGTGCAGCAGTTTCAAGCATAAAGGTTAAGGATCCCGAGACATTTTAGAATATAGAAACATCCTTTATTACTGATGTTTCATTCATTTAAACACCTTTAAAGCCATTAGCTTATTTTTTTAGTTAAGATTCATTAAATACCATGCCACTGACACATTTTTAATAAATACATTTCAAAGGCCTGCAGCTTAATGGGGATGCAGAGATGAAAGGAAGATATTCACAAGCAACAGTAAAGTGGGAAATGATAAAGTGGCTTATTTCTTGAATAATATTTCATTTGTTTAAGAAGCAGCTCGCTAATGCAAGGACTATACTTGATCTCAAGCCCAATCTGAAAGCCCAATTTAATGCGAACCTGAGCTATTATTGTCTTGCCCAAGTCTGAAAGAGTAGAAGAGTATAATATTTAATTTGTGCTTATGAATAATTACAAACAGAGTGCAGAGTAATCCTGGAGAGTTATCCAATACCCTCACTTTGAAATAAAAGCTAATCTATTCTGCCAAGTGGAACAAGAGAAGCAGATGAGCCAAAGTTATAATCAGTTGCTTGTTCCCTGGTCACAGCAGTTCTATGTCCTACATACATCGCATGCTGTTTCTTTCTGAAGATGTGTGATGAAGGAGAAAATTGGCTTGGAATTATTTTACTTTCACTGTCAAGAGATATTTAAGAATCATGGGCTTCTTATGTGGAATGCCATCCTAAGGCTTATGCAAATCTAAAGAAGGGTGTACAGCCAAAATTATAGAACAAATGGGGGGCCATTCATTTGCTGATACATCTCACTTCTTAGAAATACAGATATGAAAATGATGCAGATAAGCACGAAAGTAAAGCTGTGATTTTATTTTAAAAGTTCCTCCCAAAAAAACCCTCTTAGAATATTTTAATGATAAAAAGAGTAAAAAAAGGGTATTAAGAACAATTATGGACAACCTATACAAAACAATTCATCAAATTAATAGCTATAACAAATTTAACCCTTCCCTTCCCTTCCCTTCCCTTTCCTGTTTTGATTCAGATCTTGCTCCTACTTTCTGCTTTTGGCAGATTAAAAAATTTTCAGTTAAGCATATATTTTTTCTTATATCACATGTAGCATATGGGAAACCTTCATGAGACAAAACATTAAATCTGTGAATTCAGTAACCTCAATGGATTAAATCTCTACAACCCACATGGCATGCCTTATGCACTTCCACACACCTCTCCTAAACCATGTGGCACCTCTTACACATCCCATGCACCCTTCCTAACCCACACCATCCCCTGGCTCCCTACCTTGTCTGCCTAACTGTGCTGTCCTGCTCACACACATACACATACACACACATACATGTAACTGTCATTTAGTGGCTTTATTAACAAAAAAAAAACCAAAAAACAAACAAACCCAGAACTGTCCCAATTAAGTCCAGCCACAAGTAAACCAATGCTAGTCCCCAGAGCAATGGTCAATAAGTCTACAAGGCACTTAAAAGTTTCCCAATCAAAGTAAACCCACCAGGCAAAATTAAATCCAAAATACAAGAGGGTATACAAGGCATGATCCAAGTTAAGGCAAGAAAAGTCCAGAGTTCACAAGGTGTCAATCCAAAGCAAGGCAAGAATCACAATGACCAGAAGACTCACAGCTAGGAAATGAACAGATTGTTTCCAGAATTGCTTTCATCTGTCTACTGTGCTAAATAATCAGCTTCTAGTGCAGCCCATCAAGAAAGGCAAGGCTTTCTCCTCGCAAATAATCTGGCTGACCTTCTTGGCTCCTGCCTTTTCTCTGTCCTATGTGCCCTTGGATTAGGGACAGAAGTCAGTTCCTCTTCCTTATCTCTGACTGGCTGCAGCTGTGTGCTTTCTCCATCTGAAGCCTCAGGGGTGTCCTGCTGTAGCTGTGCTTGAGACAAATCCCTCTCAGAAGGCTGCTAGGTGTCATTAACCAACTCCTCTCCAAATATGCCTGAACTGGTTCATCTTCCTCTCAACTGATATTTGGAGAGAAATCTGGGGAAGCATCCAAAGGGGTCATCACAGTAACACCTCATACATCTAATGCATCCTTTTTGATCTGTGCCAGATACATCCCGTGCACTCATCTTGTCCCATACAGCACCTCTCATGAACCCCTATTCACCCATCCTGATGCATCTTCATACCTGAGCACTGTCCCCAATCTACATAGCAATAGCAATATTACTTATTATATCCTGCTCCCTAGTGCTTTACAATATACTGCTCCTTAGTGCTTGTCAGTGGTTTACAAAGTCAGCATATTGAACCCAACAATCTGGGCCTTCATTTTACTGACCTTGGAAAAATAGAAGGCTGAGCCTATTAGCCCGTCATGTATCACCTGACAGTAACCACTTACCTGCTGGCCTTGTACTTGCAACTTGCTGCTGGCTTCCCCACTGACTTTCTTCCTGCAAGTTTCCCATAACTAAATAAAATGGGGAAGACTGCAGGAATTTTAGGAAGGGAGGGAGGTAATGACAGAATGACAAAATGGTGGAGGGAGGGAGGGAGGGAGGGAGGGTGGAAGGAGGGGAGGGAGGGAGGGAGGGAGGGAGGGAGGGAGGAAGGAAGGAAGGAAGGAAGGAAGGAAGGAAGGAAGGAAGGAAGGAACATTTCTGATGCTCCCTGCCAGTTTACCACAAGAAAACTCAGGGAAGCCAAGGAGAAATCGGTGGTCACTCCCACTCTCACCATTTTTTTGCCCATCAGTGGTCATTTTGTTTTTGTTTAGGTAAGGAAGTATCTCTGAAACAATGATTCAAAAGTGCATGACATGTCTAATAATGTTATATTTGTAGCTAAATGATATTTTCTTAATGTCTTAGGTATTTTAATAAAAAAAATGTGTAAATATTTACATATAAAAAGGAAAATTACTACATTGTGAGATTCAGTAGTTAATATTATAATAGCATATAGTGTGGAAGTAAATTAAGCTAACTGCACAAATTGCACAAATTCACTTATTCAGCATTAGGGAGAAAGATTAGCAGTGTGTGATATCAAACAGACCTTCTTTACGTAAGATCAAATGTTTATTTCATCCCATGTTCCTTCACCCACCTGAGGCTATTTTCCTTCCTTTATCCAATTGTTGCCTTCACGTTTACTGTCATAAGGGCTGATGAATATGATGTCTATGTCTATGAATATGCCGGCAGTTATATTCTGTAATCTGTTTCCTCTGTTCCTCCTCCCTCCAAAGTCATTAGTTTTCATTTGTCTTTGTTTTCTTCCAGTGTTGGTTGGAAGGTTCTGAATCATCTTTGAAATATTCTAATAAAAGCTGAGATAGAATCCTATTGCTTTGCATGAACTTTATTTTGTAGGACTACGAAGAAAAGCTGTTGAAATTGTATTTTGTTTTTCTGCCTTGGCTCTCCATTATTATTGATTTACTCAATAAAGTCTCCTTCAAATTAGAAAGGCATTCCAAATGCCTTTATATCTTTACAAAGTTAGAATGATACACCAATATACAATAAATAAATCCAAGTGCCCATTTTCAAGCCCTCCTTTTTGAACCATGAAAAGAGGTTTCAATTTAGTATAGAAATAATTATATAATATAAATGTTGCACAATATATAACAAAGGGCCTGGCAGCTTCTTTAAAAAAGTACATTTATTATGGAATCAGGACTCCAGCCTGTGAAAGCTTATAGTATAATAGATTTGATATGGTTTAAAGTGCCACAAGGGTTTTTGTTGATTCTGCAAAAAAGGCTAACACTGTTACCTTCTGAAAAATGACAAACAGAAGTTAACTTCTGCAATATTCTCCTCGGTTTACATTTGTGCTATATCAGGAAAATATAAACAATTAATACATTCACAATGTATTCTTATATAAGCCTCCCTGTGTAAGTCTCTTTTATCTAAGAATAAGACCCTTGAACCTAATGGAAAATATATTATTTCTGAACAGGTATGCGTGAAATCTGTCCTATTGTAATATTTTGTCTCATATGACTTTGTGCTAATTAACTGGGATGATATATAGATATTCAGAATTAATTATTCTAATTAAGGTCATGCTTTCTAGGAGAAGCTAAGATAAATAAAATTCTCTTTCCTGGGCAACATTTCTTTCATCTTATTTTCCAAGAAACATGATACATGGTCTCTTATATATGTTCTCTTCTGTTTTTCATTTCTATTCTGCATTCTACAATTCATTTGTATATATTTCTTCACTTTACTTTATCATCACTAATGCCTTGTTAAAAATAAGAGGTGGCGGGGGGGGAGAGAAGTTGACATTCTTCATTGTCAGGTGCAATCCATCCTTTGCCAGAAATTCTTCATGTACATATTCATACTATATGTATAACTTTCAAAAATAGATCCCACTGTGAAGGAAAACCTCTGCTTCTCTGCATTTTTTTTAACAAACAACTTGTCTAGCTCTATTCATTATGGATGGGATGGGGGGGGGGGGTCGGATCAGGAATACATCTCCCAGTAAGGGGGTCATTTTAAGTCTCTCTATATGACACTACCAATATGTGTCCTACTTCTGAAATTGTTACAGCTGAACAGTTTTATAGCAACAGGACTTGAAAAATTCCAGCCATCATGGAAGATTAGAAAGACTAATAAACATATCTAGTTATTTTTCATTCATTTATTTATTTAACTGTTTGTGAACAAGTACAAGGAAACAAGTATCAGTATAGACATAGACATGGACACATGAAAAAAATGGTTCAAATAAATGGATATAAATAGGTAAAACATAGCCATAAACATATAAAATGATTACATATAAATGGGGACAGTAGAACCGCCCACCTGCCCGGATGTCATAATTGACAATCTGTGCATGTGCAGAAGGGCACACGCGCTCCCATTGCAAACCAGTAGTAAAGGTAACTAGAACCCACCCCTGGATGGTAGGCAGGCAGTTGCACTTGTGCATGCCCCCTTATGGACCTCTTAAGAAACGTGCAAGGTCCACAGAAGACAGTTTAGGGTAAAAGGTACGGGGGTTAGAGAAACTAACAACAGGATCAGGTAGAGTGTTTCAGACATTTACTACCCTACTGCAGAAGTCGTATTTCCTACAATCAAGATTAGAGCGATTTACATTGAGTTTGAATCTATTGATAGCCCTTGTGTTATTGCGGTTGAAGTTAAAAAAGTCATTAACAGGTAGGATTTTAAGGTAGATAATATTGTGTACTAAGCTTAGGTCTGAACGTATACGGCAGAGTTCAAGGTTATCCAGGCCTACAATTTCAAGCCTGGTGGTATAAGGAATTTTATTGTGAGCAGAGGAGTCAAGTACTTTTCTTGTAAAATACCTCTGATCAATTTCTAATGTATTAATGTCAGAAATACAGTATAGATTTCAGGCAGGTGAGCAGTATTCAAGGTCTGGCAAAGGTTTTGTATGCCTTAGTAATGGCGAAACTATGGCACATGTGCCACAGGTGGCACACAGAGCCATGTTGCCTGGTACACCAGCTCAGCTCCAGCACTCATGCACGTGCCAGCCACCTAATTTTCAGGCCTTCTGGGCCCATCAGAAGTAGGGAAACAGGCTGTTTCCTGCCTCCGGAGGGCCTGGAGGGTTGGGGAAGGCCCGTTTTTCTTTCTCACCTGACTCCAGATCCTCTCTATGCATCTGGGGAGGGTGAAAACAGCCTCTCGAGGAGTCTCTGGGGGTGGGGGACAGAAAAAAACATCACTTCCTGTCCAACCAGAAGTTGGGAAATGGGCCGTTTCGGGCCTCCGAGGGGGTGGGGAAGGCTGTTTTCATCCTCCCCAGATGCATAGAGAGGATCTGGAGCCAGGTGAGAAAGAAAAACAGGCCTACCGGGCCATCATGTGCCAGGAATAGGGTGGGGGGAGGAGTAGGGTTGCACATACATGCGCAGGGCACATAGAATTATGGGTGTGGGCACGCATGCATGCGAACTTCCCCCACCCCCCTCTCCTTCCTGGCACACAATGGCAAAAAGGTTAGCCATCACTGCCCTAGTTAGAAGTATAGCATTACTGAAGTGGTTCGGGAATAACGAGAGGCACAACCAAGCAAGTGACAACAGCTCTTTAATTTACAGTGAGACTTCAGCAAAAACTCAGAGGCTGCAGTCCTCCTTATATACAATCCTGGAGAGACTGTCAGCCAATCAGAAACGTAGGCAGGTTTGAAACTCCCGCTCAAAAGTATCAATACATAACACCCCTCCCTTCCCAGAAGGCACTGACATTCACAAATTTACATAAGTACACACAAAATCTCGCAGGTGCCCAGGGCGAGTTCTCGTCCTAGTTGACCTGCGCAGTTCAGTGTTTGGTGGGGCGTCGAGCTGGTCGGAGGGACTTTCTGTCTCTCCCGGCTCCACCAATGGAACCTCCTGGATTTTGTCCGGGGCGTGGTTATCCCCGGTTGGGAGTGGCGACTCGCTGGGGCGGCACTGGAACCAGGGCTTGTCAGCTAAGTATTCTCGCGAACCCGGGCTTGAGTTAGCTGTTTTGGGAAAGTTGTTATAGTTAGGCTCGGATATGTCTAAATTTATGTTTGTTTCGCCGACTACCCTTTTTCTCAGCTGGTCTATGTGGCGCTTCCAGAGTCTGTCTACCCCCACGTCTACCGTATAGGATTTCGGGCCTGTTATGCCCACTATGGTTCCTGCAACCCATAGAGGTCCGCTGGCATAGTTGCGAGCGAACACCGGGGACCCAACCTGAAACTGTCTTAGTCCGGAGGTCTCCCCCTTGAAGTTTTCGTGCGAGTAGTTGGGATGAAGCCTATCTAACATGCATCGGAGCTTCCTGCCCATGAGGAGCTCTGCTGGGCTTCTCCCTGTGGCTGTGCATGGTGTGGCATGCTGGACAGCTAAGAATTGATCTATCCTGGCCTGCCAGTCCCCATTATCTAGTCTGGATAGGGCCTCTTTGGCCGTTCTTACAAAACGTTCGGCCAATCCGTTAGAAGCCGGGTGGAACGGGGCCGATAGGGCATGGCGGATGCCCAGTCCGGCCAAGTATCCCTCGAACAGGGTTGCTGTGAACTGAGGGCCGTTGTCAGATACTAGTGTATCCGGTAGGCCATGTGTGGCGAACAGCTTGCAAAGGGCCTTAATAACAGCCTCGGCTGTGGTAGAGGGCATTAAAATGATTTCGAGCCATTTCGAAAAGGCATCTACTACAATTAAAAACGTTTGCCCGTGGAAGGGGCCAGCAAAATCAATATGGATCCTCCCCCATGGCCCTTTTGGTTTCTCCCACTCTCGGATGGGCGCTACCGGGGGATCGGGGCGAGACTCCTGGCAGGGTCTGCACTTCCCCACCCACTCAGAGATAACTTGGTCCATGTTGGGCCACCAAACGTAACTGCGGGCTAAACTTTTCATTCTGACAATGCCCGGATGCCCTTCGTGCAACAATTCCAAGACCCTCGTTCGCAGTTTTGTTGGCACAACCACCCGATCACCCCACAATAAACAACCCCCTTGCGTAAACAGTTCGTTTCGTTTGTTTACAAAACCTTGATAGTCCCCCCCGTCCACCTTGACTGGCCACCCTTTCAGCACCCACCCCATCACAGTGCGAATGATTGGGTCCCTGGCTGAGGCTTTAGCCACTTCAGCAGAGGAAATAGGTCCCAAAGTTAATGTGTCCAGTAGAAGGACGGAGGCCTCAGGTGTTGGATTGGTCAGTAAGTCAGGTAGGGGACAGCGGCTGAGGGCGTCCGCGTGACCCAGGGTCCGTCCAGGTCGATGTACAAATTGGTACGAATAGGCCGAAAGAAAAATAGCCCATCTAGTCAAACGTGGGGACAGGGCAGCGGGGGTGGGCCTGTCGCCTGCCAAAAGTCCTAGCAAGGGCCGGTGATCAGTCACAAGTTCGAATTGCCGGCCAAAGAGATATTCGTGGAACTTTTTAACCCCCGCAATTGCAGCCAGAGCCTCTCTGTCCAATTGGCTATAGTTTCGCTCTGCGCTTGACAGGGTGCAAGAGTAAAACGCAATGGGCGCCTCTAGGCCGTTCGGCAGTCTATGGCCCAGGACGGCACCAACTCCTACGGGGGAGGCATCACAAACCAATACAAGCGGTAGCGCTGCGTTGTATTGGATTAGGAAACTGTCTTCTGATAGAAGTCTCTTAACTGCCTCAAAAGCGGCTGCTTGTGGTTTCCCCCAGACCCATGGTACATTCTTCCCCAATAGTTTGTGTAGGGGATCTGCGACGGTAGCTTTGTCTTTTAGGAACATTGAGTAAAAATTGAGCAGTCCAAGGAAGGCTTGGAGCTCAGCTTTGGTCTTGGGGGCAGGTGCGCTCTTAATTGCTCTCACCTTGCTTTTGGTAGGGTGGATGCCTGTGCCGTCCACCCTGTACCCCAAAAATTCAACAGAGGGGACAGCGATCATAAATTTATTTTTTTTTAGCCTTAGTCCCGCTTCCCTAAATCTAGAAAGGACGTTCCTTACTCTCTCCCCTAACTGGCGTTCGTCCTGAGCGCTGACTAGAACATCATCAAAATAGGGCACCACTCCGGGAAGCCCTTGCAGCAGGCGCTCCATGGTGCTTTGAAACAGGCCGGGTGCGACGCTCACCCCAAACTGGAGCCTGGTGCATTTGAATGCACCTCTATGAGTAACAATCGTTTGTGCCTCTGCCGTGGCATCATCAACTGGTAATTATTGATAGGCCTGAGCCAGGTCTAATTTGGCAAAAAATTTTCCGGGCCCCAGGGAGTGTAGTAGATGATGCACGATCGGCACCGGATAGGCGCTCGGCTGCAAAGCCTTGTTGATCGTGCACTTGTAGTCGGCGCAGATTCTAATTGAGCCGTCAGACTTAACTGGGGTCACTATAGGGGTTTCCCACTTTGCATGGTCGACGGGAACCAACACCCCTTGTTTAATCAGTTTGTCCAGTTCCACATCGATCTTTGGTTTCAATGCGAAAGACACCCGTCTGGCCTTGAGTCTTATTTGGGCTACGTTGGGGTCTAAGTTAAGGGAGATAGGGGTCCTCACATACTTGCCCAACGTGTCCCCGAAAACGTCCTGGAACTCGGTCAGGAGACTGTCTTTTAACGATGACTTGAGCATCTGGTGGACGCCGGTGAAACCCATGCCGAGGGCTCGGAACCACCCCATGCCGAGAAGGCTGGGAAGCTGCTTCGTGACGATGGTCAGTGGCAGGTCTCTTTCATAGTCTCCGTAGGTGACTCGGAACGTGCCCACGCCTTCGAGGGGGACTCGGTTCCCCTGGTAGTCTAGGATGCGCAGTCTCTCTTTGGAGAGCTGGTCCTTCCGGAACGACGGCAGGAGGGTCTTTAGGGTCGCCCAAGACATTATGGAGAGAGCCGATCCGGTGTCGATCTCCATTGAGCATGGCTTGCCGTTGATTTCGACCACCGTGCTGACTTTGTCCTCGACTTCCGCGCTGGCCTGGTCTATGTGAATGCTGCGGCCATCTCGAGGTTCAAATTCGCGCCGCTTTTTCGCGCCGCCTTCTCTCGTTGGTTGTTTCTGGCGCGTTGATTCTGGTTGGCTGCGGCGCTCATGTGGTTGGTGTTTTCTGGGCAGAATGGCTCTGCAGACTCGCGCCAAGTGCCCTTTTTTCTCGCAACGCCTGCAAATAGCCTCCCTATATTTGCAGGACAGTCTGTCATGGTGCCCTCCACAGCTGGGACAGCTTCGCCGGGGGCTGCCAGTGTCTTTTCTCTGGTGCTCTGTTCGGAAGACGTCTTCATCCGACTCGGACTCCGAGCTGGATCCGGCGTCTTCTCTGTGCACCGGGGCAGACTTGGGGTTGTCTTTGCTGGTCAGCGGACGCTGCAGCGTCTCTGCGGCTTTTGTGGAGGCTTCATGAGCCCTGGCCTCGTCTAGAGCTCCAGCAAGCATTAAATCAGGCTTGGCGAGCAGGCGCCGTTGCAGCCTAAGGTCCCGGACACCACAGATGAGTTGCTCAAGCAACGCATCGTCCAAGTCTCTATAGTCGCAATGGGTTGCGGCTTTTCTCAGGCTGGCCATGTATGCGCTGACTGGTTCTCCCTCTCGCTGTACGCGCTGTCTGAGTTGGTATCGTTGCACGAACTTGGAGGGCACGGGAGCGTAGTGAGCCCGGAGCGTGGCCATCAGGGTGTCCCAGGAAACGGTCTGGACCGGCGTTGGCTCGCATAGTGACTCTGCCATCTCAAACACGTCCGGTCCGCAGTGGCTTAGGAAGAGGGCCCTCTTCCGATTAGCGGAGAGCCCTTGCATGTCGCTGGCTTCGAGCGAGCATTCGAACCTCGTCAGGTACGAGACCCATTTTTCACGGGTCGGATCAAAAGGCTTGGGCGGAACGTAGGCAGACATGTTCGGTATGCCTCCTGTAGTTCGCCTCGTCGCCTAGCTGAAGCTCGTGGTCTCACTGGTTCGCTTGTTGTGACCTCAATCCCAGCTTCGTCGCCAATGAAGTGGTTCAGGAATAACGAGAGGCACAACCAAGCAAGTGACAACAGCTCTTTAATTTACAGTGAGACTTCAGCAAAAACTCAGAGGCTGCAGTCCTCCTTATATACAATCCTGGAGAGACTGTCAGCCAATCAGAAACGTAGGCAGGTTTGAAACTCCCGCTCAAAAGTATCAATACATAACAATTACCATAGAGAAAACTTAGTAAAATAAGGTTGACAACTCTTAATGCCTTTTTAGCAATGTTGTTACAGTGAGCTCTGGGGCTTACCTAGCTAGCTTAACCAAACATTTTTTTCACAGCTTCTAATGCAATTCTCATTCACATAGTTTGCATCACCATTATCCAAGATTATCCAACAGGTCAGAGCCAGCTCACAGCTCTCTTTTAACTTCTGAAACACTGAAAATAATATTTTATAGATAAAACATGCTTCTGATTATATATCATATAAATGTTCTTCATTCACCATATCAAGGACAATCCATCAGTACTCAATCAAAATATTGTAATTTTTCTGCTGGTTTAACACAAATCCCTTGAAAAAATATTGTATTATTTATTTTGGCATTTTAATATTAATATCTTTGTCTGAACAAAGGGTTTGGATACTAAATCAATTAATGACTGTTATCCGTCATTGAAATTATCGATGGCAGTTGATCTCATACAATGAACAATATCATCTGCATTCAAATAGCTTACTTGTCACAGCTCATGTAGAGCACATAATTAAAAATTATATGAGATGTATACACAAAATACCTTCATTTTCACTTGAAATGGCATGCTAAACTAAATATTTTGAACATTAGCATTTGATACCTTACATTTGTATTTAGAAACAGTCTGCCTCTAAATTTGTCCTTTTGTATGTATTTACAAAATTATGTACATATTTATACAGATTAATGTTAGCAGGATAATGAGCATTTATAATCTTTCAGAGATATTTCTGATGTGTTTTGTTTATCATTACATTTGGGGAAAAATACTGAATTGGAAAAATGCTGAAAAAAATCAAGAATTATCCATTGTGGAAAAGACAGTAGCCCACTGAATCTAATAAATCATTGTTGCAAAATTATTTATATACACATTTTTTCAAAAAATGATATACAATCATAATTAATATGTCTTATAGGAAAAGTATCAGCTAATCTTTGATTCTCTTCACGGTATCTATGTGACTCATTATCCCCATTGTTATTTGTACTGACTCTAGAAGTGCTAAATAGAAATATAAGACAAAATGAAGAAATAACAGGGATGAAAATTAAAAAAGAGGAATATAAACTACAAGCCTTTGCAGATGATTTAGTATTTATTTTGGAGGAACCCAAAAAACAGGACCCAAATTATTAGAACAAATAGAGGAATATGGAGAGGTAGCAGGTTTAAAAATAAATAAAGAAAAAACAAAAATATTGGTAAAAAATATTACAGAAAAACAAAAAAGAGAATTAAAGGAGAAAATGGATATACAAATTGTGAACAAAGTGAGATACTTAGAAATACAATTAACTTCAAGATGTGTAACAATAAAAGAGGATAATTATTATAAATTAAAAAGACAAATTGAGAAAGACTTGGAAAAATGGAAAACTTTGCAATTATCATTTATGGGAAAAATAGCAATAATCAAGATGAATATTCCTATAAAAATTGAAAAGACTTATTGAATACCTGAACAAGATAACGAGGAAGTTTAGATGGCAGGGGGAAAAGGCAAGAATTAATATAAAGATGCTACAAGATGCAAGAAAAAGGGGAGGATTTGGACTGCCGAATTGGGAATTATATTACCAGGCAGCAGCATTGACATAGATGAAAGAATGGATTGAATTAAGAAATATAAGATTACTAACTTTGGAAGGACATGATTTACAATTGGGATGGCATGCATTTTTATAGTATGGTAGAAGTAAGATGCATATGTATTTTCATAGACACTATGTAAGAAATGCATTGTTATTAGTGTGGGAGAAGTTTAGAGATAAATACTATGTGAAAATTCCAATATGGTTATCAACAGTGGAAGCATTGATACACCCAAATATGGTTAATTTTAGAAATATTTTTAGATCTAAAGACTTACTTACAGACAAGGGGGATTTGAAAGGGAAACAGGAAATGGAAGAACAAGGATTGTGATAGAAACAGGAAATGGAAGAACAAGGATTGTGATAGATTGTGATACAAGCAAGGTATGAAAAAGATGCAAAATTATATAGTTTTTATTTAGAAATGACAGATTTGGATAAGATACTCATGGGAACAGAGGATAAAATAATTTTAAAAATCTATAGCTTTCTGCTTAGTATGAAATTAGAGGAAGAACAAGTAAAGGAAACAATGATTGCTTGGGCAAAAAATTGTGGATATTCAATTGAGCTCGATAGATGGCAACAGTTATGGGAAAGGAACTATAAACTAACAATGTCCACTGCATATAAAGAGAATCAATATAGATGGCATATGCCTCTGGAAAAATTGGCAAAAATGTTTAAAGACAAATCGATATCTATGTGACTTTGGTATTGCATAGTACTTTAATGAATGGTGAGAGTTAAACTCTGACCTCTTCCAGACAACAGATATCTATTTTCCCATCAGATCTCTGATAGTACTCACGCACAGCGTCATTGTCTTAAGGAGTTAGATTAATAGAATTTTTGTAATAAAACAAAATTTCAAAAATTATTATTCTGCTGCCCTGCCTTATATCTTTTTGCTGATCAAACCACTTATCCATTTCTAATAAGAGTTTAGGGCAGTGGTGTCAAACTTGCTGTATCACATTGTCATCATGTGATGTATCACAACTATTTTTTCCTTTGTTAAACTTTGGGTGGAGCATGGCCAGCGCATGATGCATTCAGCCCACCGGCCAAGAGTTTGACACTCCTACTTAGGATGTTGGGCATCGCTAACTCTCAAATTTTATCATGTCTGTTCATTCTCTCAAAAACACATTTAATAGTAGCTTAATAGTGAGAACCAAAGTTTATGATTCATTTGCTGTCTTCCACTTAAAATTACCTTCATACATACACACACACACACACACACACACACACACACACCATTACGTGTGTGTGTGTGTGTGTGTGTGTGTGTGTGTGTGTGTGTGTGAGAGAGAGAGAGAGAGAGAGAGAGAGAGAGAGTTTGTGTATTCACTCCCTGAAAGTGAGAATCAAGATTTGTATACATCAATGGTTTTGACTGTAATATAAACACTTTATTAATGACTGCCAAGGCTGAAACTAGTTTAAGGTTTGCAAAGAATGTTGCTCCATCAAAGTCACATTTACTCCTTCAGAAAAGAACTATAAAACAATGTGGCACCTTGCTTTTAAACAATGGAGCAGAACAGCCACATTATTTGACTAGTTAATGGGCCTTTAAGCATATAATGCACAAGTGTCAAAACTCCTGTCATTGTACCAGAATTTCTCATTGAGGCAAACAGCCCTACCCAGATCTTAATCAAGGTGCAATGATGCATCCCTCAATTCATTGCAGCACACCTTCATGTGGCAAACACAACGGGCCTAAATTGTACTGTAATTTTAAATTTAGGAAGAGTGCAGGATTAGATAATACTACCTTTATTTTCAAGAATGTCCTATTTTATGTTTTATGTTAAATTTGTACAACTGTCTAAACCTTTCTGCCTAAGTCTGAATTTCTCAAATTTTCCTCATCTCCAGTTAAACCAACATAAATATAGATGCTTATACTGTATACCATTATTCAATGGATCAGAAAAGAAACATTGAGTCGCCACTTCAAAGCTATTTGCTGCAAGTTTGCGGGTGACATCCAACATGACACAGTAATTCAAATAAATACCTTGGAAATTTTAATATAGCTGGTAAATTCTTGAAAGATTCTATCCTTGCAATATACACAATGACTATATTCTATGAACCATCAAGAGAGAAGCTATAGCTCAATAGCTGGACACATGCTTTTCATGCAAATGCCCCAGGTTTAGTCTGGATTACTATCTGAAGCACTGGAGAGTTATGTCAATCAATCTAAACCAGGGATGAATACATTTTTCAGGATGATTGATACACTGCCGCTGAGAAGTCTGCTGGGGTTTTCACTCTCGAAAATAATGCAGCCAGCATGAAGAAGGGAGGAGAGAACAAAATTCCATTTGGTTTTCAATTAAAATGCAATTGCATTATTTATAGATCATTAATAACATTATTTCTAGATTATATCAGCCTTGGGTGCTGGAGGATCATGAAGGAAAGGAAGAAAACGGCAAAACAAGTGTCATGACATCATATATACCTACACAAGGGGAAAGAAATCCCATTTGTGATGTTGCAAAAGCTGATTTTGTAATTGCAACGACAAAGTCAGATTCATAAGAATCTCTGCTTTTAGCTATTTCTGTTTGGAGCCATGGAGCCATTCAAAGCACATAATATAAACTCTTCCTCTATGCAGTTAAATTGTAAACATATTAGTTAACATTAAAAAAAAAGTCAGTCAAGGTAAATGCATATTAAATTAAGGAATGTGATTTACCCATATGCTGCAATATGCAGATATGACAACAATACAAATGAAGTATGTTTCCAGTATTCAGAGATTTACTTTGGTAAATCTGTTCAGATTCAGTTTAAGCAGGCTGATGATTCAGATCAAGATAATTGACATTATTCATAACAGACATCAAGCAAACCAAATCCTTCGTCAAAAACAGATTTGCCATAAAGACAGCATCCGTGACTATATCAGTTATATTTTATTTAATTAACCATCTAAGTGAGTCATGGAAAACTCATTAAAATTTCCATTAAGCTCATTAAGCATTTAAGTATGAATAGTTAAAGATCAGATATATATACTGTTCTTTCCTATGGAAAATATGTCCATTTGCATAGTATTAATAAGTGGAAATACTAAATCATGTTGGTTTTTTAAGCACACACACACACACACACACACACACACACACACACACACATATATATATATATATATAGTACATATGCATACTTATATATGTACTTTCTCTGTTCTAGGAAAAAAGATTCTAATTGATTTCTAATTGTCAAACAATTTTAAAGCTTGTTTTTCTAATAACAGGGCAGTGACCAGTGAAAACATCTGGGAGTACTTTAACCTAATTTAATTTTCTTAGGTTGTTCTAATTCCCAGGCAATTAGAAAATGGTAGCAGCATCATTTGCAAACTGTGACTATCCTAACTTTGGTATTATTTTTCTTCTTAAAACTAAAGACTAATTAATTTTCAATTCTTGAAAATAATGAACTTGACCTTAAAAATAAGTATCTACCTCTGATTAGCCCTCTTGCTTACTATTTGAAATTCAGTGCTGGTTTAGTGAAGGACACTCAAGTAAAGTCGTTCAAAAGGTATAAAAGAAAAACAGAAAAGAGAGGAAAAAAAAGGTATAAAGAAGTAGCTTCTGACCTTCTTTACAGCAGTTATAAGTGAAATTATAAATTTACCTTTTAATCAGGGGTGAAATTCTTCAGGTTCTGACAGGTTCTGGAGAACCGGTAGCGAAAATTTTGAGTAGTTCAGAGGGCCAGCAAATAGCACCTCTGGCTGGCCCCAGAGTGGGGTGGAAATGGAGATTTTGCAATATCCTTCTCCCAGGAATGGGGAGGAAATGGGGATTTTGCAGTATCCTTCCCCTGGAGTAGGGTGGGAATGGAGATTTTGCAGTAGCCTTTCCCCTGCCATGCCCAGGAAGCCACACTACGCCCACCAAGCCACACCCACAGAACAGGTAGTAAAAAAAATTGAATTCCACCACTGCTTTTAATTTATGGTTACAACATGACTCCACCATGTCTTGCTCTGGTATAGTTGACTCACTGGGAATACTTCAGTTTTATTTATTACAAAAAGAACCAGGAGGTAGAAAAAAGAATGACAGAAAAAAAGGTTTGTTTGAGAGGAAAAGCAATTTATGAGAGTCCCAGATTGTAGAGATTCTTCTACATTTATTTGAAAACTTCAAGAAATATTACAGTAGTATTTTTTCAACTTGATACCCATGCAACAGTGTAGCTTGAAATTTTGTGAATTTTGACCCAGTGTATCTAAAGGGCAGAAGACTGAGAAATGTTAATATATGTTCAAAGGCATAGGACTCAAGAGGAGTAAGGATTTGAAATGACAATAAACTTGGATGATGCAGACTTTATGTGATTTCTTTCTTTTTCTTTTATGTAGCCATGGAAAGCTGGCCAGTGTCTCAATAGATGATTATAAATCTTGGATGGACAATATCTGTTGGGCAGCAAGCCATTCTATATTCTTGCCTAACTGAGGAATGGAACTGTCACAACCTTCTAGGTACTTTAATCGGTTGCTGATGTACTGTACTGAACTACATCATGATTCACTGAAAAGCTTAGATTCAGGCTAATGTATGGTTGGATCCCATTGCTATTAGTGAAGATGTATCATATTCAAAGTGCTAGAAATGTCTTCTCTTAGGCCAATCATCTCTTACGTTCCTCTTATTCCACTGATATGATATGAAAAAAAAAATTAGCTCAAAAATTGATAGGGGGATTGCAAAGGATTATCAATGCTTGCATTTGCCTAACCAGAGTGACATTGTTTGTGCTTGACAGGGCCTGACACTTTGGATTCTTTACTGTTAGTTGATTTAACTTTTCAAAAGGCATTTTAAGCTGTTGTATAAGATCAAATGCCAGTCCTAATGAATTAGTGATGAACTGGATGGTACAGTAACTTACTCAGAGATTTACACATTAATATTCAGATGTGAGATTAAATTCTTAAAGTTTGAAGAAGGCATGATTTTTCCTCCATTCTTGTTCCAAAGTTAAGTTTCAAGGTTATCAAAGTTGGCATTTCTCATCTTGCTTGGTTCTTTTTTATATACTTTACCATACTAAATTCTATTATTTTTGTATTGTCTGAATGCTTTAGGAGGTACTTTAAGGGCCTTGGTTGAAGAAATATATTGTACATGATTAATATTACCATTTGCAGAAGTGGAAGATTGATAGTGCTGGCTAAATGCCAGAAGATCAGAGAATCTATCTTACCTTGACTTCTTTATAAAGCTCTATCAATCAATGCATTTGAATCTTGACCTGAATTCTGTAACAGATCTAAATTTTAGTAGTATTCCCTTTTTTAAAAAAAAAATCAATACAGAGACACACAGACTAAGAGAGGGGGAGGAGAGAGAGAGAAAAAGGAAAAAATCAGTTATAGAAGCCAATGTTGTTAATGAAACTCATTCTGTCATTTGTGATTACAGTGAAGGGTGACCCTTGATTTACAAGGGGCATTTCTTGCCTATTGCAAATCAGCCAGCTATCTAGTAGCTAAGTAAAGCAATCAAAATAATTAAGGTATATTTAAAGTACATTTTTTAAGCACTGAGGGATATGATGCCTAAGTAAAACACAAATTATGACCTCTTCTACTACAAGCAATCCTTCAAATTGTTGAAATTATACCATCCTGTTTAAAAAGAATAATAAAAATGTATGGCAGGAATCCCTCAGTACATTTGACCTCACATGTGGAAACATGAATGTTTCATTATCAGCAATGGCAGGAAGTTCAAATTATGTTCTGTCTCTGTTGCATGACGAAAGTTCTGGATCATATTTCTTTAGCTCTAATTTCAGGGTGGCTTCACAGAAGTTAGCATGAAATGCAATCCCTTGTGGCATTTTCCTCCATTTGCCTTAAGGAAATGAACAGGAGTTTTACAAGCGCACCTCCATGTTTTTATAGAGCTTCCATTCATGTCAGTGAAACATGTATAGATGAACACTGAAGACTGTGCTAAGGTTCAGATCTCTCTGGCTTCCATTCTGCTTTTCTTAATGGTTCCCATTAAATATGCTATCCTGCCCAACGAAGGTGACCTGGAAAACCTATTCTGACACATATGGAAACAATTGTCCATTAAAATGTAATTCTTTTGATCCTACTTGTGATTTTAATTGCCTCTAGGTCCTCTGCTGAACTTAGAATAAATACTTCAGACAGATTTGTCTATGTTTTTGATAATTCCATGTGCTAACCATTTCCTAGATATTGGAAGACAAAATAATTTTGTTTCAGTTATAGGATAGAATTCTAACAACCAACAGGGTTATTGTGAAAGTTTTGCATAGTCTCAAAAATGCATATCCACAATATGAAGCATTAAAAATAGAAAGAAATTGGGCAATGCTAAGTGTTGGTCGTTCAACTTGACCTTCATTTGTTTACCTTTTGCTGAACAATGTATGGTTCTCCCCATAACTGGAGTGCTCCAGGTAAAACATGTTGATAAGGTAAGATAAATACTCCATCAACTTAGGCTTCTGGTGACTATATGGAAAAAAAGTCATGCAGTTTTCTTGGCAACAACATGTAAATGATTTGGTGTTGCCTTTTTTCCAATCATAGCTATAGAGCTGGAATTTGTGGACTGTTAAGAGGACTTAATCTTAGTGTCTGAGCCCAAAGAAGATCTCTTGCTGATAGACCAGTATGTAAATCCTTATATTATTTCTAAGTTCCTTTCTAAATACCATTTGTTATTTGGAAAGGACATGTTGAGATGCATGATACCTGGATATAGGTGTCAATACAGTCATTCCACATTGCAGAGCAGTGTGGTGGCCTAGAGGTGAAAACTCTTGTCTCCTACTCATAATGTTTGAGAGTTCAATCCTAGGCAGTGGCACATATTTTTCTATCAGGGCGTAGAGATAAAATATCTGATGCAAACTCCATATAGGCATCAAGAAAGTATCCAGTCAGTAAATGCTCAGCTCCATTCAGTCACCCTGACCTCACCCTGACTACAGGGTTGGAAAAACAGTCATTCATTTTTTCCCCATTCTTAGGAGGCTAAAAATGTACTGGAATTAATTTACACCTTTCTGCATATTAAAAATAGATCTGTACATCTGGCAATGCATCTCATTGGCAAAAATACCCTTCTACTAGATTCCCAGCACCAATGTTTGGTATGCATGCACACACACCTAGAAGTCTTCACAGTAGCTACATTGAATGTATAAGATGCTGAGGTCGTTATGTGACTTATGGGGCAGATTCAAAAGATTGTTTCTCTGTTAGGCTGACTTTATAAACCACTTAGAGAGAGCTGTAAAAAGCACTGTGAAGTCTAAATGCTATTGCTGTTGCTATTGCTAGGTAAATTATTCCTACAGACTATACATGTCTAAATGCTAAACATGTTTCACATTTTCTGTTGAGGTAAAGATATATTACATTCTAAGAGCTCAAAGTAAGCATGACATATTATTTCTTTTTGGAACTAGTTAAAAATGTAGTTAAAGTAGTTAAAACTAGTTAAAAAAAATAATTCCCCTCCAAGGTTGGGGAAATGACTTTTTTTCCCAAGTTCTTTCTACTAACCATTACTGTTTTCAACTACACAATCAGTTCAGTCAAGGTTATGTAATACTTTCACTTAATATGCAGATGATTAGAAATCTCTCTTTATTTGCTTTGATTAATGCAGATGATTTTAAAGATTTTTCCAATCCAAAATTTTCGGATATTTTACTAGAAGATACATCTAGCTTTAAAAATGTACACGACTGCATTTGCTTGTGAAGTGATAGAGTTTCTTTTTCAATAATTTGATGTCCATCTGGGAGATCTTCTAAGTAAACAGCTTTATTATATAAGGCAATTAACATCTTTCTATCCCGCTTTTTATCTTTTTTTTTATTTTACTTCTTATTTTTAATGTTTAGAACAAAAGCGATTTAGTTATATTTATTTTTGTAAAATATGGAAATTATTTTGAAATGAACTGTCTTCATTGTACATGAAAAGATCTATGAAAAGAATCAGAAAGTAGGTAGGCAATATATGTTCTTCCCAGAAAGATCACACTAAAATAGCAATAATCTCCCTCTCCTGCACCATATAATTTCTATTTATAGTGACTGAAAATAGGAGTAAATCCTATCAGAATCAATGTCATTTCTTTTTAGTAGCAGTTATAGAGTATTATTGTTTTGGTATCACATGCAAAAGGATAAGGGAAAAGCAGCTCCCATGTTTTTACATGAGTTGTCATAATCTACATTTCTGAAATAATATATTGATCAAAGCTTAGTTATTTCCTTCAATATTTATTTAAACTTGCATTCTACGTTCAATGATTATTGATCATTATTCAATGATAATTTTCTCAAAATTATGTGGAGTCATATCATGAAATTTCCTGAACGTTAGCCAGGAATAGTCTATTACCATCACTCCTATGCTTATGTCACAATAGTAATGGATGGCTATTCTTCCCTTCTCATTGTGAAATTCAGTTCAATATCTTTCCATAACCAGTCTAGTTTTCTTTAATTCGCAAAAAGCATACTGTGATAAATCAGATTCCACTATAACTATAGGTTAGACTTTTATTGACATGGGTGGCCATATAAATTGAACTAACAAACAAATGTACTCATGTCAGATTGTAAAAGTGGCCTTGGCAGGGAATATTAATTTTCATGAAAGCATTAAAGTAGTCCAGGTTTTGTAAATTTATATGTCTTTATATGACGATATACACATCGTCCCAATACACACACATAAGACTTTATATAAAACTGACACTTCGCTTTTCTTGCTGTGACAGTAGAAGTATCTTGCTTTAACATTACATTACTCTCTTGCATTACATTACATGTAAAATTCTCATGCTAAAACACTTTGCAAAACACATGTTTTGAAGTTAGAAAGACTATTAGAAAGATCTAATATTCATAACCCAAGGAGGTGATTCATACAAAGAATAATACCTCAGTAGTTGTGGAATTTTATCATTAAGAAATTTGAAAGCATAGATGAACCCATAGGGTTGTTTTGTATCATTTTTACAAATTACGATGTAAGGAGAAAATGCAAGTATTGTTGCACCATCAATTTCAGTTCTCATCTGAACTCTATGTAAGCTAGCAAATAAAAGTTATAAAATATAGCTGTTTCTTCTCTAATGTTATTTCTGTAGTGAAACTAAAATAAATTCTGTACTGGGGCAGGTTTGGGGACATGAATGATACCCTAAATGTGGAAATATATTTATTTCATGTGTTTCATTTCCCACCAGTACCAATCAATAAAGAACATAAATGTTTGCATAAAAGAGATAAAACTACCTTAAAAAGTATGTGCCCTTGTATATATTCATATTTATTGAGAAACAGCAGAGCAAACTGATCACAACCAGTGTATTCAAAACAACTCCATATTCTATATTAATACTTTCAATATTAATACTACCTCTTTGTCAAGTCTCAGCATAATAGCTTATAAAACCATTACTGAATGATTGGAGCATTTCAGATTGTTCCCCAATGCATGCTTTCCTAGATATGCCTGTGATAATATCAATCCATGCAAAGGCCAGGTGAAAATGCTACTTTTCTTTACTCTCACTTTCCTTGATGCATTGTGCTTGAACATAAGTATTCCATGCAGTGGTGGGATTCTACCGGTTCTACCCTGTTTAGGCGAACTGGTAGTGTCAGTGGCAGGAGGCTTTGCCCACCCACCTACACATCATCACGGATGCTCTGCGCATGTGCAGAGGTGGCGTATGCTCACATTTGCGAATCAGTAATGAAGGTAAGTGAATACCACTATTGATTTTCTAGGCATAAATTTCACCCACCTCTGGATCCATACCTCTTAACTGCAATAACATATTGACTAGTTTGGATGGAGACAGCTTGCATCTCATCTGAGAGATTCCCCCTCTAAACTGCTTTATTCTATTTAGCTATTCTATTGCATATTCCTTGGAAGTTTGGGAGGAAAAATATTCAAATTTCATACATCTTTTTCTGCTTTCTCACTTTAGAATAACAAGCAAAGCTATTCTGAAATCCTAAAAATAGATAAGTGGATATGTATGATTAATTTATATCTAACCATGGAAAATCTAACCTTTGGATTAAAAGAGCAAAGAAGCAAAAATAAAGGTATGCAGGCGTGAAAAGTTTTATAGTAGAAATCTAGAATTGACGTCGCTTCACCCCTCCTACCCTTGCCTTCCAGCTAAAGAATGTCAATGGCAAACATAAACATTGCATTTTTAACTTGTCCTGTTGACCATCAAAGCACAATGTAGATGTTACTAAACTGAGGAAAAGGAACCTGCCAACTAACAGTGATAACCTTGATTTCCAGATGTCCCATTTATGACCCTGCTTCTCTGCAAAATTCCATGTTCTATAGAGGTACTCCTCAATTTACGGCCACAAATGAGCTCAAAATTTATGTTGTTAAGTGATTTTTGCCCCATTTTATGATCTCTCTTGCCACAGTTGTTAAGTAAATCATTGCAGTTGTTTCCTTAGTAACACTACTGTTAAGTGAATCTGGCTTCCCATTGACGTTGCTTGTCAGAAAGGGAATCACATAACCTGCAATGGTCATAAATATATGGAAACTGCAATGGTCATAAATATAAGTCAGATTTCAAGCATCTGAATTGCATAATATAAGTCAGATTCCAAGCATCTTATGACCATAACGGTCGTAAGTATGAAAAATGGTCATAAGTCACATTTTTCAGTGCCGTTGTAACTTTGAATAGTCACTAAACAAACTGTTGTAAGTCAAGAGTTACCTGTTTAGCAAGTAGACCTCTGCATATATAACTTATTATTTTATCTGAGTAGATATCCAAGGAGGAACATGGTGCTTATTGGTTCATATGTGAAAGGCGACATGGATGTCTTGCAGATCAACGTCATGGCCATGTTATTGTGTAGCATCCAAGTATGCTGTATTTCAGGGGTGTCAAACTCATGCTGTCACAGCTTCGTCATGTGAGGTATCACAACTTTTTTCTCCTTGGCTAAACCGGATGTGGCCATCGCTTGACGAATCCGGCCCCTGCTTTATTTCATTGAATATAGGATTAAAGAGAACAGAGGAATGAAAGCTGGTGCTGAAAATAATGTTCAGTAAAATAAATGATTTTAGGTAACTTGGGAAGTCAGGGGATGCTATGTGATGAGAACTTTGAATGTATGACTGAATGGCTAATATAAATGAGAGCTACTGTGGAGCACTGGCTAGTATTGGATTAGAACGGGGAAAACTCAGGTTCTAGTTCCTCCTCACCCACAGACATTTACAGAGTCACTTTGTCCTAGTTCTTTTCTTTTGGCTGAGCCTAACCATAGAATTGTTGGTGTGAGTGAAAATAGAAGAAGCTAGTATTGACTTCCTGAATGAAAGGTGGTATGTAAATCTAATCAAAGCATTCAATGGTGTAGCACAATCCCCTCTTTTGACTATTTCTTGCAATCTTCTGTTCAGGTTCCTTTAGAGGAGAAACTTGATTAAAATTGATGTTTCTTATTAAGTTAGAGCAACCAGATGTAAAAGAAGGGGGATTGTGTTCCTGTGCATTGAATATAAATAGACATTGTCTTGAGGTGGCATAATCCTACTTCATTTGTTGGGGTTTCATTTTTTACAGTGCTGTTTTCTGATACAACTGAACTTCTTTTTTTAGATTTGTCTGGGAATCCAATCAGTTTCCTATAATATATGGATCCAAATTTTTTGTGGCCTGCAATGTCTTTCTCTTTCCTTTTTTCTTTTGCTCTATGCTTAAGATTGCATCAATACACTGGTTTAGTTATCCCACAATATCATTTTTGCTATATAGGCATATGCTGTGCTATTGCTGAAAAAGCAATTCATTACCCTTGGGTATTACTGGTATTATATAAGAAAATACAGGAACTAGGTATTGTAGCGACAGCTTGACACTTGTAGTAAAAAGAGATAAAGCTTGTGTTTGCGTTTGACTTGCATATTTGTTTGCTTGCTTGTTTTGTGATTCTTTCTTTTTCAAATACAACCTATTATTTACTAATGTAAGCTATCATGAATCCATAGATATAGATGCTTTATCAGGGTGGAATTGCTTCTTGTTGATGAGGTTTTCTTTGTCAAGAAATAATTTAATGTGCAATAATAAGAATAGCCTCAGTAAGTTAATTTTCCTCCTGTTATGGTCTTAGTTCATTTTAAGGTTCTCACATTACTCCCTCTAGAAAATTATTTGCTGATTTTAAGCATTTGCTGGAATGTTGTAAACTACATTAAAAAAAAGTTAAAAGAACACAGAAAAATTATATAGTTTGCAACTAGGGAAGTTCAATTTTTATGAGTGTCTAATATGAATACAAATGACTAGGTTATCTCTTCTTCAAGTTACAAATGACTATCGAATACAAAATGCATCTGTATGACCCTATAATTGCTCCTCAATTATTTACAAGTGGAACATTTACTAAATCTGGAATAGAAACATGCATACTTTCTTGCAATGATGAATAACTGTGTTAATACACTGCAAAGAACAGTAACTACTGAAACTTTTTTTTTTTTACTCAGATCTTATTTTATGTGATGAAAACAGCATCCTTACTAAACTTCCTGCAGTAGAACTGCGGCAGAAGATGGTACTTGCAATATTCAGTAACAAAAGTAGAAGGTTAGAATGAATTCAGACCTTTCCTGGGCGTGCCTTTAGAAAAATGATTTAAAAATCAAATGAAAATCTACAAAATGATTAAGATTTTGTATTTTATTAAATCTACCCTTCAGCATGGTAGCATTATTAGTATTGATAACAGTAGGAGCACCAAGCTTTGTTGTTTCTTTAAAAGAAGATCCCTTCAACTGCATGTGGATCAAATGTGTTCATATTGTATAAGAAAACACTTTTTAGTGTTTTAGACAGTTGGCATGAGTTTATGCAAGCTGGAGGAATATTGCTTTGACAAGAATTTTCAGTTTTGAGCAGAAACCACTAAACCTACTTGATTTCAGTGAAAGCCTCTAGATCTATAACAGAGCTATGCATTCTTTTCTAGGATTTGGCTTCTATACAGTATTCTCCAAATCAGGAAGGGAGAAAATGTTCCCTCATAATACAGTTGTTTTCTTTTATCAAGGAAATGTTACATCAACTGAAAATGAGGCCTTCGTTTGCTGAGATTTAGATCATATGTTGGTAATATTCAGAGTGATTCTGGCTGAGTTCAACAATTGATTAATAGCAAGTTAGTGCTTATCTCTCACTTGAAGGAAAGCTGTACATGCACACTTTAGGTATCTGATGAAATCCTGGTCTGAGTATTATGGTACATTTGTTTTTATTTTAGCTGAGAATTTCAAAAGTTCAAGATTGGGTTTGAGTTTCATTGATTGGTATTTTTAATTTTAATTTTTGTTTATTGAATATGCTAATTTGAAGTCAAAGGGAGTCACATGAAAGCTTCTTAAAAAGGTGAATTGTTCTGCAGGAATGGATTATGGACTCCATTTCTTTGAAAAGATGACATGTTTGAATCAACAAGTTTTCACATATGCACATGTGTACATAAAAACAGAAATTAAGTTATGCAATCAAGTGATGCACAGAATGCATGCAATGAGAAGAAGAGGCTCAACTCAAGAAGTTATCAGGTGTTTTTTTTTCTGGTACAGTTCTATAAAATGTTCTGTTAATTGATGGCATAATGTGTGAAATAAAACTGGAGGGTGATTTTTTTGGGGTAAGTCGGTGAAAATTAATTAAAAGATGTGCTAAAATGGGAGGGAGTTGCCCAACAATTAGAATTGAGGATTAAGTGTATTTTACAATATGTCAACTCTTTGAAGGTAGGTTAGGTAAGAAAATAGGCAGCACAGGAACTATTGGAAATCTGTTTTATTATTAATGGATATAATAAAAGAATCTTGAAAATCTGACAGAGATTCTTTCTCCTACTTCTTATACCAAAGGCAAGACATTTCTTTTTCATTTTTTCCTTCTTTCCAAAGGTAGATTAGCATTTATCTAATAGTTGTTGAATTCCTTCTTCATGTTCCTCTATATCACATTATAATATTAGAAAATAGCCAAGAGGGAAGCCATGACAAAAGTGATAGTAAATATCCTGAGCTTGTAATGCTTCAGTTTGCTTCAGTTCTGCAACATCTTAAATGAACCAAAAAACTAATTCTTACTTTAAAATGTTCCAAAGCTGTAAGAATATCCAGGTCACCCTTAAATGGCTCAGGTAGATTTTAGATGTTCTCTTTAGATCAGGGTCTCAAAATCGCGGCCCGCAGGCTGGATGCGTCATGTGCTAGCCCCGCCCCTGCCTGGTTTAGCGAAGGGGGAAAAAGTCCCGATACGTCACGTCACAACGCCATGATGACACAAGTTTGACACCCCTGCTTAGATGATAACAGTATTAGAATTATTTATAATTGCCACCCAGAAGTAGTTGGTGGTTGTCAGCTATCATTTTGTCGTGGGCTTGTCGTGTCTCTTTCAGAATTGATTGAATTTTAGCCTCATTTTTTTTTAAAAAAAATGCAGCACGGAACTGAATTGCAGTGTCCAGTGTACTGTTTTTTTTTTATTGAAAAAGTTTTTCAAATACAGATTTTCCCCCTTTCCCCCCCTCCTCCCTAACCCCCCCTCCCCCTCCCCTCCCCCCATGGCTTCTCCAAAATAAAATCCAAATTGATATCACATTATATAATACTTTACCATCCTTTTACACCGCCCCCCCATATGCTAACCATTTGTTTCTAACATTATTATTATATCCTCCCTATACTATACATTTCAGAGCAACATTCAGCTATAAAATTATATAATAAATCCTAATTTGGCATTTATTCTACTCATAATCTACCCATTTCCTCCACCCCCATACATATATCTCTTAATTCAAATCTTTTACGTATATTAATATCTGAACATAACATCCCTTTTCCTAAACTAAACAATCAGTAACCTAACCTATCTCCACCCACTTTCCTACAGGTATACCATACATAATATTTTTAATATCTTTGTTCTTCTGCCCACACCACTAAAAGATATTTCCATATATAAATAAAATCCTCAAATGACTTTAAGTTTGTAATCCATATAGTATCTTCTGTAATGTCTTTCAACTAGATTATTAATTCCATCGCCCATGTTAGGGTAACATCAAGTTCTGCTTCCAACAGTATATTCAGTATCTTCAATTACCATCTGCCCCCATCAATAATAAGTGTTTCTGTATATAAAAAACCACCCAAGTGACTTTATATTTATATTCCATATAGTATCTTCTGTAATGTCTTTTGTCTAGATTATTAATTCCAACCACCACGTTAGGGTAACAACCAGATCTTCTGCATGCCCGAATTCCATAGTTCTCTTGCCTTATAACTCAACATATACGTAATCCATTTTCCAGAAGCCCAAAATAGAAAGTTCCAATCCGCTCAATCAAAGGCCATCTTCCACATCCCAAAAACACCAGCACTGCAGAGATCTGTTATTCTTCTCAAAATAGTATAAGTCTGTAATTTGCTTCAGTTATATTTTCATGTATCAGCCTTCTATAAATCCCGCTTATTATATTTAATCGTCTCTTAAGTAACTGGCATTAGTCTGTTGGCTAAAGAAAAAGAAAAAAAAATTTTTTTTGTTTAGTTTAAAATTTTTTAGTTTTGTAGAATCTGCTTCTTCTTTTCTTAACTTGTTGTGGTTTAGATCTCCATCCTGGTTGCCTTTCTTGGACTTGTATATCAGCTGATTGAATTACATGCTGGTCTGTAACTTGATAAGACATCAATTCGAAATCCAAAGCCACCTCTCTTATATTTATAGGTGATCCAGCTATAGCCTCTGGAGGAGAATACAGAAGCGGCTCATCCAAAAAGGCCTCTATAACTTGTTGTTTTTCCATTACCTCCATCTCCATCTGCTTAGCCTGAGTTTCAATCTCTTGTTCATTTTGCTTTTCTTTATCCCCCTCCTGTGTTCCTAACACTGATGACATATGTGGAGATGTTAGGTCCATTTTAAAAACCTTGTAGTAAAATTCTTTCACTTTTTCAACAGTATTTAGTTTATATCTTTCTCCTTGATATCTCAATATTATACCAACTGGAGCATCCCACCTAAATGGGATGTTTTATTTCTTTAGCTCAGTCACCAAAAATCCAAAGTCCTTTCTATCTTTTAACATCTTGGATGGCAGCTCTTTATATATCCAAATCTTCCTTCCATTCATTTCTAGAGTGGAGTTAAAAGACTTTTGCACAATATTGTTTCTTATTCCTTTATCAGTAAAGTAAATCACCACATCTCTAGGCAACTGCCTTTGCTTTGCCACCCAAGAATTTGCTCTGTAGGCCTTATCAATCTTACAGGATACCTCTTCAGGACTAACCTTTAAAATCACAGCCAGAACTTCAGCAGACATCTTTCTCAAGTCTTCTCTGTTATTTTCCTGTATTCCCCTGATTCTGACCACAAATTCCATGGATCTAAATTGCATCATTGTGACTTCATTTTCAATCCTTTGTTTTATATTATCTGCATTGTAAGTCTTGTGATCAGCTTCCTTTATTTTAGACTCTACTTCTGAGCTATTTTCTTGAATCATTGTCAAGTCATTTTCAATTCTTTGTATTTTATTATCCAGATTATGAATCTTATAATCAGCTTCCTTCATTTTAGACTCTATTTCTAAATTGATATCTTTATCCATCTTTATAATTATTTCTGAAAAGCTTTTCAAAGATGTTACAATATATCGTTTCAGGTTATCATACTTTTGTTGTACCAACTCTTTAATTTCCTGTCTAAATTTTTCAAGATTCTGGTTCACAATCTCATCATGTCTTGCCATCTCCTCCAAAACAATTTCCTTTAGGTCTTTAAAGCCATTCTTCTGCATCTGCAAGCTCAAAACTTGTTCATGTGATTTGTAAATGACGGGAGCCCCCCCCCCCCCACAGCTTGGTTGTCTGGCTTTGTCAGTTTTAACACCATCCTGCCACACAAACAGATTTTTTTTTAAAGAAAAAGACTTCTCTCCAGACAATATCAATATCAAGTCTCTAAGAAGGAAGAAGCATGAAGTAAGAATTTTTCTCTTCACTTCTAGCCAGCGCTATTGTTTCAGATACTTTGTAACGAATTAAACTATTCAAACGGAAGGACTTTCGCTTTCAGCTTTCTTCTCAAGCCTCAGCCAGTCGCCATTTTAAACTTTCTTTTTTTTTTCCCCTTTCACTCTTTCTTCACTTTTAAAATCAATCATAGGTTGTTAGAAATACTTGCAATTTAGAGTCCCAGATCTGGATTTCACCCTGCTTGTTCAGACAATCTGTTAGTTTTCGTTGATTGGGTTGGTCCCATCGCCTGGCTCTGCAAAGTGCAGAGTTCTCCCGAAGCCCGGAGCAGCGGTGAGCTGAATAGGGAGCCTCATCCTGCTTCCTCCCCAAGAGTAAAAAAAGAACTCTGGGGACTTCGCAGAGGGCTCTACCTGCTCTTGCCGGCTCTATCTCACATTTCCTTAAGGAAATGGAGTTTTTCAAGCCGCCTTTCAGCTGTAAAGGCGGTTTTTTATGGGCGGCGGGGGTGGCGGTCCCAAAAGACCGTCTAATGACGACGGAAGCCAAACTCCACCCATTCCAGTGTACTATTATCAAATATACAGTACTGTCTTTTTCTTAATGGCGATTAGTTGACAGCTCTGGATTTCTCTAAAATCAGTTATAAGAAATCTCATTACTTTTAAGTGGAGCCAGGTTTCAGAAATTGTCTGTAAAAGTTATTCTGAGTTTATCAATCTGATAAATGTGCAGTACTTCTTATAATTGGTGAAAGCAGTAAATTCTATTCTGACACAATTTGGCTCACAATACAAACAATATTCCTCTTATAGTGATATATAAACACTACTGATTCAACAATAAACTTCCTTAGCCCTGCTAAGACTCCTTAATAAACTGCATTTTTATTTATGAACTTCACTTATTTATTTACCAATTTTCTTTAATATAAGTAAATGAGAGAATTAACTTTTCTTTCTCTATTCCAGTCGAACTAATTGAATGAAATCAAACTAGTGACTTTAATAGTATCTAATTACTGCAGACAAAACAGTAACTTGAGAAAGCAAGAGTCCTTTCATTTAAAATTATCTATAGCAGCTAAAGAATTTGGATAGAACCTAAGGATGCAATATACAGTAGATCATCATGTAAGAGATAATTTAACTGCTGCTATTAAAAGGAGACTACAATTAATGTCATTTGTAGCTAACAACTTGGTTCTACTTTGATGGTATAAGAAACATCAGCAACGTATCAATAACTCATCTGCATGAGATAATAGTACAGCCATTTTTGACAGTATTAATGTTTTTTTAAGTGACACAAGTGTAATGTGTTTTCCTGCTTGAACGGAAACAGAATGTAAATAATTCTCTTTCCTGAGAAATTCCTTAAAAAATAACCCTATACTTTGAACTTTCCCTATACCAAATGTACCTATCTATTTGTCAAAATGGTGTTTGCAAAGTCACAGTGCCTTCACATCTTATTTGGATTTACAGTACAATTATACTTATCTGTTTAAAAGTAATTTTCATGCACTACTCCAAAGTAAATGTATATTAGATTTCAGAGTTAATGATTAGGCTGTGACTTCTATTGAAACTGAATCTATGATCCAAACATTTGTTATTTCTTTTAGAGACAATGTAACCAATTTTTATGTAACAACAACAATAACAACAACAATAAACACGACTGAGTTGCTAAATTAATCCACTGGTCATTATGTAAAAAATACAATTTACCTGTATCCAAAAAGTCATGAGAACATAAAGTAGAAATAGTTATAGAAAATGAGAAGGTGAAGATCTTGTGGGACTTTTGAATACAGACAGATCGTCACTTGGAACACAACATGCCAGATATCACAGTTGTCGAAAACCAAAACATACAATTTATTGACATTGTGGTACCAGGAGATGCCAGAGTCGAAGAAAAAGAACTGGAAAAAATCATGAAATATCGCGACCTGGTCATCAAAACTACACGGCTATGGATGAAACATGTAACAGTGATACCCATTGTCATCAGGGCATTTGGTGCCATGTATAAGAATTTTATAAGATATATCAGCAAATTGCAGCTTCCTGCAATAACACCAGTGGAACTGCAAAAAATTTGCTATTTGGAACATCGTACATCTTAAGAAGGTACTTGGTTGATACCTAGGACGCTGGCAGCAACCCGTATCAACCATTAGCATCAGTTAATGGTATTTGTGACACATTTTTGAATGTTCAATTGACTGAATTTCATGTTTAATGAATAAAGTAAATAACAATAATAATTTTATTAAGTTATAAATTCACTATATCTAAATTTTGTAATTAGGATATTTTTTTTTCTTTTCTTTGATAACCAAGCTTAGTGTTCGTTGCATTTTGAGGCACTGAGTTTAAAATGCTGAAATAGTACCAAGTTCATTGATAGCTGAATGACATTTTTCCAATCATAATGAGTCCTGGAAATACTAAAGAATGAAACGCTAAGTCATGGTGAAGATAAATTGTGTGTCAAATGGGGATCAAGGAAAGTAATAATTTCAGTAGCGGATTCCTTTAATAAAAAGTGTCACATTACTTACATTTTTCAAAAGAGTTAAGGATTTCTCAAGATCTATCAAACAGTTATTCCCACTAGAGGAAAAAGATATTCAACCTGGTACCTGTTTGTGCCTATAATTCAATTATTATTGCAAGCTTGCTCCCTTTCTCCCTTTCTTCCCTTTATTAATTTGGCAGCCAAGGGTTGCTTTGGATGATGGAGTGATATATGGAGAGCAAAAGTATTTGCGGCCCTCTTTTCTCATGATTTTAAATGTTTTAAGTCTGTTTAAGGTATGTTAAGTCTCTCTTAACCTAACTAATTTTTTCTTTGTTTTCCTTTTTTCATTCAATGAAAATCAGGGGGATATGTCAATAATAGTTTACACACAAATTTCAGTGCTGCAATTGGGATTGACTAGCAACAACAAAATGAGCATTTTGCCAACCTGTTTTTAGAATTGCTGAGGACAGCTGCTAACTGCTCTTGGCTGATCTCAGAAAAGCTAAGAAGAGTTGGACTTGTTAGTACTTATTATCAGGCCCAAATAACCAGGAGCATTCATTGAGTTCAAAGCACAGAAGAGTTTATTGTTGCTACCTCTATTCAAGAATCTAGTCAACTAATGGGCAAAACTGATAGTTAAGAGTCAACGGGGGTGGTGGTGGTGGTGGACTTAGGCCTTTTGTGGCAATGCAATGATTCCAAGCTAATGACATGCTTAACCCTGCCTTTCAATTCAGCCTGCTCTTATCCTATACTTACTATAGACACCTTGCATCCTGGGGAAAAAATCTCTAACACATACTTTCCCTTGATTTGCCTTGCCTAGAGGCATCAAGAAGGAAGGGGAGTATCAAATATAAAGTTTTTGGGAAAGGGAGCATTTGTTTCTATTTAACATTAATCATAGAGAACTTTACCAGAAGCCATGAAGTATATGCAAAGCAAATATATGGGTAAATATCTACTGCAAGTGTATCTTTTTTGTCAATATACAAGCAAATATTATCTCTGTGATACTGAGGCTGAAAATCTATGCATAGTTCTGTGGAGGTAAATTCATTTGAGCTCAATGGACTATTACAGTGTAGGCATGCATAAGATTGCACAGTTAAAAAAAGAAGAAAACCATCAGGCTAAGATACTCTAGACTTAATTGCAAATATGATTTTGTAATACAGTAAAATATTCCTCCTCACAGAGGAATTAGATAGGCTTCTCTCCCATCCATTGACATTGTATGTCCTTAAATGGATAAAACCTTTGCACAAGTCCTCTTTGTTTCTGTAAGCTATTTATTTTAATACAGCAAGCTTTTAAATTCCTAACTAAACAAGTAGAATTAAAAAAAGGGATTATGAAGACATAAAGCTTAGCAAGAATAAGTTCAAAACATGATCAGTAAAGACATTTCAGGCCTAAGATTTACTTAATAAATTTGAATAATGTTCAAACTGAGCTTCTTAAATCACTTAATAAGCTTGTAAGTTAGAAAAGTGCAGTATTTTGTGCACTCCCTTGAAATGTTTAAAAACAGCATCTTTGTTCATTCATATGAATTTAGTGCTTATATATGAGAAATGGCTCTTCAGTGATGCTATGCCTTTGAAAATAAGAGCTCAACTCATGCTCACCTCTATTTCCCAGATTTTGCTTTGGTAGACCTTGCCATGTTCAATCAATATTAGCAACATGTACATTTTTACTTTTTATAGGTATTTTTTTATATAAGCTAATGAGAAGAGTTCACCTTTGCCTGGGCTGTGAAAACTGATCATGTGCAAAAGTCGCAAGGAGAGGATGGAGCACTGCACCCTACTGATAAAGTTTGGTGCAGATAAGACAACATTTCACTGAAAATCTGAATTAGGCTAATTATTTTCTTTCAGGATCTATCCCACAAAACTGTGAGTAGATATCTAGGACAAAATTGCTCATTGTGATCAAAAGTTAAAGTTCTTAAATACAAAGCTCTATTCTTTTATGTTTCTGCCCCATTTACAACCATGATGCTTTATTGAACTGAAGACCTGAGAAAAATGTATTTTGTCCCCGTCTGTATGTTCCTATGAACCCCCAAACACTAAAACTCTGGAAAAATTCTGTAGATCCACAGAATATGGAAATATTTGTAGGAATTCTTCTTTGACTTTGATCTTAAATGAATCTATTATGAATCAATTCAGGGGTGTCAAACTCACATCGTCACATGATGTATCACAACTTTTTTCCCCTTTGCTAAAACGGGCATGGGCATGGCCAGCACATAATGCATCAGGCCTGTGGCCCATGAGTTTGACACCCCTGAATCAATTCAATTTGGTTAAAATTCATCTCTTGAGAAGTTTATAGTTATTTACATTTGTGAGGATGTCTAATTCCTTCTATGAAATGTTATATATACTGTTGTTACTTTTTTACTTCTATTTATCTAAATATTAATATAAAACTGGTAAATGAGTTTTATACAATTTTGTCATATCATTATTTATTATATTAATTTGTATTACATGGGCTTGTTAAATTTAGAACTTGGGTATTTAAGATAGCTGCTACATATGGTGTCTGATTACTGTCTTTTACCTTAGAGAATTTTTTTGTTGATTTTATCTTTTTATTATGTTTAGGATAGTCAATGTTAGTGTTATGAGCCACCCGTAGAAAAATGTTGATATTGTGAATAAACACATTTCCATAATATAAGTTCTTTTTGTTCTACATAATTGCATTTGTTTCTATGCATCTTTCATCTGCGCTCTTAATTGATCAGTCATAGTTTTTGCTAATGTTTTGCTAATTTAATGTTAATGTCTTTGCCACTGTGAAGATAATTTGGAACATATTGTACAAATATTCTCCCAGAGGGATGCACGAAAAATGTATTTTTCATTTTTTTTCTTTCTGACCTTCATTCATTGTCTGCTCATTTGTAAATGTTTATGCTAGTAGCTTTTAGTACTTTCCAATATTCAAGTTTTACTAAGGCATCTGGGAAAGAGTTAAAAGAAAGCAAGATGGCAGTGGAACCATGTAATCAAAGCCCTGCTTCCTTTTTACAAAGATCCAATCACTGCTCAATTGCTAGAATCATATTGCCTATTTTCACCTTCCCAGTGAAACCTTGTGTTCTAAGACAGTGGAGTGCAACCTGATTTTCTAGGTTGGCTTTATAAACTTGGATTAAAGACTCCCTTTGGTATTGAAAAGTTGTTGCCATGGTCTGGGACCTATGGCACATATGCCACAGGTGGCACGCGTAGCCATATCAGTGGGCACGCCAGCTCAGCTCTGGTGTGCAGACTCCTAGAGAGGCTCTGGAGGGTGGGGATGGCAAAGAACATCACTTCCTGTCCCACTGGGATTTGGGAAATGGGCCATTTCAGGCCTCCAAGGGAATGGAAAAGGCTGTTTTTGCCCTCCCCAGATGCACAAAGAGGATCCAAATGAGAAAGAAAAACGGGCCTACCGGGCCATTGCGTGCCAGGAGCGGGGGGAGCGGGGTTGCGCACACATGTGCAGGGCGGGGCACATGGAATTATGGGTGTGGGCACGCGTGCACCTGAACCTCCCCCGCCCCCCCTCCTGGCACACAATGGCAAAAAGGTTAGCCATCACTGGTCTAGGATAATATAGATATTAAATATGCTATTAGAAAGTAAACTTTATATTAATTATATTACATTACAATCAAATTTAATAGAAAATGAAATATAGTAAGTGTTGCTTTGGCAGCGCCCATAATTCAAGAGCATAATCTCCTTTCAAACAAGCCACCCACAGACCAACCTATTTACTGGAACAGGTTTGCACCCATTGACAAAAGTTGGCAGCAGTCTAAAAAGTCTTTGTATTTATTTTTTTCCTGTATTCAAAAGTCCTGTGTGTGTGTGTGTGCAGATAGAGAGATAGAGAGATAGAGAGATAGAGATAAAGATAGAGATAGAGAAATGATAGGGATAGAGATAGAGATAAAGTCAAAGACAATGAACTTGACAGCTGAAAAGCTCACAGCTCATGTTTGAGATCTGAGTGCCACGCAATGGGGTGAGCTCTTGTTATTTGTCCCAGCTCCTGCCTACCCAGCAGTTTGAAATAATGCAAATGTAAGTAGATAAATAGGTATCACTTATTTAAACAGCATTCCATGAACCTCAGGGGATAGTCATGCTAGTCACAGGACCACTGAAATGTCTTTGGAAGACGCTGACTTCCTCAGCTAAGAAATCAGATGAGCAGCACCCTCCTGGAGTTGGATATGACTTGACATATATGACATGACTTGCCATGTATATCTGCATTTCAATCTTGCATGGGCTCCCATTATCGAAATAAAAATTAAATGAAACAGACATGTTAAATACTTCCAAGCATTTAAGTTCATGCTTAGTTTTATTTTAATAGATTTAAATTGTTACATTCATTCTGATGGGCTTCTCATGAGGGATCCAGTTTAGGAAAACACAGGACAAGCGTTTTCTCGGGATGAGAGAGCAGCAAACAAAAGGCTACAATCTCTTTTATTAGTTATCCAAATACAGCATCATCAGAAGGCGTTATTATGGCTACACATCTCATATTACATACAAGAGATAGGAAAGCGATAGTAAAGATGCAAAAGCGAAACTTAACTCTGGCTGTTTGGTACCAGTTACTACCAGGCGAGAGGCCCATCTCCTTTATCTGATTCTCAGGAATGTTTTTACAAGGAGATAGGAGATGTCTCTGCCTTTGCAGGCACAGCCTATGTTAAGAACAAAGAGAGAATGAATAGGGCCCTTCAGAGAGTATCCATATGAACCCGCTTTTCATAATTTGATTATTTCGATGCTAAGCTCCATACAAGTGTCCAACCAGTTAAACTGGTCTATACATGTACTATGGCCACTGCATTCCCACATTAAATAACTGGAATCTTATGGAGTTTTACGCAAGCAGAATTCCTTTCTAAAGCCAGTACTGAGAGAAGTTTATTTTGTGAAATGTTGTAGAACTTTAATTGCCATGAAATATGGAAAAAACATATATAAGCATCTTCTAGTTTCAATTGTTAAAGCACTTTTTATAAAACTTTTTTAAAATTTAAGATTAATATGCATGTCCTAGTTTTATATTATTAATATTTTTGAATTAAGTGATTGACATACATTTATGTAGATTGTTTTAATACTTATAGTACACCATGTTTTGTAGAAATATTTTTAAAGCATTTAAATGTTTCTCTCTCCCTGTACCAACCCATTCACCCCTTTTTATGCCAAAATTCATGAGTCACAACTGGTGAGATATAATAACTGTTTGACAAATTGAAGAGGCAACGTGTTCTGGCAAATTGTTTTGCAGTAAAATTAAAACCAACTCTGCCAGTGTGCTCTGGATAATCATGACATGTGCAAATAAAAAGTTGGAAGTACACATAGATCTTGCCATCCTACTACAGGAAGTTTATAGTGAACATATTTCTAACAGGTGTCTCTCTTTCCTCTTTCCTCTTTCATTTTTTCTAATATTGTTTGATATTGCAGCTGGAACCATTGTAAATCATTTGGGCTTTCATTTGCAAGCATCTGCAAAAGGGAGACAGGATGGAAACACTGGATAAATGAGGAACCTAATGTTATTAAAAATATATCTGTTGGAATCTGTTAACTTTTTCTAAAGCTGAATTTATGTATTATGAATTAAGGATAGACATCTTGAAATATTGTCCCCATAGTCACACAACTCCAGGGAAAGAAAGAAAGAAAGAAAGAAAGAAAGAAAGAAAGAAAGAAAGAAGGAAGGAAGGAAGGAAGGAAGGAAGGAAGGAAGGAAGGAAGGAAGGAAGGAAGGAAGGAAGGAAGGAAGGAAGGAAGGAAAGCCTATGATATTTTGCTGCCTGAAGACTAACAGATGTTCCATTGCCCCTTTAACAAATAAATCTGGATAATTCCTAAGTTAATCATTGTGATAACTAAGTCAGAAAACCACAGAGTTATTTCTCTCCCTGCCTTCAATATAGAAAAGCATTGTTATTCTAACCATTTTGCAGAAATACAGGCCAATATCGCCCTCCCCATCTTCATCCCATTATTCTGAGGAAAACTTGTGTGTTCTTGGTCCTCCCCCCCACTCACACAAGAATGTGTTGTGTAGTGGGAGAGGCAACCACTTTTCACCCCTGGGAAGTGTTCCCATTCAAGGGTTCATAAAACAGAAGATTACTATAAGTGTCTTCAGACATAATGAGCTTGGCAAGGACTTATTCTAAATATTATTCTTCCTCCCACCTTCTTACTGAATGTTTTGTTGATGATAGCTCAGTGATATGATATACTGAGTTGATTAAGTAATAATATTTACATCCCAAATTCAGTTCAGTGTAAGGGGTTTTGTGTTATCTGCATGACTGAGAGCCAGTTTAATGTAGGAGTAGGTGCTGATCTACAAAACAAAAGATTGTGAATTCTGGGCCTCTGACAGACATATACCCTGGCTGAGTTAGTTACTTTCTATGTGTCAGAAGAATTGGAAGAATAGAAACAAAGAAGGAAGGAAGGAAGGAAGGAAGGAAGGAAGGAAGGAAGGAAGGAAGGAAGGAAGGAATTGTCCTGAGCACAATTTAGATAATTCTCCATTTTCTCCCTAGAGAAAAGGTTTACCAGATTGGGAGCACTAACTCAAAGGCAATTTGACTTGTCCTCTTAAGCAACCTAAAACTTCATTATTAGAAAGATGAAACTCATTTTAAAACCAAATCTTTAAACAATGGATAGCACAATTTTGTTTGTAAAAGACAACACGGGGTCCAGAAAGTAATTACTGAGTTTTAGTCTATTTATGCAGGGGGAGAAATTATAATTTGGCTTTGCTTCCCTTTGTTAATTGTCCAGGTCTTCTGAAAAGAAAGATGCACTCCATATATAAGCAAGTCTGAATTGTGATGTATAAAGTACCAAAAGCAAAAAACATATATGAGCTTCAGAGAATGGCCACTGGATGGTGTTACCTAGTTATGTTTTATATTTCCTTTCAAAGCATCTATTTTCTCCATTTAAATTCTTTTCCAAATATAACTTTAATTCTGTTTAAATCATTTTCAAGGTATATCTTCTTCCTAGGCTTTAATCATACCTTCATCTGGAAGCTTTATAAAACATCATTAAAATTTATTATTCCAAAAGAATTTTATCTAGGTTTTTTGAGAGGGAAACATTTTAAAAGTGAAGGATTTTTGTCAAAATTCAGTTGAATAAACAAGGATAGGAAATTTCTATTATTGTAAAAGTTAATACAGTAAGGGCCTCTGTTCTCCATTTGCAACTCCAGCTGGCTTCAGTTCTATTTCAGTGTGTGTGCCAAATCTTTGCTTCCAGTTGAAACAGCACAGATCCAATTGTTGTGTACACAGTTATGTAAATCTGAGAAAGAAACATAATGTTTGTTTTATTCAATACTTTGCTTTTGTACTCTCTCTTCCCAGTTTTCATGCTGGAATTCTGGAAGTCATAAAATAAAATAAAATTGATGTGTAATTTGTCCAAAACTCTTATTTCTTTTGCCCCTTTTGTGAACCCTTATACTACTTTTTTAACTGTGAAATGTATTTTAAAAGTCCAGCAGAAGGGAGGACAGCGGAAACTGAATACACTGGACACATTACTAATTTGGACAGTATGGTTTGTAATAACACTCTATGTATGTGTGTGTGTGTGTATGTTTGTGTGTGTGTGTATGAGAGAGAAAGAAAGAGAGAGAAAGAAAAAGAGAAAAAAGAAGAGAAAGAGAAAAAGGAAGAGAAAGAGAGAATGAATAGGGAAAAGAGTAAAGTAGCAATGCTATTAACACCTCTCTTTACCATTTTGTGACCTTAAATATAATTTCTGTGCCTCCATTTGTAAACAAAGAGTCTTTGATTGAAGATTATAATTGGGATTGGAAATTATGTTGCTTAGTAAAACAGTTGTTAAGTGACTGACACCCATTTTTAATCTTTTTTGCCTCAGTTATTAAGGTAAGAACATGGTCATTAAGCAAATATGATTCCTCCATTGACTTTGCTTTACAGAAGTTAGCTGGGACATCACAAATCGTGATTTAATGATCCCAGGACTCTGCAACTATGGTAAATACATGCTGGTTGCCAAATGCCCAACATACTGCAGGAATGCTGCAGCAGTTGTAAATTCAAGGACTGGTTGTCAATCACTTTTTTTTTTTAGCATAATTGTAACTTTGAATGGTAGCTAAATAAATGGTTGTGAGTCAGGGACTACCTGTAAGTCAACAGAGAAAGGACTCTCCAAGGAATAAAAAAAACCCTGATACTCAGAGTTGTGAATTCTGATAGCGAGTTATATTTACACGCATATTTCTGGAGTTGGAGCTGGGAGTTGTTTTTGCAGAGAGCAGGAATAGCTTCTTCTGTTTTGCCTTTTTTTGTTTATTTATGGACCACACTGGCCTTTGTTTTGTGGTAGTATCTTATAAATCCCAATTCTTTGCCCTTTAGATATACTGAGTCTGCAATTTCCATGTTTCCAAGAGATAAAGGGGGGAAACCTTTACCTTGGTAGCCCCTGCTGCCACCAAGGTACCAGTATATTGTCTCCTTCTCTTGTAGAAGACATTGAAATACACAACAATGTGTAACCATTTAATTGTCAGGGCCCCAATCATGACCCTGTTTTCCCCTTCCCCCCAGGGTGTGTCATCAATCACATTCACCAATGGAGCAATTTCACAGGTTATAGAGGTCATGCCACTCCAGCTGCTGTGGGAAACCCTGGGATACAGCCTTGAGAGAGATAAGTCTGGAATGTGCATCTGTCTTTGGCTGCTGTACTGCTTCGCAGCAAAGACATTCCCCCTGGCCTATGGCAACTTGAGAGTAGGCCAGGGATGCCTGCGAGTTGACATTAATATTATTTCATTGATTATTATTTTTTTACTCTTGATATTACAAGGGCTAATCCCTCCATTTTCCTGGCAAAGATTTTTACAGCAGTTTGCCATTGGCAACTTTTTAGGAATTCAGAATAGAGGTCTTCTTATTCCAATCCCTGATCAAGCAGGGGATCCTATATCATTTCAGACAAGTGGATGTCCCATTTTTTCTTAAAAATCTCTAGTGATATAGCCAAGCTTCTTCACAACTTCTGAAGACAAGCTGTTCCACTAGTTAATTGTTCTCACTGTTAGAAAGTTTCTTTTTAATTCTCTCCTTGATTAGTTTCCATCCATTGTTTTTGCCTGCCCTCTGGTGTTTTGGAAAGTAAGTTGACCCTCCTCTTCTTTGTGGCAGCCCCTCAAATGCTGGAATACTGGTATCATGTTCCCCCTAGTCCTTATTTTTTCTAGACTAGCCAAGCCCAAATCCTGTAACCGTTCTTCACATATTTTAGTCTCCAGGCTTTTAAACACCTCAGTTGTTCTTCTCTGCACTTTTTCCAAAGTCTCAACACCTTTTTTGTAAATGTGGTGACCAAAACTGGATGCAGTATTCCATGTGTGACCTTACTAAAGTTTTATAAAATGGTGCTAATATTTCATGTAATTTCAATTCTATGCCTCAGTTTATACAATGAAGGATTGTATTAGCTTTTTTGGCTGCTGCCACACATTGCTGGTTCATATTTAAATGATCGCCCATTAGGACTCTAATGTCCCTCTCACAGCTACTGCTTTTGAGCCAGGTTTTGCCTAATCTGTACTTTTACTATTGGTATAAAGTGTAAAACCTTGCTTTTATCCACATTAAATTTCATTTTGTTGGATAGGGCCCATTGTTCAAGTCTGTCAAGATCCTTTGGGATTATGAACTTGTCTTTTGGGGTGTCGGCTATTCCTGCCAGTTTAGCGTCATCTGCAAGTGAGAGATATCAAATGGCCCAAGGTTACCTAGCTGACTTCATGCCTAAAATGGAACTAGAACTCAGAATTTCCCAGTTTCTAACTCTGGTGTCTTAACTACTACACCAAACTGGTTTCACTTCAATATTTTATACATACATACATACATACATACATACATACATACATACATACATACATATAAAAATGGGTGCCTTTTAGCTAAGAAGCTTGACTGCAATTATTATGTTTACTTTCAGTCAGACAAGCAATCATACCATAGAAGTGGTATCAACTAGATTTAAGAAAAAGTCCAACATGTCTGTTTTCTTATTTAAATGATTCTCACCAAAGGAATCAGGTGTTATTCCTTTGAAATTGCAATGTATAATAGGTAGTTAGATGCCTAGCAGACAAATTCCAAAGTAATTGGAAAGTAATTGAGGTTTCCAAACCATATAACAAAATACTGTCATCAGCTTTAAAGATTTTCAGAGTGGGGAATCCTGTGGTCAGGAACATAGTAAAATGCCTACATCCATCTCACCCAAACTGGGCTTTTTCAAATGCACTGAGTCTAAAACTCACTTTTGGAGAAATGGAATTTATATTAACTAGTATCACATCTGTAAAGTTTGGACAGGATTGTTTCTAGTTCTATTCAATTATTTGAGGTCTCTGCAAGATACTCAAAAAAAAAAAAAAGAAAGAAAAGAAAAGAAAAGAAAAAAAAGAGCAAATGATAAACCTGTGTTGCATCATCCTGTGGCAAGTTCTGCGACTTTTGCATATGCAATACAACATTGCACAAAGAGTGGGGAGAGCTTGTTAGGCAGAGTTTGTGTTACCACAACACAGCATTCACATTGTCATTTGGATGCACAGGTTTCTGACAGATGTTTTTGCTTACCTTCTCAGAGATAGAATATGAGGCTGGTGTATACATATTATGGAATATAAATTTTATATAAAAATACAGTACCCTTTGACTAAATATCTCTGTCTATCTAGTCTAGATGCTTCCCTACCTATTGGTATGGCACTATTTATTTCTTTGAAATCTACCAAGGTTGGCCCACGTTGTTAAAAAGTGGGAACAATTCTGGAGATAAATATATAAAATATTGCAGCTACTCAAATGCACAGAAATATAGGCGTACCTAGTCTATAACATTAACCTTTTGAAAAATAATTTGCATCTACTTTATATAATGAAAGTTTCTTGTCTGCTCAAAGCATATCTTAAGAGGCTTATTGTGCTCTTTATGCTTGCAGTTTATATTCAGTTCTTACTTCAAAAGAAGCAATAAATGTATTGCTTCTGGGTTTATAATGTGAATAGGAGTTATATGGCTGGGTTGTTCTAAAGAATCCATGCTTACATTTCATATTGCAAACCTTAAAATAACTCAGTATGAAATAATAAATGTTACTCATGAATGCTTCCTGCTCCAATTCATGTGAGCTATGCTCTAGGAAATGATAACTTCATATAGAATTGTCAATTTATCAGTCTACTTCCATTCAATTAAGCCTTGTGCTCTGATGGGATTACTAGTCTACATATAATTCCTTTAATTCATGATAATGGATACAGCTGAGCATTAAACGATCTATATCAGCACTCCATTGTTAAAGTGCCTTTTATTCTTTAATGAAATAAAATATTATAAATTAAGACAGTTAACTGAAAAAAAGAGAAGTAGCTAAAAGAAACCTCTTAGAATAAAACTTGGTGGGAAAATAGCTCAATTTTTAAAAAGAATGATAGAATGGCAGCAATGTAAACAAAATTAAATAAATAACCATAAAGTGGTATTATTAAAAACTTGTATTTTTTTCAGATGGTTATAAATATAGACATAGGCATTTGAAGTAAATATTTGGCATTGTACCAGCTAGTCTCACCTTAATATCTGTGTATAAATTCTAACTTAGTTTACTTCTGAATAAAGAATAGCAACAAGTTCAGAAGCGCATTTGCTGCCCTTTCTTTTTCTTTGTATGCCCTTATCCTCATCTGAAGTTGTCATTGAGCAAAAAATTGGAAAGTAGTTTCTACAGTATTCATCTGCAGAACTTTTTACCAAGTTAATTGATTGATCTGAATTTATATGCTACTCATCTCATATCAATTATTATGAGTGGCTAAAACTAAAATCAGTTAATCATATATGTATACACATATATACATATACATATACATATACATATACATATACAAATACATATACATATACATATACATATACATATACATATACATATACATATACATATACATATACATACATGCATATCTATATCTATCTATCCATCTATCTATCTATCCATCTATCTATCTATCTATCTATCTATCTATCTATCTATCTATCTACCCTGTTTTCCCCAAAATAAGACATCCCCTGATAATAAGCCCAGTCGGACTTTTGAGCGCATGGCAATAAGACCAAGCCCTTATTTCAGGGTTCAAAAAAAAAAATTAAAAAAAAAAATAAGACAGGGTCTTATTGTCATATATTTCAAGCCACTCTGTTGCTTTCTAGATCAACAATGATGTTCTTAATAACTCTTGATAAAACTATAATCAATTAGAATGGCATTATACCAATAACAGGAAATAAATTCCATCAGAGGCTTATTTCCCATGAACAATGCATGTTCTTCAAAAGAACTGTTCTACCCTGATTTGTCAGGATTACAGTTAACATTTGTTTTATAAATTATTATTTGAAGTTGAATAACTTCTTATTTAACCCTCTCTTTGTTTAGATTTCATGTGCAAGGGAAAAAAAATGAATAATATATGCTGATATATTTAGGGCAGAAACATCTAAATTGTATTGACAGTTAACTTGTTTGATTCAGGTTGTGTGTAAAATATTCCATCTATTCAGGAGATCTGATGGATTGTTCAATACAGTCTCCGTGCTTAGAGCATGAACAAGCAAAGGAGTATCAGTAAATTTCAATATGTCTCCCTCGCCTTTCTTTGAATCCTTTAATTAGTTAAATTAAATGAAAACCTGAGGTGCTAAAACAAGAGCTAAGTTCTATTTCTAACATTGCGGTAAGGTCTGAGTGTCATAGGCATTTTTAGAAAATAGGCTGATTTTTCCAGCAGCTGCCAATCTGAGGGGTGAGACATTTAACACAGATGGCTTGGACTGCATAACATCAGGCTTGAAATGCTGTCCAGGAAGAGAGAAGATAAGCCATATTTTTGATACAGTTGGACACTGTGCAAATAGGGAGAGGAATAAGAATTTGGGTGTCTATTAGGCTTGCCCAGAAGATATTTTTCCTTGCTATACCCTATGTCAGAAGCACTGACATTTTCTGAGATATTCTGCAGAATACAATCCTTTGCAGTTGAGTGGAGGAGACAGCTAGGCAAACCTTGTCTAGGGCTACCATATCTGCAGAAATCCAGATGACTCAAAATGATGCAATGAAACATCTAACTTTCCACTGTCATTTAGTTATCATTCCAATTTTTTTTTTCCAGGTCAGATAAGATAAACCTATGTTAGTCCATTTCAGCAGCAGTAAATTTTGGGAATATTGAAGAATGGAGAACACTAAAAGCAGTGGTGGGATTCAAATTTTTTTACTACCAGTTCTGTGGGCATGGCTTGGTGGGCAGGACATGGCATGGCTTGGTGGGCATGGCGGGGGAAGGATACTGTAAAATCTCCATTCTTTCCCCGTTCCAGGAGAAGGAGACTGTAAAATCTCCATTGCCTCCCCACTCCAGGGGAAGGTTACTGCAAAATCCCCATTTCCTCCCGATCAGCTGAGACTCAGGAAGCAGAGAATAGATCAGAGGAGCTGACGTCGCGACAGGACGGTCAGAGGATTTCTGGGCTCCAGGATCGCTGCCAAGAACCCCGGCCCTAGACAGGCCTTTTTGGACCTCACTGTCTCGTTTTGACTGTGATAGTGGAGGGCACATCCTGACGATCCCAGGAACACTGCAAAGTCCCTGGTGGATCTGGGAGAAGCCCTTTTTCTAGCGGCGGGGTGGCAGCCATTGTAGCTGCTGAAGTTGGGACAGCTCTGGGAGAAGATTAGAAGGACAGGGAGTCAATGCAGTGAGAGACTTTCAATTTAAATCAATATAAAAGAACACTCTGAGACTGAAGTGGAAGTTAAATTGGAGATAAAAGGAAACTAAGCAGAGAAATTAAGCTGGGTTTATTTCTTATTTTTAAACCATTTGCATTGGTGGTGGTATAAATCTTTGTTTTGTTTTTGACTGGGTCTGGATTGAAAAAGATTGATAGAATTGGGAGCTGTCTTACATTTTTAAGCCTTTGTGCCTTTTATTGAAAATATCTTTTTTGCTGGGATTCAATTTTTTCTTCTTCCTCTGAGGATTGTTTTAATTCTCCATTTTATTGACAAAGAACTTTTGGATTGTATTATATTTTGGATTGTATTATATTTTGCTACAACTCAAGGACTCTGAACTTTCTTGCAGACAAGATAGTTGGAAGCATATCTGAGGAAGTTGGAATTATCTGTATTGTTTCCTCAGGTGCTCTTCAGGAAACTATCAGAAAAGGAGGCAGAGAATAGATGGGGGTGGGGCCAGGCAGAGGTGGTATTTACTGGTTCTCCAAACTACTCAAAATTTCCACTACCGGTTCTCCAGAACTGGTCAGAACCTCCTGAATATCACCTCTGACCAGTGGTGGGTTGCTCCCAGTTGAGTTTGGTTCTATAGAACTGGTAGTAAAACTGGCGGGAGGTTCCACCCACCCACCACGACATCATCATGGATGATCTGCGCATGTGCAGAAGCTTCTGCGAATGTGCAGAAGCGAATGCGCACAATCTCGCTGCGAACTGGTAGTAAAGGTAAGTGGAACCCACCCCTCTCTCTGACTAAAAGATATTTTTAAAGTGAAAAGAGGATTCAAAGCAGGTTTTCTCTATTACAGATGGCAGATGGCATCACAGATTTAAAATGGTATAAATGTTAATGTTAAGGACAAACCTTTGGCAATCTCTGTAAGGACCTGGTCACAATCACTTCATTAGCTAACATTACAAGATCCCAGTAGTTTCATGGTTGCACATAATGAATAAAAGAGTAGCTGTAATTTGCCCAAACATCTTTTGCTACCTCTTAATATTATTTGGAGTCCTTTTTTATTTAAAGGCAGGATTATTTTGTTTCATGTGTCTTTATTATAACACATCTTACCACATACACCTTATGAAATTCTAATATATGAGATAACTGTAATATAATTTTGAATCCCATAGGAACTTTAAATTGGAATAGAAAGCCTTCTGGTGCTTCTGTGAGACTGGATTAAAGATAAAAACTGCTAGATTCCCCCAAACCCATTTATTATTGAAATTCCTACATGGAACCCAACCCTCTAAAATATATGGCTAATGTGGCTGCATTAAAAAACTGTGACCAACTTTTTAAAAGAAATTGCCCTCAAGTTGAGCAATCATTGTCATTGGTTACTTCAGTATACTTTTCTGGCAGAGTCTTTCTCTAATTCATTTTTGTTTTCAATTTCCTAATCTAGAATTTGCACCATGGATTTTCCAAGTGGTCCTTTCACAAAAGCTAATCTGCTATAACATACTAAAATATGTCAGTCTCTTGAATAGTCTCTTTAACAGCCCCTATATTAAACTTAGGTACCTACATACTTCTACATGTCAGTCCCCCAATGCCTGCTTAAATATCCATTTTTTTTTCATTAACTTTCTAAACATTGTCATAGTTGATCCTCATATATTCCACAGGGGAGATCCAGCCAAGAATACTCATTTCTGAGTTTGCCATATCTTATAGTAGATGGTAAATGTGAGCATAGTTTGTCTGTCATTATCTTGGATATATATTTTGTATATGTCATATCTACTAGCTCTATTAGTCTGATGCAGTAGATCAAAACAAGACCTCTTTCTAGCAGTGCTGTTTTTGGTGCAATTGCACCCTTGCCAGTGTTCTTACATGTTTAATTCTTCTGCTTTATTAATGAATCTCTATGACATCAAATACTGGCAATAATATTGTCTTGAAAAAGTTGTCTCTAGGAATCTAGGGACTGGTTCTGGGCTTGATCCTAGAAAAATATTATATAAATATATATCAGCTATATATTTATATAATATTTCAATATCATATGTATGTATATATGTGTGTGTGTGTGTGTGTGTATTCCGTATATATAAATATACAAAATCACACACACACACACATGTACAATCAATATATGTATATATGATTCAAAATGTCCTCTACTATTGCTGTATATTCTCAAAAAATCCCTAGCGGTAGTGTAAAATATGTCCCCAAATATCAACTTGTAATGCACAAAACAATAGCTATACCCAGTGGTGGGATTCAAGTAATTTAACAATCGGTTCTCTGCCCTAATGATTTCTTTCAACAACCAGTTTGCCAAACTGCTCAGAAAGTTAACAACCAGTTCTCCCGAAGTAGTGCAAACTGGCTGAATCCCACCACTGGCTATACCTGATAATGCTCTTAATGTGTGATATAGCATCTAGCTCTCAGATGTACTCTCTACCATCCTTTTAATAATCACTTAAATCACTTAAACCATTTTTGTATCTATTGCCAACAGATTATCTTTTCTTCAGCAACGGAATAATCTGCAGTTGTTATTTCCTTCAATCATTATAAGATCATCTTGGCCAATTAAAACTTTGCACATATGCACTGCAAGATTCAAATTACAGACGAACAGAAATCTCATCACAAATTAAAGTTTTACATTGATGTAATTCACCCACTCATTTCTTCTTCATTGGCCAAGGATAGTTTGTGCCGGGAAACATATGCGGTGACTGAAAAATAGCTTTGCATTCTGCTTGAGTTATTGGTCCTATATTCTCAGCATCTGGCATGGTTCATCATATCAAATCATCCACTCTTTCTTATAACGGTTGTGTCTCACTGTAATCTACCATTGATTCATGAGGTCTACTTGAGGACTCACCAGCTGCACAGTTTAGCCTTCTAGTTTTCAACTGATGTCAAAGCCACATGAAGCAGCAATTACAACCATTTCTGTGAAGTTTAAACTGGATGTTGCCTCAAAGAGTACATAAAAAGGTTATTCTGTGTAAGATTGCTTTTTCGGAAGCCAAAGATTCCAGTTTGTGTATAGAACATACTTTACTTTGATCACTCTACAGTCTACACCAACTATAACACAATTTTCTTCGTCTAGTACATGGTACAAACTATACCAAACACTATAGAGAAGATGCAAGATAACTTCCACCTGTCCATATGTTTAAATGAATTCTATCCTCAAGCTTATTATATAAAAAGGGAAGCTATCACTTCATCTGTTTTTAGTAGCCTTGCAACCAGTGGTGAAATCCAATTTTTTTTACTACCGGTTCTGTGGGCGTGGCTTGGTGGGCATGGTGTGGCTTGGTGGGCATGGCTTGGAGGGCATGGCAGGGGAAGGATACTGCAAAATCTCCATTCCCACTCCACTCCAGGGGAAGGATACTGCAAAATCCCCATTCCCACCCTACTCTGGGGCCAGCCAGAGGTGGTATTTGCCAGTTCTCCGAACTACTTAAAATTTCCACTACCAGTTTTCCAAACTGCTCAAAATTTCCACTACCGGTTCTCCAGAACCTGTCAGAACCTGCTGGATTTCACCTCTGCTTGCAACATATTTAAAACCTCATTTATTTTCTTTTTTAAATAGTTACATAAGCATAGTGAGAAACAGTTGAAAAGATTGTTAATGAGAACTTTCCTCCATTTTGAAAACATCTTTTTTATGGAATTTTCCCCCAAAGTGGAAAATTCTCTGCTAAACTACTCATCTAAACACTGCTAAAATTTAAGCTTGGTTTCCTAGAGCTACTATCCACCACTCTTCCAGCTTATTGGAATTGCAGTGCTTTGCCCCCAATTATGGATATATGTTTAGCTTCACACAACACCAGTGCTAACTTAACATCACCTATTGTTTTAAATATGCTGACAACATTATAATCATTTATCAATCATTACAATTCTGCAGCACATGCAGATAATAATAGTCCATTCCATCTAAGGGTGATTTGGTTGCAAATTATATTTTACATTTACAAGGATATGTTTTCATCATAGTTACTACATAATATAGCACACATACATGCTATTAGTATATTATGCAGAGGTACAGATAGTAGGCAAGCATAACACTGAATTCAAATTCTCGGTCTGTGCAAGTGTGTGCATGTGTGTGTGTGTGTGCGTGTGCGTGAGAGAGAGAGAGAGAGAGAGAGAGAGAGAGAGAGAGAGAGAGAGAGAGAGAGAGAGAGAGAGAGAGAGAGAGAGAGAAACACCCCAGGACAATATTTTTTAAAGCACACAATTAAATGTAAGTGGATTTTTATCTTGTAAATTACCTAAAAATATAAAAAGTCCAATAATTAGCACTGCATAAATTATAGATGTTAATCAGTGCAATCAATTTGCTTTTAGACAAATTTAACAAATTTCAAATAACAGAAAACCAATTAATGTGTCAAATTTATTTTTTCTACAGGAACTATCCCACAGTTTTATTTCAAAGTTCAACTGCTGCTCATTCATTCATTTTCTTGTTCTGTTTAAAAGAAGGTAGTTGGTGCTATACTTGCAGAAAGCTCTTTACTTCCTCATTCTGTATTTTGTAGACTTCTTGCAGCAAAAACATTTATTGAAAAACATTAAATCAAACTATTTTCTCTAATAATTCCAAAGTTTTTGAGTTTTGCCTTTGATATTTTTTATAGTCGCAGAAAAGTGTCTTTTCTGCCTTTATGGCAATGTCTCCCTATTTCCCATCCTCCAGTGGAAAAACCAGTCTCTCTCTCTCTCTCTCTCAAAAACAATAAAAGTTGTGACCTTCTATATAAAGAGCTTAAGAAGCTATGAGTGGCGACATCTATCAGAGGAGTCAAAAAGTCACAATGATAGTACCTGTGCAATCAAAGCTCACCAATGTTTATTTCTGTCATATGTAAGAGGCTGGCCTTATATGCTGTCACAACTGCTATCTTAACTTTTTTTTTAACTCCTTCCCATGAATGCCCCAGCTGTGAGAATCTTCCATCTCACCCACCTTTCCCATTATGGCCTCTTTTCCCTTAATTTTATCCTAATGGACTCTGAATGCTTAATGCATTGTAAGCCGCCCTGAGTCTCCGGAGAAGAGCGGCATATAAATCAATTTTTTTTAAAAAAGGCAAATAATTGTGGTGGTATATAGAAAAGTATATAAATGAAACTAATCATACATTGGTTTGCAACTATAAACTGATTCTCACAGCTGGGACATACATGGGGATGGGGTTTAAAAAAAGTTAAGATGGCAATTGTGACAGCATATAAGGTCCTACTTCTTTTACATATAACAGAAATAGACATTGGTGAGATTTGATTGCACAGATACTGCTATCATCTTGACTTTTTGACTCTTTTGAGAGATACCGCCACTTAGACCTTTGTAAATATATAGAAGGCCATAACTTTTATTGTATATATAATCTACATTTTTTTTGCTTTTCTTTCTTTTGCTATTACCACCTACTCTCTGTCAGTTTGGCAATATCTGATTATAAAGTTGGTTCCATTGTATTACTGTTGCTCTGCATAATTTTCTGTTTCATAAAGTTCTTGTTTCTGCCTCTTTTTTTTATTCTTCCTGGACTTTTTTTTTTAACTGACTAGAAATTTCTTTTTTATTTCCTTCTAAATAGCCTTACATGTTATTTTAATGCATAACTTGATAACTGAACTTATTATTTTGCAAGAAAACTCATGGAAATCTACATGTTGTGTATCATGTACAAGTAAACATTGACTGAACATAGAAAAAAAAAGGGAGGGGACCCAAACCCGCTGAAAGCTTAAAAATTCATATTTTAAATCCCCTCATTCCTATTTTTCTAAATTACAGCCAGTGTCACAGAATAGTCTGCAATATTTGCAAACTTCATCCAGTTCTGCTAAATTTTAACTAAGATTTACCAGTAACACATGTTAAAAATACTATATATGGTACACTATGGTATATCTGTCAGAAGAATAATTTGGGGTTCCAAGAATAAATAAAAATGAGATCCAGACAGCTATGAAATAAGAAATATTTATTCCTAAAAGCAAAAAGAGTTTGTTTTTAGGGGCAGGCTGCAGAGAAATGGGGTATAGCAGCAAACTTTTATAGGGGGCACTTGTCTGGAGTGTGCAAGTGTCTACGTGCTGAGGTGCACGTGTGTGAGAGAGGGTGTATTCTTGTGAAGATACAGTTCTGCTGGGAGACTTAATTTAATTAACTATATTTGTGTTTGCAAACCTTATTTTTTGAAGTGTGGATTAGGTCTAGGCAACTTGTTTTGGGGTTTGAGGAAGTTTGCTAATTTGATAAATTTGGAGACATTGATTTTCAGACCATTGTGGATTCTGTTAATATTTTAAGGGAAGATTGAAATATATTTGGATATAAAACTTCTCAGATATATTTGTGGATTTTCTCTTATTGTAGATGAGGAAGATTTCAGGGTTCAAAAATGATGCCAAGGTTGATGTCAAAGACAAGCAGAAAACCTTCTTCTCCAAGCCAAAAGGGTGAGTTCCAATTTAATAGAAACAGAAGAAATATACAATAACCATTTTAGTCATGACTATGAACAATGTCATATTTATGTATTGGATGATATTTCTCTCTTTTGTAATGCATCCTTCAAGCAATGTTCTTTCTTTTTATTTCACTTTTTTTCCTGATTATAAGATCATTATACTTGGCATGAACCAATTTAATTTTGTGTTAGAAACAATTGGTGATAGTTTTTGACCCTTGAACTTCAGGTTAATGAGAGGTTCTTCTGTTAATTGCTGTATCTTAAGATGGCCCTGTGCTGTGTAATCTTCAAGACTATAAAATGACATTTAAAGTTTGTTTTACATGAGCAAGTAGAAGTACATTATTTCATCTGTGAGCAATAGTCATCTGCCTCCTGGCTGAAAATATATGCCAGGGATAAATTGTGTTCATCTAGTAGCCTTTGTTTGTACGACAAGTTAATTAAAAGAGGAATGTCAAAATAATCTGTCCATCCACTGGGTGTGATAGAGCAGTATTGTTTTTTAAGGAAACATTCTGCACAAACATCCTTTCATTTCGGCTGTATAGATATGGAAGAACACAAAGTAAGTACAATACTTTCATACAGTGAAAATGTTTAAAAGAGCGAAAGAAACATTTTCAAAACAAAGAACTATGCTCCATTTTGGAAGCTCAGAATGTTTAACAAAAAGAAAAGAATAAGTGGACGGGAAGAAAAAGCAAGTGTAATTGCAAATTTGGTAAATGTTTTCCATTTGTCCCGAGACTGGATGCAGTTGGATCCTTTTGGGGTAAGCTAGTTTGGAAGTGTTTGACTTAAGCTATTTTGGATAGTTTAAAGCTAATTTAAAATAATATTTGAGAGTCAGAAAAGAACCAATGGAGTTCTGTTCTGCTCCTCTTCTTTTTTCCGCTTTGTCTTCAGATTAAATTTGAGAAGTTGGAAATCTCTGCTTTAGGATATCTGTATCAGTGGTGGGTTCCTCCCGGTTTGGCCTGGTTCAGCCGAGCCGTAGCGGTGATACCGAACTGGTTCTCTTTGTTCGGGAACTGGGCCCTCCCGCCCCCTCCGCGTTATTCGTACCTTTTATTTGGCTCTGCACCATTCTATTCGCTGCCTCCCGAGTCCCAGCTAGAAGGAAAAAAACTGTTTAAACTCTTGCCGTGGGGCTTCAAAGGGCTGCCCTACAGCTGATCACTGTTAAAAGGCAGTGTGGTGGTAGACCAGTGCGCTCAAAAAACAAATGGGTAGACCAGTGCCTCCAAAAACAAATGGATAGACTGGTGCTTCCAAAAACAAATGGGTAGACCGGAATGCTCCAAGAACAAATGGGTAGACCAGTACAGGTCTGCAAGCAGTTAAAAACCTGGTAGACCAGTATCTCTGCTAAATCCTAAAGAATTGTCACATGACCATCAAGCCATGCCCACAAAATAAGCCACGCCCACAAAACCAGTAGTAAAAAAATTTAGAACCCACCCCTGATCTGTATAGTTGGAACTTTAATTTCAAATTCCACTGAGAAGTTCCATGTATAGAAAAAAATTCCCACTCTTTAGGAAGTGATTTTATTACTTGCTTTTAAAACTAATTTATTCTTCCTCACTTTAGATGAAAAAATAAATTGGAAAATGCACTGCAATCCATTTTATTTGAGTTGCTTATGTTTAATGTAGTTGTAATAATAAGTTTGCTAAATTGTTTTTATGCTGGTGGTCCCCTGGGGCAGACCATGGCCCCTATAGGCAGGTAAGAAACATTAAAGAAGTGGTTTAATATATTCAGTGATATTTCCATTTTATGCATAGGGTACAGCTTTTTCTGCTATTAAATCTGCTCAAAAGGACCCACTGGACTATCCTAAATAGACCAGGAATTTGAATAAGGAAAATATTTGCTTTCATTTGTCTAAGTAAAATGGTATGGAAAGCCATATTACTTCCTTAAAAATTGATTAATTGATAGCACCATACATACATAAATGCTTACTACAGCAGTATTATTTTATGATCATTTTTTATACATCAATATTATTCTATAGCCTAATTATTTTTCATTAATGACCTTTATTAATAAAGTAATCCAGCTCTATTACACTTTTTTAAAAAAGTGTTCCTGTAAAAACTGTGTGGGATAAAAAGCATTACTTCTGCAAGATTTGTGTTAATGTGTTTCTAACTTTTCTTATATTATCGTATTTTTCGCTCCATAAGACATACTTTTCCCCCAAAAAAGTGGGTGGAAATGTCTGTGCGTCTTTGGTGAATAACAGTCTGGCCATGGCAGCGGGGTCCTTTTACAGTGCTGAACCCTGCCTTTTCTGTCTTTGTCCATTGCCAGCCACTTCTATCTCTTTTCTGCAGTGCAAGACTCAATAGGCAGAGCTGGAACATGAGAGAACACCTATCTGTGGTCCTCTCAGGGTCCACCTGAAAATTTTTTATCTTGTTTTCCTGCTCTAAATCTAGGTGTATCTTATGGTCAAGTGCTTCTTATGGAGCGAAAAAATATGGTAATTCATTTACTCTTCAGTGCAATCTAAACTGATGTATACTCTGGTTTCTCTTCAGATCGTATAAATCTTTCCCCTTAAACTGATGTATATATTTTGATTTAGTAACAGAAGACTACTGATAAACTTTTATGATATAAATCATTCTTTAGCAAACAGAAGGCTATACACAAGGATGAAGATTTTGGAGATCAGGTTTATGATAACAACTTGCTATAAAATGATGCATAAAATCGTACTCAATGTAATGTGGATAAGAACCAATGTAGAAATAAACACAGGTTACAAAGAAAAGTAAATCTATAAAGTTATTGTAAAACTAATTTATAGCAGTAGTCTGGCAATTAAGTATAAATCTTTTACTTCATTTGTTTTAAACAAATAGGACTTTTAAAAAATAGATTCTTGTTCAAGATATATATATATATATATATATATATATATATATATATATATATATATATATCACTGATGAAAGTAGACCCTAAAGATATTTTTTTTAAAATCAACAATTTACTTATTTATGAATTCAAGATCCTTTACAAGAAACCTGCAAGTCTCTGTATAATTAAAATAATCATTCCCATTCACCTCTGTTAGCCTAGAGGAAGAAGAAAAAAAGGCTTCCATTTATTAGACTAGGCAGCTATTTCCGCTTTAACAGAATAGTTGATGCACTGCTGCACCACCACAGATTTTTAAAGTGTTGAACATTAGAGATCTTAGACAAAGCCGCATCCTGAGCTTTATTATTCAGTTGCTACTTCTTTCTTATCAAGAACGTAAGAATAATAAACAATGTTTTTCTTTCCTTTTTATTTATTAAAACATTTGAAAAAAGGAAACAAATTACCAACACACACACACACACACAAATTACCACAAAAAAGAAGAAAAGAGAAAAAAAAGAAGATAAAAAGATGAAATATCAATCAATAAACAGGGAGTATACATTTGTCATGAAATTTAAAGTTCAATTTTCCATTGATTGATTGTGAAAAGTATTTTCAGGCATATCCTGGGTTTGTACAGTCACTTTAATTGTCAAAGGCTTTATTTGCATCTAAAAAACATATTACCACTTTTATTTTTATTTTTTGTTTGTTGATGTATTCTACCAAATTTATTTTAAATCTAAGGTGGTGCATTATGCTGCTTATGTCACCTGTTTGATCACTATATATCATATTTGAAAACACTTTTTATAATCTACATTCAATAAGAGATTTGTTTGTGTGTCTGTGTTTTTTCTGGATATTATGTTCTCTATTAATCAAAGTTGTATATGTTTCTTCCCATCAGTGGTGGGTTGCCCCCGATTCGCACCAGTTCTATAGAACCGGTAGTAAAACCGGCAGGAGGCTCTGCCCACTGACCCTGATGTCACGAAAATGCTTCTGTGCATTCACAAAAGCTTTTCCGCTTGTGTGCGGTTCCATTGCAAACCAGTAGTAAAGGAAAGTAGAACCCACCCCTGCTTCCCATGTATGTGGTATTGCCTGTATATCTTTAATTGGTTTTGGTTTTGTCAAAGGTTCTAACAATTCCTTTTCCAGTTCCTAGTAATGTTGACCTATCAGCCCATTTGGGTCTGACACTTTCCCAAACTTAATTTGTTAAATTGGTTCTTTGAAGTGTTTCTTGAATAATTCAAAGGGTTTTTTTTTTAATTAAAAAATATCTATGCTTTTCATTGGTTCTTTTTTTTTTTAATTGCAGAATCTTCAATATATTTATTCAGCTCTCATCATCAATATGAACAATATGATCTTGTGCTTAGCAATTTATTTATCTTTGGTGTAATGAACTTTTCCAAATGTGAACTTTAATGCAGAGGTTCCCAACCCCTGGGCTACAGCCCATTTTGAACCAAGCCAGAGAAGTGGAAGGGTGAGTATGCACATGTGTGAAGTTCCATTTGTGCAAGTGACAGGCCTGTGTGTCCTCTACTCGCATAGAACCATTCTCTCTTCCCCTCATGTGATCTGCAAAGCCAAAAAGGTTGGGGACTACTTGTTGTGACCTAGGCTTCCTGAGTCATTAAAACACACAAGTAGTCCCAGAAACCTCTTTTATTGCAACAGCTGTGAATTACTTTCATTCACAGCTGAGTCCCAATTAGTTGCAAAAAGTCCTTCGGGAGAAGTCCTTTGGGATAATCACCAATCTTTATATCTCTTGACACTCTGCTAAAGACTTACTTGGCAAAGCCACACAGATTCCAGAATCAAACAGAGATGCCAACTGGGAACAGAATTAACAATGTTGCTTTCCTGCAAAGTGCCCACATACCTTTGCTCCTCTTTTAAGCCTTATGGGAGAGGCCAAACATCTCCTGAGTCATCCCTTTTGTTTTAACTGTTCGTGCCTTCTGGCAGCTCTGTGCATGCGTGCACTAGGAACAGGCTCCTCCTGTTTCTCTGCCTTTCTGCTGTCCGACTCTGAAGGTCCGTGAATCACTCCCAGATGGCCCTGGCCCCATCTCCATCTCCGATGCAGAGACTGGGCCTTCCTCAGAAACCAGGACTAGTCCATGTTCCTCCCCAGCCTCCTCACTGTCCAACTCCACTGCCAGCTCCGCAGGCTGCTGGCAGACCACAACACTACTGCTATAATGTATTTAGAATAATATACAAATAAAACAAGATTATAAATCATGCTTTATTATAGTTCCACCCAAAAGAGTAAAGTGGAAAAGATTTTCCTAATAAGTTGGACAATAATTAGTATTTCTTAATATTTATCAGCCGAAAAAAGGGGATTAGCCAAGATTTAAATATACCTTCAGCCATAGAAGCTTACTAGAATTTACCTCACAGAGGTAGTGTTATGAGAATAACAGAATGCTATACCACTTGGAACTCCTAAAAGAAAGGACAAATAAAATCAATCAATCAATCAATCAATCAATCAATCAATCAATGTATTAAGAAGATTTTAAACAAAGGAATTTTTAAATATAATGTAAAAAGTCTACAAGGAATGTAATTGAGACCAATCATCTGATTTTCATGAATTCTCTATCTTTCATTAAAAACATATTCTATTTTTTCTAGTTATAAAATTATTTTTATAAGGAATTATTTGCAATGATATACATGTAATATGAAGTGGGCCACTAAACAAACATTTTTCACTTAAGCCTGGTTGTGTAACATATTAGTTATTGCAACTTATTCTACATGAGAAATGTCTGGAGATTGCCATACATGCCAAATGCAACTTATACGGATAATATGACTGCTTATCTCACATGCATAATTCTGGCTAGTGCACAACTTTAATATAACTAAAAATGTAGTAATGTACAATTACTAAAATGAACCTATTTTGAACATCTTGTAATCTTTGTTGTGGTAAAAAAAAAAAAAAGCTATTATGGATTATCTTTAAAAATCAAACCCTTCAATGTGACCTTATGAAGAATAAACATTGGGATAAGCAGAGAGTTTAAAAAAAAACCTGTGTAGTAGAATGCTAAATTTCTCTTAGCAGTGAGACTATGCAAATCAACAAACAAAGATGGCCATGAAAGATTCAACAATATTACAAATCAGCATTATGGAATTAAAGAGGAAGTATGCAAGATGTAATTACAGACACACAATATAAAATTGGACTGGGTTAACCTTAATTCAGGTAAAGGAATGCTATATCCAAGTGACAATTTGGCCATGGTACACTTAGATAATTACATCCAATCAGAGCTGGGATTCTTCTAGAATTTGAGCTTTCATGTAAACCTGATTGTACTTATTGGAATAATGTACGAATGATCTATTGAATATAAGTTTTCTGAGTGTTGTGGTACAATTCCTGGCTCATAAAATAGACTGAATGTCCAATCAATGTGAATTTGGGGATTAAAAAATAAAGAAATCTATTTCAATGCAAGATACATTCGAAATTAACATATTTAAGAATGTATTTAATTGAAAACTTTTATGCAGATGTTTTTGAGACAGACTGGCTTTATGAATGCAGAAGCATCAGAATAGAAATTGATTGCTTGTCCATATCTAACATGTTATCTTTAACCCATTATATATTGTTGTAATGCATTTTTTAGAGTTGGAAAGAATGACAATTTGCAAAATATTACAAGTTTGCAAAATATGCACATTCCTTTATTAACAGGAAAACTGGTAGCCACTTCCCTATTATCTTATCCAGGTGGTTTACAAAATGATCAAAGTATTCCTACTGAAAAAAAAAAACAACTTAAAAATAAATGTTATGCTTGACTAAACAAATTCAGTTGTCCAGATTTCTATAATGAAACTTTTCCCTCTTAATAAAACTGGTTAATAAAACACTATGAAAATCTAAGTCCTTGAGTGATAAACATCTGTTTGGAAAATGACCTTTAACTTCATTGCCACTGGATGAACTGATTGATGTATTCCTGGAATATAAAGGTGGTGCCCATTGATGTATCTGCATTGATTATTTTTAAGAGTGCTTCTGTCCATGGCATAAGTCTCATGGAAATTTTTACAGTGAATGGGTGCAGTCAAATGCATGATTTGAAAATATGGCCAAGCAGAAAGTGGGGGAGAGACAAAATTGAGAGTGAAACATGGCAGTCTCAATATAACTAATTGTGATCAGCTTACCCAAGCTTGTCTAAGTTAAATTATGATCTTGTTTTTAATTACTTTTTATACATACCTGATGATTAACTTGGTGGATATTTTCACCAATAATATTTAACACAAATGTTACATATATACCTGACACTGGTTTTACCCTGATTTATCTAATATTCCAATTTCAAGTGACATATGGGAAAAAAAGAATAAGCTTTAATATGGCTAATTGAAACAGTAAAATATAGAAGTCTTGATTTTCTATTGTATAACTAAGTTTCTATTGATATGGGTAGCTTCTGTGAACACCAAAATAACTCCTAATTCAGTTCCTTTAGAGCAATAATTTAATTACTTTGCACAATATGATGGAGAGGCTACTAAACTAATGAAGAAATTTGCCACCGGTGTTTCTTTGTATTGAAAACTGAAAGACCAAATGTGAAAGAAGTATAAAAGGATTCAATGTTTTCCCATCTTACGTACAGTGTCATTTTAAAATACTGTTAGTACCAAGACAATGCTTTATTAGACTCTTTATGTCACAGATGGCCTCTTGCCTACTATTATCAAGTATTTCCAGTCTACGTTGAAGGACATTGTACATTGATTTTCAACTTTCTCAAATAAATTGCATTAGCTAGTTCATTTCTCTAGTTTCACATAAACAATGCACAGCATATTCTGTGAAACATAATGACAACATTTAGACTGTATTCTCAAGTGGCCTTGAGTGAGTCCCTTCTCAAGAAAAGTAGCCTTTGTGGTTGCATTCATTTCTGTAGAAAACATACCAACTTAGAAATGAAAACTGTACAGAAATCGAAACTACATTTCCTGAAGAAAAAGTAAAATAACCAGATTTTCAAACTAGGAATTAAATGCTGCAACTTTAACTCTTAAAAAAAAATCTTCTTCAATAGTACATGATTATTTAGGTTTCAAGGAAGGAAACCTAAAATATAGCACTTGGAAGTCATACAATATAATGTATTTTCTGTTTATGGTAAAAAAAAAAAAAAAAACTTAAATGAAATTTCAAATAAAAATGGTTTATAGATCTTGTTTCTCAGTGGAAGCTTGCATTATTATTTGGCATGACTTCTTTTTATTAAAAAGATAATATCATGTGTAATTTGGTCCAATTAGCAATTCTGGAATTTTGCTTGACATTTTAAACAAAAGAATCAGAGAAAATTGGAATGGTATGCTGTAAACCAAACAGGTCATATAAATCAAACTTTGAGACACCATCTGATTTTTAGGTTATAACAGGACAGCATATAGAAGAGTTTTCCAGGGAAATATTAAACATTTTTATATTAGTTTTAATGGCCTTGTTAACACACAGGGCATTAAGTTTGCTGTAGTAAAATGAAAAGAATCAAATAAAATATTCCCACTTAGAAAATTCCAGTGGAATATTTTGTGTGGGTTGTGTATTGATGTGTCAAGTTTGCATTCAGGCCCTTACCATAAAATTCTCTCTAGGAGATTTAACCTCTTCTCTGGACTTTTTGGAGGAAGACGGGATGAGGCAATAAAGAATAATAAATACTATTTCATATATAATGAACCTTAATATACATATATAAAATCTAAAGATCTAGTTCTTTATTTAGGTAGGTCCCAAGGATCACTTTTAAACCTTTACCTACCCTTTTTTCAGATTTGTTCATTATGGCTTCCTACAAACTATTTCCAGTTCAGCCCTCCCTGGTTGAAGATAAGATGTTTCTGCCTTGCTGGTTTCCTCCTTGATGAGATGGAAGAAAATATTAAATATTTTGAGTGTTCTATTATGTGGAACAATGGAAACTCAGAGTAAGTCCCTTTTGTCTCACTGTCACAAAATGCCTCCTACCATCAACATGCAGTAAACAGGGTGAAATAAAGCAAAATATTATTGCAGGAAATGATGGAAACAGAACTTTGCCTAACTTTAACAAGGAAGCAACGGCAGTGAATTTATTTCAGTGCAAACCGTGAATAAATACGAACATAGCAATGTTCTTTTCTGGCTCCTGGCTTGCTATTCTCCACTTTCCAAACTTGCACTCTGACACATGCAGAGTGCAAGTTTTTGGAAATCAGCAAACTGTTGGCGAGGCTCAGCAAATAATGTCACTTAGTGACTAGCATTCATATTCAGCTATGACTATTGTACTTACAAATTCAGAAGAACAGCATTTTTGAATCCAACAATATTAAATACTCATTTTTTTCTCATTCTTTTTTTCATTTATGATATAGACAAAAATTCATAAGGAAATGTAAGGAAGTTTCAATTTTGATAGTGTTCTAAGGAAGGTTTAGGCTTATTCTTTTACCATTGTGATACTTAATTCTGGGGTTTTGCTACCAGTCTCTGAAATGTTAAACTCTTTATGAGCTTTTTTTATTTTAACTTTTCTGCTTATTCATTATGTATATGTATAACTTGTATTGTTTTAGTCTAGAGAGATTTAGGAAGCAATATCAATAGGATCTGTAGCTGTGTTCTTGATATCAAAGATTGCCATCAATAACTAATTACCATCACCTTGCTATTAGTAAGGGTAACTGGACGAAGATGATTAAGGTAGTGTGAACTGCATTAAAGTCAATTGATTAATTTGCTTCCACAACATATATTGGATAAGTAAGCCAATACTGCAATGTTCTAATGCCAATACCAGCTTGATTGTGCAACAATGTTTTTAAAGAAGCTCTTTTAAAAAGTTGTATGATAAAAGCCTTTTATCATACAAATACATATAAAAGCAGTAAGCGATATCAATACCTTTTCATTTGCAAATTACAATCAAAGCAATAACACTTATTCCATCATATTTTCCACTTCATTTTTTCATGCTTACACTGATGACTCCACAACTAATCCAGGATTTCACAAACACATTATGGAATAGTGCTTAGACTGGAGCAGAAATATCTGGTTTGACTCTATTCAAAATTCATTCTTAAAACTTCTTAGATAAATTTGGACTGGCAATAATCTCTCATTCTAATTTATTTTGCATGATAATAGGCATTAATCTGAGACTGTTTGTCTGAATTCAATGTTTTCAGATGTTTTGGAATAATTCCATGAGATCTAATGGATCTCTTGGGAACCTCTTGAGAATAGAAGGAGGGAAACAGGTACTTTAAGATTTCCAATTGTTGTGAGCAAAACTTAGAACAAAGGCACTTGAAGTTGTAGAACCAAGCATAAATTTGAATTATTCCAAAGATTGAACATAGCCTAGGAAGAGATCAATTGGAAATGAAAAATGCCCTATTTTTTATAAAAAGTTTTATAAAAACCGTAACATTAACAGTAACTATTATAAAAACTGAAATACAAACCCTGGTGAAGAGAGAATAAAAATAGCCAGCTCAACAATAATGCTACCTAAGCATATCTCCAGTTCCCTGGGAGCCACAGTAATGATAATATAACCATGTCTTTAGGGTCTCCCAGAGTATCAAAAGAGAGGAAGCAACAGTAATATAATTTCAGGGAGAAGAATGTTTCATAAGGCAGGGGCCATGGCAGACAAGGCACATCTCCTGAAATATAGGTCCCTAAATGGTGATACCCACAGCATGCCTTTTCTACCAGAGCTAGTGGATTGGGCTGGTGTAACTGGAGATAAAACTGTCTGTTAAATAGCCTGATATTTACAGGCCTTTATAGATCAAAATCAGCCCCTTGAATTGGATTCAAAAGCAAACTGGCAATCAATATAGCTCCCAAACCAGAGATGTAGCATGTACTATTCTTAGTATGCACATAAATACTTGCATTGCTGCAGCATGTACCAACTGAAGCTTCTGGGTACTGTTCAAAAATAGCACCATGTATAGTGCATTGCAATCGTCCAATCTGGAGGTGATTAGGTCATAACTGATTGTGAGCAGGGCCTGCAACCAGGAATGGGTACAACTGGTGCATGAGAAGCTGTGCAAAGCCCTCCCCCCATCCCTTGTGACTCTAGGAGGACCCCAAGTTCTGTACTAAGTCTATCTGGCGCAATGTGACCCTATCCAGCACCAAAGATAGTCCAGCATAGTACTAGAACGAGTTGGTCCCAAAATTCAGAGCCACTCAGTCCTGCCCGAGATAGTTGAAGTTTGTATCCTAGACAAAAAAAAAAAAAAAGTGCTGTTGTTGTACCTTCTAGGTTACTTCCCTGGAGTACAAGGGGAAATTCCCATCCAACCCTAATCTCTTCTTTTAGAAAAGAATCCATCTCTCATTTTTCTCTTTATTCTTCTAACAAAATTGTCAGTATCTATATATTGATCATGGAAGTCTTTTTCATTTTTTTTTGCTTTAATAATAAGTCAAGTATGCTTCAGTGTATCCATCAGATTGTCCAGATAATGAGTACCTATTTTTCAGTTGGCCTACTTCATTCCTCTCTTTTAGCAACCACAGTACAAGAAATGAGAATAGTTAGAAGAAAGCCCTTTTTATTTGTCAATACATCTCTTCATACTGATAATATATTGAAATAATTTGGCATAGATCATCTCTTAAATTACATCCTCAGTAGGATGACCTAGAGGTAGCTACTGTATAGCTTAATTATTTCCCAGTAAGATCTATAGTTTGTACAGCTGTATTTTTCACATTTGTTGTTCAGACAAATTTAGCACAGTTTAAGACTTGGCTTATAACATAAAACAGATATGCCAGAAATTATATCTTTTAGGAAGAGAAGAAAAATTGTTACTTTTTCAAAAGAAATAAATTTGTGCCGGTTGATGTCTACTGACCCAACTAGAACATAGTACTATTTATTAAACTTCTTAACAGCCATAATGGAGTTATAGAGCAGATATTCTAAGGATAAATAGCTTCAATTATTTTATTGTGTGGAACAATGAGAGTCATGGTGATGATGTTACTACAATGAAAACAATGGAATTATTTTCACACTTTAGACAGAATCAGATACATTGGAAAAATCTTACACTTTCATTACAAATGAGGATACTACTTTCTATGAAGTAAAGGACTTTGATAATGGAGCGCGAAGGCTTATTTGTATAGAAATAGTGAAAGAAGAAGCTGCAACTTCCTTCTGCAGTTCATTCATAGAATCATAGAATTAACCTTTCAATCCATTCCCTTTGGTTAGTGCAGGAACACTATTAAACTTCCCAGTTTGATAGCTGTCTAAACTACATCCAATAAAGGAGAGCTTACTACTTTTTTGAGGAAAATTTTCTGCGAATAAATTGCTGTTAGGAAGTTTTTCCTAGAGTCAATCAAAATCTGCCTTCCTGTAACTTAAATCCATTATTCTGAACTCTGCAGCTAGAATAAGAGAAAATAGGTTTTGACTTTTTCCTACATGACATCATTTCAGGTATTTGAAGAGTTATCATGTCCTTGCTTCTTTGGCTCCAACTGATTGGCAACAGAAATGAGGGAGAATACTTTTTGGAAGGATTGAGATAAATTGAACATAATATCTATTAAGGTACTCTAAATCCTTTAACTGATACATCCTCAATCTGTGATTAGTAGAGGACTGTTATTTCTTTTGATTAATATTAATTTAAGGATCTTTGGTTTTTCTTTACCATGTAGGAAAAAATGAGTGAGACAAGTCAGGAATTTCTAGAAAGTGCCATGTTTGACAAATTTGATTTCCCAATATTTGTCAAGTTAATTAATGTCTCCCATAAGTAATGCTTCAAACTTTGAAAGATGTACAATTCATTTTAGAATGCATCACAATATCTTTTTCTAAATAGACAGACTGAATAGGCATGAATAAGAATATTGCCTTTATTTGTTCTTTTATCTACTTTAACACAAAGAGCCTCTCAATATGTCTTGGAATTTGTCCTGCATTGTCCCTGATCCAGTTCAATTATTCCAATTACTTCAATTATTTCAATTCCATGTAGCAGTAATCAAGACTTGTTGTCTTTTACAGGACACAGCTATGTCTTCTCTGCCCTTTAGGGATCCACCATTCTGTCTCCCATTTTATAAAATCTTTTTTTCCCTCCTCTGAACACTTAGAACCTGTCTCCCTTGCAGGAATCTGAAAATTATTTCTTAGTTTATGCAATATAGAATATTTATTACAGCAATTATAGTTGTTACTGTCATCCTCTGTGCTTGCTCCTCTGTTTATGTCTTCCTAATGGACAATTAAAAGGGATGTGGTGGCTCAGTGGCTAAGATGCTGAGCTTGTCAATCAGAAAGGTTGGCAGTTTAGCGGTTCGAATCCCTAGTGCCGTGTAACGGGGTGAGCTCCTGTTACTTGTCCCAGCTTCTGCCAACCTAGCAGTTCGAAAGCATGTAAAAAATGCAAGTAGAAAAGTAGGGACCACCTTTGGTGGGAAGATAACAGTGTTCCGTGTGTTTTGGTGTTTAGTCATGCCAGCCACATGACCACAGAGACGTCTTCGGACAGCACTGGCTCTTCAGCTTTGAAACGGAGATGAGCACTGCCCCCTAGAGTCGGGAACGACTAGCATATATGTGCGAGGGGAACCTTTAACTTTAATGGAAAATTGCTTCCACTTTCTGTTCCTGTTGTGAACTGTGCTTCCCCCCTCCAATTGATAAATCCTACCTCTTTTCTATCAAATGAAGAGTGTCAATTTAAAGCTCCCATCTTTTGACTTTTACTCAAGGACTGCAACAAGGTTGCATTGACTGCAAATATATGCCAGTTTAGCCAACCCCCAGGCAGGAAGACAAATATGCCACAAGCACTATAAACTACAGTTACAGTTATAGTTATAGTCCATTCTTTAATGCTGGAGCACTTTTCTTCATAGCTCTGGTCATCCTGTATTTTGTTTCCCAATATGTTGATGAAACAGAACCATTAACTGTTAACCTGGTGGGGGCAGGGGACAAGAGAGGGATCTTTATAAAAGAGAAAGAGATCTTATTTTGTGGAGGGAGAGGCCACTTAAAACTCTATGGCTCAGAGAAGCCAACTGCTAAGCCTTCTTAGATTCACAAGTTAGTAGAAAGTATGAAACCTATAAACAATTCCTCTGCCCTCATTTGCTAAAGTGGGTTACATAAGTGTTATTAGCTACATTAACAGAGTCTTGCAAGTACAAATTTCCCCCTATTTCTTTTAAAGCCAGGAAAATTTATGATGAGTCTTTTATGAGCCTTTTGCCTTGTTACCTATCCAGCTGCAGTCTGTGTCTTCTCTGATCTGACTGTTCCCTGGGCAGCCTCTCTTCACCTGTCTCACAAGATCTTACCCACATACCATTCCAAAAAATAAGAATTATGCAAATTCTACTATTTGTTACCTTAAGAAGATATATTTATGCTCTTAATGCTCATCAAGATATCCTAAAGAATTAAGGATTTGTTTTTTTGCAATTTCCCAAATTTAGCAGTTCCCAAATTTAAGGCTTTCTTACAAGCATATTGTTGTAAAAATGGAGTAATTGTTACTTTCAAAACATAAAATATTATGTTTATTTTATTCATCTTCTTTTCAAAGTTCAGCTAATATGTTTCATTGTGGATCAAATATTAACTTCTATTCCACAAATACATGATGCAATCTGAAAAATTGATTTTTTTATAGACATGTAATAAATGATGAATAAATAGATGAAAAAGAAGAAAACTAATTAATTAGATTTTGCAGCAAAATTTCAATCACCCAATTTAGACACAATGATGTGTCCTGGGATTATATAAAAGAGAATTTGACAGTATTATACAAGGTGAATGATTTTCCTCAATGCATTAAGTAAAAATGACAGGAGTTAAAATATATAACATGAGGAAAAGTACAAAGGATGTCAGTTAAATTTCCATAGTGGCATTTTTATAAGAAGAATTTCCAACTTAAAAATAAATAAATAAATAAAGTAGGTCAACTACTTTAAGATGAAATATGTGTCATTTCTCTAGTCCTGGCTCCATATTTACAAGGGAGAAAGAATTACAGGGCCATTGTATTGCATATGTCCTTTCTAAAAATATAGATATAAAAACATCTCCAACTGCAATAATAAAAAATAGTGTCTCCAATAAATTAAGACAAACAAAAGACAAGGGCAGATCTCATTGTTCAATATTTTAAACCTAGCTGTGTTATTGACAAGTTTATGAGTTTGTTGATTGATGGATATATATCAGATCAGATATATTGGAAGAGAACAGTCCAGAGAATAAACATTTTGACACGTCTAACAGAGAGAGCTTTAATCAACATATCTGTTCATATGGCAGGTTATTTGAGTTGTGTATAGCAAACAGATTCTTTGACACTTCACATTCATTCTTGATTTAATTTAGGAGCATACATTAAGTAAGAGACATAAAATTGTCATTGGCTCATTTCTTTGTTTAAAAATAAAGTGCATATATATGTCAGCCAAATAATAAAATGTTTTTTACTTATTCACATGAAAATTTTTAATAATAAAAAGTTTGTTGAGAAAAAAATTAAGTTATCCCAGTTCTTTGATTAATCTACCAGTTTCTTACCTAATGACAATAGAGTATTACTCAACTGGGTTAGAACTATAAATACATTTTTCCTTTGAGATGAATCTTTGATTTTACACTATTATTTCAGAATAATAAATTTCTAGGTGCTAAAAGCTACAGTGAATATTGCCTGTGAATCAGCAAGTCATATTCTTCATAGTATAGTGTATATTTATTCCTTTAAAAATATACATTAACACTAAAGCTAACAATACATTTATTGCTGAATAATTTCATGGGACTAACATCTCAAAGTAAATGTATATTTAAGATAGGAAAAAGTGATTGCAGTTTTCAGATTGTACTGCTTTATGATCTCAGAAGGATATATCTTTAGAAAACATTAACTTTAATGCATATCCTTTTAGGTTTGTATAGAAGCCTGTGGGGGGGAAATGAAGAATAAGGAATAATGGAGATATGGTGTGCTTATCAGGATCTAAAAGAGTTATTTCTTTCCATATTCAAGATTAATATCCTACAAAAAATAAAGTAATTCAACTCACCAAATATTTTAGAATCTAGTAAAAGGGATCCATATTACCTGCTCAAAATTATATAGGCCCTGTTCAAATTCAGCTAATAGATGTGGCATTTTCTTGAGTATTTAGAAAACTCCACTGATCTAGAATGTGGCAGCTGTATAAGTAACCATGATAATAACTGGGCAAGCTTTCCTACATAGAGATTGGCACCTACCTAGCAATTATGATTTCTGAAAAGAAGCAGGATGCAATGAATCAAAACTATGACTTAACAGGTAAAGCTGAATCCTTAGGAAACAAGGTAGGCTTTGTGAATGAATCAACACTTTGCATCAATACATCTATGTAGGGCAGGGGTGAAATCCAACAGGTTCTGACAGGTTCTAGAGAACCGGTAGCGGAAATTTTGAGTAGTTTAGAAAACCGGCAAATACCACATCTGGCTAGTACCAGAGTGGGGAGGGAATGGAGATTTTTCAGTATCCTTCCCCTGGAGTGGGGTGGAAATGGAGATTTTGCAGAATCCTTTCCCTGCCACACCCACCAAACCATACCACTACAGAACTGGTAGTAAAAAAAATTGAATTTCACCACTGATGTAGGGGTATGTGTATGTAAAACTTTGAAAAATATGATTCACAAGCAACAGAAACAAATGAATAAATATTTTATTTAATAGTAACAAAGGTAACTATTTTGGCAAATTCCTTTGACTAGGATGTCTGAAAAGAACATAGCATACTTCTTTAGTGATGACAGGGCAAGGATTCTATACATACAGAATCTCTTCCATTTTACCCACCTCAGAAGGATGGAAGGCTGAGTCAACCTTGAGCCTGGTGAAATTTGAACTGCCAAATTGCAGGCAGGCAGCAGTCGGACAAGTAGCCTGCAGTACTGCACTCTAACCACTGGGCCACCATGGCTCATTTTAGTGAAATCTCATAAGAAATTGTGGAAAAATGACAGCTCAGTACAGAAAGCATAAGGTAAATAGAAAAAACATTTATTTATTTTTAGCATAAACTTTTAGATCTGTCCCATAGGGACAGCACTGTGAGATGATGTAACAAACTGGAAAATACGTAATGCAGTGTGTCCATTTTCCATTGGTGAAATGTATGTTTTTAAACTTTACTTTTTTATAAAGTAAAAGGCATTACATACAAAGGCATTTTGATTTACGCTATATGTTGGTTTAAACATTTCCTCATCCTAAAATATCCTGACAGGAACATAAATTTATTGTCTTCTGAGAGTTTATGATATGTTTCTTTTAATTGTTCCCTCTTTTTTTAATGTAAGTCATCTGTAATCAGACAGTCTCTTTAACCAGGGGTGTCAAACACAAGGCCTGCAGCTGGATCTGACCCATGATGTGGTCGGATCCGGCCCGCAGGGCCGTCCTGGAAAATTTAAAGGACCGACCCGCCTCACATCAGCCTGGTCTATCCAGTGCGAAGAGGAAACATTGGGCCAGCATGGCTTCAGCCCAGTCTACCCAGTGCATAGAGGAAACATGCCAGCAGTTTGGGAAGTGGTGTCAAGCTGGCCCAAGCCCCATCCAGTCAGCCACACCCACCTAGTCGGTCACACCCACCCAGCCCCCCCAAGTTCAACCACAGCCCTGATGTGGCCCTCAATAAAATTGAATTTGACATCCCTGCCTTAATCTGACTGACTGAATATACATATGTACATTGGTTTTCTTGTATGTGACTTGCCTGTTTAGAGATAATGGAGAACAGCTTTTATTTGTCCTTACAGTATAACATGATGACTTTGCTTCTTTTTTCCACTAATAGTTCTATTCTCACTACTAAAGGGAATTATGCACCTTTATAAAGTAAAAGAAAAGTTCTTTCCCTGTAAAAATATAAAAAAAAGGAAATATAACTAACTTTTCTGCCCCAAAATTTGATGGATAATTTTGAAAAGCCATTCATGATCAACTGGTACAGGGGATAGAGAAAATCCACTTATGTTGTTCCTGGGTTATTTCATAGGAAAAATATAATCAGGCCCACAAATATGGATGTCTAAATCAACACTATCAAGTCTTTTTTAATTTCACACCCTAAAGAAACTTATAACAATTGGGACTAAAATTTCAGTTGTTGAGTGAGATGTCATGTGACTATTTCCCTTAATGAACTGCAATCCAGTCATACCTGGTTGCAGTTGTTAAGTGGGCCTGTGCATCCTTAAGTGGTTGGAGTCCCAGATAAAGAGAGTGGGGATATGTGGGGGGAACAGGGTAGACCTTGGAAGGCTGAATAGAGCCTTGTGCAAGTTGTGGCAATGTTACGGTATACTGTGAAATGGGAGTGGGAGCAATCAGAACAGGAAGAAAACCAAAACAGAGTTCTGCTTTGCTTGGATTTACTCTGCCTTTTCCACTTAAGAGCCTCAAACATGGCTGCTTGCTTTTTCCTGTAGTTTCTTCATTTCAGTCCTCCAGTTCTGGAAAGGACTATTTAAGGAACCAGAATTTTACTCAAAACCTAGCCTTGGTGCTGACACCAGTTGTCACTGTGTACGGTGGTCCAGATCAGACACAGTTAGGTGGCATTCCTCAGTAATGCCACCTAACAGCAATAGCAGACTAGGGCTGAAGGTGAGGCCAGTAATGCCACCTAACAACAATAGCAGACTAGGGCTGAAGGTGAGGCCTGGGTTAGTGGCAGGCCTGCTGAAGGCCCCATGCTTCTATTTCAGTCCCAGCCCTAGCACTGCCACCAAGTCCTTTGTGCAAGGTGGCTTAGGTTGGGGGGAGGTGGTGGAGGAGGATTTGCAGCACCCCAGAGGTTCTAAGTGTGGCCTGGCTGCCATGTGTCCAAATTGGTCCACAATATCATGTGACCACAGTACCATTGCCATAGCTATAGCTTCAGGCATGTGTCACACGTCCCTTCATTCAGCATCACTGTAATTTTGAATGATTGCTGAACAAATGGTTGTAACGCAAAGACTGCATGTATTTTTAAGGGATTTTGTTTTATGAAAAAAAACTTTGCAGATAGAGAAATCTGGATTGTACTCTTTCTTCCTACAGGCTACTTTTCCTCCTTTAAAACAAAATCTGTTTCAAGTTATTTAGGAATTGGCCACTAATTTTATGTAATTTAAATTCTTTTTCAAATACTTTTCAGGTTTGAAAGTCTAGTGATACTTGCTGAAAAAGTTTTACAGATTTTTATTATTATTATTTTATCCTTTTCCAGTTCTATACATTTTCAGACCAGTGACTCAGAACAGCAAACAAACTGAAAAAGAGAAGACTGACAGCACTGCTTTTTTACTGTCATAAATTTGATCCCCTTAGGCATTTTATGCTGAAAAGACAATAAGTTAAATGTTGATCTCCTCAGCTGCTCTGGTATAAAGTTGCTGTAGCATGGCAAAGTAGATAGATTTTAAATCCTTTTTTAAAAAGTATTTATTAACATTTGTGCACTTTCCTGATTGCGTATACATATATTTCACAAACCAGCAAGGCTGGGTTCATACAAATTTCTATCCTGGGTACTGCTAGAAGTGAAGTTTTGAATTTGAATGTAAAAGCATAAATGAATTTATATATCCAGATTGTAGTTTTGTAGAGGGGAAAAAAAAGTTATTATGTTGTTGTATTGCATTCGTAGCAGAGAGGTAGGATTAAGCAACATTTTGGCAGCTTTTTGGCATTATGTCTCAGTCTTGTGAAGCTACCATTATGAAGGGGGAAAAGTGTATATTTCTTTCAACTATTTTCATCATTTGTTTAAATTATTAGAGAACAGGACTTTACTTATTTCCAAATATCTTATATCTGAATATGTAATGTATACAAAACTTTAAATAAATGCACCTTTTAAGATTTCTAGATGTACATGTATATGTGTCCCTCAAGAACAGAACCAAGAACATATAGCAGGATGCTAGAATAAAGAATAATTTTAGTGGAGATCAGAGCTATGCACGTTTCAGAAATGATTTGGAAAATTGTTTAACACTTTGCATACTTAAAGCCCTTCTGCTTTTCTTAGGAGTGAGCTGAAAAAAAAGCTGCCGCTACAAGTACTTTAAATCTCATTCAAATTAATGAGATTCTTAAACTGCTTTGACTGGGTGGGAAATGCCACAGGCAAGCATTCTGGAACACACACAGGTGTGTGGGTGCTATGGAGAGATAGGTTGTGCCATGGGCAGGTACTACAAACCACAGATAGAAGTATAGGTGTGGCAGGGAATGCTTTGGGTATCACATTTCCAAGCCTAGTCAGCAAAAGAAGAGGCCACACTGTGGGTTCAACAGGTCTCTTTACTGGACTCTCAGCTCGGCATGCAATGAAGAAAGCAGAAGTGTTTCTAGCCAGCATTATCGGTTTCCGCCAGCCAGCTGGCTATGAGGGCTCGGCACGTCCTGCCCATACCGCCTCCTGGCTTACTCCAGCAAGCACTCTTTGGGCCTGGATCCATGGCCTCTGAGTCAGCAGCAGCTGCCTTGCTCTTCTGGACCCTCCCTCTTCTGGATCCTCACTCCTCTGGACACACACATTCCCAGAGTGAGACCATCCCAACACCTAGCACCCAACACCCAGTTCTGCAGAAACTCATACATCCCCCTCCACGATTGTGGCAACTCTGAAATGGCACATTGTGGCAACTCTGAATGGCTGTCTCAGATATTGACATTGAGTAGGTACTACAGAGTATGGGTGGGACCCAAAAGTGCCAGGAGTGGGAGTGACTTCCAACTTCCTGTGAGATTTCCCATTGACTTTGCTTGTAGGATGCCAGCAAGGAATGTCAGAAACCATGATCCCATAGCTATGGGTCACCATGACATTGTAATCACGAAAGAGTCACTGAGTGCTCAGATTGTGATCACATGACTCTGTGGACCCTGCAGCAGCCAGAAGGATCTGAGGATCAATGATTAAACTCCCCTCATTCAGCACAATTGTAACTTTGAATGGTTGCTGAACCATAAGGGTCATAAACCGATGACTACCTGTAATCTCTCTTGCTGCACATAGTGCTACTTTGCTTGCGGGTGGGGTGGGGGAGGACTCGAGAAAATTTGCATAAATATTCCGCAAAATGAAAATAGGTCTCTGAAGACCAGCATAGCCCTTGTCATTATAGGATATTGTATAAAGAATTTGTAACAAATAAATCTTTGTAGCACCGTAAAAGCTCACATACTTCATCTTGCATTTTTGTGAATTGCCTTTCTACATAGGGTCATGCCCTACTGCACTTTACAGTGGACCACCTGATCAATATCTATATAAAAGGGGAAAAAATACAGAAATTCAATTTCAGAAATGGCAGCATTCAAAAACCAGCAGGGGATTTCTCCAGCACATTCTACTCTAGCGCTTTGACAACAAGTTATAAAGACTATTTTCAGTGCAAAACAATGAAGTTAAATACATCAGAAAATTGAATAACATTTCCTTAGGATTAACAAATACCTAGTTTCCTTATATTGACTAGATTATTGCGATTGTGTGTGTGTTGTTATCATGACAGGTAAGTTTTACAGCCTCTCGCTTCTTTTACTATTTACTTCCATTACCACTGGGACTTTTTACTCTCTCCTGAAACATGACTGTGTATAGAATAATTTCTCAGAATTTTAGTAAATGCATTTGTTGAAATAGACCATGATTCATGAAGCATGTAAGTTAACACATCTTAAACATCTTCATTGTTTTAGACTCTTTTAATCTCACTGATGATGTAAGACCACCAAAGGGGAAGAAAAATAAAATAAAGGGTGTTAAACCAAGGAGCCTGGTGGTGCAGTGGACTAAACTACTGTTAAAGTAGTATTTAGCTGCCAGCTGCCTGCAATTACTGCGAGTTCAATTCTCACCAGGCTCAAGGTTGACGCAGCCTTCCATTCTTCTGAGGTAGGTAAAATGAGGACCCAGTTTGTGGGGGCAATAAGCTGACTTTGTATAAAATAGAACACCGCTTAGGGGCAGCCAAAAGTTCTACTAAGCAGGTATATACAAAAGTATGAAGGCTATTGCTTAAAAGCATTGTAAGCCTCCCTGAGTCTCTGGAGAAGGGTGGCATATAAATCAAACTAATAACTAATAACTAATAAATAAATAAAACAGATGGATACTTTTTATATATACAGTATTGCTACACAGGCTTGATGTCAAGTCCATAATAGCAAAGAGTGATTTGAAATCCATCATTATCTGACACCTGTAATGAAAATGTGAAATGCATGGATTGTTGTTGTTTTTTCCTTTGGAGTTATAATGTACAGCAAGGTAATTGGTACCCTGATGGAAAACAAAAACAAAAACAGCAGGTGGGCATAGGCTCATGCACATTTTAAAATAAAGGCACAAGTGTGTACCTTGGGCAGCACAAAACAGTCTGTGATTTTATTTAATTTTTTTATTACATATATCTAACATGTTGATTTAAATACTCTCAAATAGTTTAATCACATTATAAATCAATCATATTACTATATATAATATAATAAATTATATTATAATTGTATTGTACTGCTGCTAGTAATAAGAATTATTGGAGAAGTGTTCTACGTTCAACTCTTCTGACTATGGCTAAATGACAGTAAGAAAATCACGCAATTATTGACCAATAGTGGCAGATACCATGTGGTGATTTTTGGTCTCTAAATAGCTTTCTTCTTGCTGAGAAACAGATCTCAGCATATGTATATAGTGTAATTAACTGACCAGATACCATGCTGAGTTGAGACAAACAATATTTACCTTTGGTTGATCACTCCTCGTGGATTTCTAGACAACTGAAAGACAGACGTTCCTTAAAGATCAGAATATTCATATTTATAGTTGTAGTTCATATCTGTTATTTTAAAAAATTAAAATTTTCATTTTAAGAAAGAATAAGCTTTAAAGAAGACATTTTAAGTGCATCGTATTATCCTTTTTAACTGATTTCAGAACTTGGCAGCCCTTTGATTAACTTTACTAAGAAAAAGTAAACAGCAATAAAGATGAAAATATACCACCTTCTTTACGTTTGAATTCAGTTCATACTTACTGAAACCACATTTTGAAGACCATAAGATTTTTTTCTCCCTCAATATGATTTCACATTATTCATTGATTTACATTATTGTCAGGATTCGGCTGTCTGACATTTGTCATTTTTGGTAACGTTCAGGGCAATTGAAATGCAACCCAAAGGACAAAATTCCACTCTGTTTTGGAATATAAAATGAGGTGTGTGCATGCATGGAGACACAAACACATGCATTGTTAATGGAGAAATCATAATAATATAGAAAGCAATGATGGTGATAAAATAGTCAAGCTGTATGTAGTAACATCTCTGTTGGTGTAATGGTATGTGGAAATGACCTTAGGAAATAGAGAAGAGATGCTGCGTAGAAATTGGTCAGTTAAGAAAAGCTATAGGCCACAGCTGTAAAACAACAGACAAAGAAACTAAGACAGGCACGTCCCTAACTTATCAGCCTGGAAAAGAGATGGCAGAAGATTTGTACTATTAGACTTGCAAGATTCTATTAAGGTAGTCTCACAATAAATTAGAATTAACTCATCTGGTCACGTTTCCTGTCTTTTCTGCCTTGGATAGCTGACACTACGTATCTCTGTGCGTAAGTGGTGTATTGGATGAATGAATCAATAACATTTCAGGGAAGAGAAACAATTATTTAAAAGCAAAAAGGAAAAGTTGGAAAGGGAAATGGACTAATGGAGACCATTTCCATGTGAAAAAAGGAAGAGGTACTAAACATGAGAGAATCATTTGTCCAAGGTGAATTTGAAAGGTGAAGTCAAGTAGCTTGAGATGTGTAACCAGTGGCCCTGAATTGGTTTTCACAAATATCATCAGTATATACTGAAAAGAAAATTTGCCTAGGGATAGAATTCAAAAGATGGGCAATCAGAAGCTCATACTAGGATAGGATAGGATAGGATAGGATAGGATAGGATAGGATAGGGTAGGGTAGGGTAGGGTAGGGTAGGGTAGGGTAGGGTAGGGTAGAATAGAATAGAATAGAATAGAATAGAATAGAATAGAATAGAATAGAATAGAATAGAATAGAATAGAATAGAATAGAATAGAATAGCAGAGTTGGAAGAGACCTTAGAGGACTTCTAGTCCAACCCCCTGCTTAGGCAGGAAACCCTACACCACTTCAGACAAATGGTTATCCAACATCTTAAAAACTTCCAGTGTTGGAACATTCACAACTTCTGCAGTCAAGTTGTTCCACTTATTAATTGTTCTAACTGTCAGGAAATTTCTCCTTAGTTATAAATTGCTTCTCTCCTTGATTTGTTTCCATCCATTGCTTCTTGTCCTGCCCTCAGGTGTTCTGGAGAATAGCTTGACTCCCTCTTCTTTGTGAGATATTGTCACTTCTTTGTGAGATATTGGAACACTGCTATCATGTCTCCCCAGTCCTTCTTTTCATTAAACTAGACATACCCAGTTCCTGCAGCTGTTCTTTATATGTTTTAGCCTCCAGTCCCCTAATCATCTTTATTGCTCTTTTCTGCCCGCTTTCTAGAGTCTCAACATCTTTTTTACATCATGGCAACCAAAACTGAATGCAGTATTCCAAGAGTGGCCTGACCAATCCATTATAAAGTGGTATTAACACTTCACGTGATCTTGATTCTATTCCTCTGTTTATGCAATCGTCTTTCAGATTAATAATGTTTTAAAATGCCCAAACCTTGATATATTATTTAGGGCAGTGGTTGAGAACTTTCTATTGGCAACAGTTTACATTGTTATTATTATTTAGTCATAGTGTTCAAACATATGTGGCAGTAATATGATCCCACTAGAGCCGTGATGGCGAACCTATGGCATGTATACCACAGATGGTACGCGGAGCCATATCGGTGGGCACGCAAGTGTTGCCCTAGCTCAGCTCCAGCATGTGCATCTGATTTTTGGGCCTTCTGGGCCCACTGGAAGTCAGCAGAGGGCCTCCAGAGGGATGGGGAAGCCTGTTTTCGCCCTCCCCAGGCTCCAAGAAAGCCTCTGGAGCCTGGGGAGGGTGAAAAAGGGCCTACCGGGTCCACTGTGCCATTGCATGCCAAAAGCGGGGGAAGCATGCGCATGCGTGGAGTGCATTGAATTATGGGTATGGGCACACGCGCACATGACCCCCCTCCCCCCATGCTCCCTCCACTTTTGGTATGTGATGGCAAAAAGGTTAGCCATCACTGCACTAGAATATGTGGAGACTAATTTTAGATTGATTTTTTTTTCCAGTTTAGAATCTTTTAAAGATTTCTTTAGAATTATAATTTTCTTTCTATGTAAAAAATGTGGTAGATTCATTTGGTTAAAGTTGTTAAAAATAGGCAAAAATGTGCATCAGAATATTGCTTCTTAATTATATTGATAGACAAGATGTGGGGAATTCTGGGAGTGCAGAAATAAATAGCCTTACACGTTCTCATGGAACTTCTATGCTATCTTCTCTTCATCTTTATCTCCCTCTCCCCTCCCCTGCCAATACATATTTAGGATTCTTTTTTTTTCTTTTTCTTTTTTTAGTTATTGAAGATACTGACTAGGCATATTTTCAGTGGCCATAATAACTAGGCAGTTGTCAGATCAAGTTAAAAGAAATGTATTGTTCATTAAGAGGTTGCAAAACTCTATCAAGCATCACTGCCTTTTCTGATCTTTCTGAATTAAGCAAAGGATCTGTCAGTATCCTAGTATACTGGTACAGAAAGTATAGCATTGTAATAAAACTTTATAAATTAATCATGTTAGTACACCATATTGATAGGTAGATTTAAATACCTAAAGCCATTACCAATCTGTAATTTAATCCATATTTGTACCTATATATGTAAAAAACCAACAATGCTTTCCCACCCATTGAAAGTTTATCCTTCCCATTTCCATTTCCATTTCTATTTATCAGTTCATACTCTTTTATATGCTAACACTTCACCAGCAGTCAAATTATGGTTGAATCAGTGTTACAGGTGGTCTTATGCTGTTCTATTCTTCATTAAAAAACAAACAAACAAAAAATATTAAGAGCAACTGTGAGTGTAGGAGTCTGTCCATTGATTTTATTTATGCCACAGAAAAGGTCAGTCTGGTAAATCAAAGAATTTTTATGTAAAACAAATCTACAATTGTGTGGATTTCTTTTGTATCATTCCTCTGTCTCTCTCCCTCCCTCCCTCCCTCCCTCTCTCTTGTCATTTTAGGATCCCAATAATCTTAAAATGTTAGCTAACAAAATCTAAAATTCTGTTTTTCTGTAGTTTTGCACTCATATTGAAAGGCCGGCTCATTTGGCTACCTATATCAGCAATTCTCCTTAAAAAGTGATTCAAGACTTTTAAAGGTTATTTTATGAATATTCTATTTTACCATTTCCTTCGTTCCTCAGTACATTAAAAGGCAATGTAGATAATACATAGCTGGAACACAAAGACCAGAGTTATAATCAATAACATTATATATATAAAAAGAGATTCATTAAAAAATAATGTAGGAAAAAAACCCTCCAAAATGCAGCTGAATGAATCAAGAAAGGTAGTTAAGCCATACATGTTGCTTATCATAAAGAAGGCTTTGTTTGTTACAGCAATCATAGATAAATATGGGGGGGGAAAGGTCTGAACAATTTTGTCTGCAAAATTCACTGTAGAAAAATGAGTTACTCTAGAAATGTGGCTCCGTTTTCTTGGAATCAGCCCTAATGCTAGCATTTCTTTTCTCAAAGTGTGATTATCAAGTAATAGTGCTTTTGTGGTGTTTATAATGCAAATAACACTTCTTTGCTCCTGTACCTTCTTTTTCTATTCAGCTTAAAGAAAGCATTTAAGTGTACATTAGGGTTCTTCCCTCCCCCCTCTTTTTCCCCAATCAACTCAGTGAATGATTGTTGATCTTGAAAGCACAGAGAAACACCTGCTTCAGTGAGTTTTGGTAAAAGAAGTAGGAGGGAATAGAAGACAGAAGCGTCTCAGCGAAAGGAGATACTCACAATCCCTTAACGTAGATTAGCTAAACCTTAATACTTTCTGCTATATGCACAGCAAAGGCCAATTTTGCACTGTTCTAGTTCCACAGTTAGTTCTCTCGCAACATCCATGAACAAAAGACCATGCAGTGCAGATATTATGCTACAACAAATTTCATGCCACCATTGTTTCTATCTTGGAAGTTATTGACACACAGCAATTGAAAACAGTCATGCTCTTCAAACAGGTTTATATTTTGTGAGCACTGTCATAATAATAGGGTTTATGGTCAAGCTGATGCACTTGCCATGTCTTCAGAAAGAATCTTTTTGGTCAGAATTATAACAAAGAGTAGAGAAATAATAGTTTCCCCCACTGAATGTCTGTTAATAAATGAATCAGAATCTAATTCAAGAGAAATGTTAATTGATATGAATAGACCAAATACAGACAAATAATATGAACAGAGTCTTCGTCCTCTTAAATAATGCTGCCATACAATGGAGTAGACAGAGTCAACCACCTGATCAAATCCATTGGATATGGACAGGGATCTTCTAACCATTAATCGATATAGATAGACCACAATTAATGGGGGCATATAATGGGGACAGAACAGTGCCCCATCCTCACTTCAGTCATAGGTTGCAAATATTTGGCTGCAATGGAGTCATGAATCCATGTACTAGGGATGCAATTTCGTATTCTCCCATTATACTAAATTGTCCTGTTGATATTATTGTGCATCTATAGCTTTACCTTTATGGCACTCCAATATTATATTGATACACAAGGCTCCTTTTCTGATATCATGATATAATAAAGATGATAGATCCTGAAGATGAAACTCAAATACTTTGGCCACCTCATGTGAAGGAAGGACTCACTGGAGAAGAGCCTAATGCTGGGAATGATTGAGGGCAAAAGAAGAAGGGGATAGCAGAGAATGAGGTAGCTGAATGGAGTCACTGAAGCAGTCAGCGTGAGCTTAAATGGTCTCTGGGGGATGGTAGAGGACAGGAAGGCCTGGAGAAATGTTGTCCATGAGGTAGCGATGGGTCAGACATGACTTCGCAACTAACAACAACAACCCCTTAACACTAGAAAGAATAGAGAAAGAGATATGCCATGACAGAAGAGATACTACAATCTGGAAAACCTTGCTCTAGTGGCTTCTGCAATGAATAAGGAATCAGATTAGAAGAAATCTATAAATTATATAATTCTGTGATCTCCATTCTTCAAACCAACTCTTGGAGGCATAGAAAAAGAATCCAAGATATTTAAATTACATAGTTGCATTGTGAGTAGCGTCACCTATTCTTCATGAATGACAATTAGAGACAGGAGCTTTTGAAAATCATTATTTTCTTTTGCTTTAGTGATGGATGGTGGGGAAATGGATGTCCAGAGAGTGGTTTAGTGAAATCTAGCCTTTCAGGTGGAATTCAAGCTATGAAATTGATATAGATAATCAAATTGAACAGGGTTGAGGCCCATTTGAAAACTGCCTTCAGTAAATCTACAGAGATTAATCTCCCTCTCCTTACATTTTGTCTTGCTTCAAGTGCATAATAACTTGGGTAGTTTTGGAAAGGGACACTAGAGCCCAGTGGCTACATATTCTGTTATACCAGAGACAAAGCACTGGGATATAACTGGAATTGATACTAACATTCTACTGATTCTATATTTGCTCAAGGACTTAACTTCCATCCCAAAAATTACAGTGTAGACATATTAGGCAGTCCATTTGATGCATGGAAATCTGTCTAATAAGCATTGTCCAACATAAAGAAGAACTTTAGCCAGATTCAGTGTCCTATCTTTAGGCCTCTTGGAAGAAGGAATCAATAGTATACTAATTGTATACTATACTTTTGCGGACACTTCATGTCACCACAAAAGAATTTTAATCAGTCACTAATATTCTGCTCTGTTATCCTTTCTAATCCAGCTGGGCACAAAAATTCTAGATATTTATAAATGGATGATGACCTTACTCTCTGTTTTAGTATATATTTCAGAAATTATATCCAGGGAAGTATTAAATTTTGTTGGTTAACATGAACTGGTATAATTCCTGCTACGCAGAATTTTATATATATTGTTTTAGTTTTACAATATAATGCAATATAATATAATACACTATAATATGATGCACTATGTTATGATGCCCAAACCCTTGGGTTATCTTTTAAGAAGCTTTAAAACTTTAATAACCACTAAAGCAGAATTTAGGTATTTTCAAAATTCTAGAAATTTATTTTTATATCTGTATTTTTATACCAAATTATTTTCTATCTTTTTTTTAACCTTTTGTAATTGTGTGTGTGTGTGTGTGTGTGTGTCTGTAATTAAACAAAATGAACTAATATATCATTTTATTTCATTTGGTTCAATTACTTTTAAAACAGTACGTAGTTTCAGGTCGTTGCCTACAAAAAAGATTTGATTTGACTTGGTATGAACTGATTTGATTTTCTAAAGCAGCAATAAAAGAACAACTTTTGTGAAATTGGGTAGGTAAGTGTCCATAAGGTTTTTCATGCCATTCCTAACTTTTCTTTCAGTTCAAAGAATTTTATGAGTAGTTATTTATCATGGTTGCAGAGACCCTAGAAGCAGCCAATGAATTGTGCTTAGATTCACTGAATCGCAACTCATTTAAGTTTGATTTCCCATCATTCTTTTAATAATAGTTTGAGGGAAAACATGTTGAAATTTATTTGGGTCAGGTGTACCTAAACATAGACCTTTTAAAGCTGTGGCACTTGAAATTATCTTTGAGTCTAGATCCAGCTCTTTCTTATAAACAGATGGAGGCAGATGGTTTTTACAACATTGCCTGGTATCTGGGACTCTTATTTTTGACATGAGCAACAATAAGGACTCTTCCTGGATTTTATTACTGTGCACATCAAGGTCCACTTGACCTTGACTGGAAAGTCTTTGAGTGAAAAGACTTTTTCTCCTCTCCCTTGGCCCACTGTGTCCTCTGCAGGATAATTTTTTAAGCATGTGGAACAAGGGTCAATGTCCTAGAAGAGCTTCATTAGATTTCACACACTTCTTACAATGTTGCTTCAGTTTAAGCTCAGTGACACAGCACTGTGGTGATGCTTCCAAGTTTCACAGTGTCATTTAACTTTTTCCTCCATGTGATGATTTAATGGCCTGTCATCTCCCTGAATGCCACTGGCTAATCCCTATGTACTGCAGACAATCATGTAAAAATATACAGAGATAATTCTGATCATTCGTCTTTTGACAAATAGCAACCATCAGTGTCATTAAAATCCTAAATATTACTTCTGAAGTAATTTATTGCAATGTGTTTGATTTACTGCATCAGGTTTATGGTAAGGACTTTTTCTGATCCACTATCTCTTCACCTGAATTCATTCTGAAAGCCTGTATACTAAATGCAATTGAATTGATCAAGTTGGATGAAAGGAAAAATGGTTGAGTTCTTCTCATTGTGGCGGTTATTATAAAACATAGCAAGTTGGACATCACTTCATGAAAACTAATAACATGGTGTGAAGAAAATAGAAGAAATATACTAAAATATTGCAGCATTTCTACATTCAAAGAGAGGCCTTGGAATTATTGCTGACCTCGAAATAATAATGCAAAAGACTCCTTTTTCATTCTGAAATGAGATCCTGGTGTAATTGATAAACTGACTGAAACGCTTTCTATCACAAAGATTCCAATGACTAAATTAAAATATATTGAAAGATGAATGTCATGGCACTAAAGCAGTAAAAATGCATTCTTCCTTGATATCAAATAAGCAGGAAGAGTTTTACTGAAAGTGTTACAGCAGGAAAACGAAGAGTGATGTAAAAATTAGATGAGATAAATCATTGTAGCTGTTTCGGTACAGATGTTGACTGCAGAAGTCACTTTTCATACATCTCCCATTTATTATACTGGACTTTATTAACCATTATGAAGTCTATACATATAGCATTCTTTGGTTAGATTACTTCTAGAGAATTCCACAATAAAAGGAAATAAAAATCACCTAAACTGCATCTTTGATGTGTTTTTTTATGCTGTAAACAAAGATACATGAACTGCTAGTATGAATATGCCCCCTTGTGATCCAATCCCAGAACTCATAAAAATATCCATTACTGCTACTCTCTTCATGTAGATTCCACAGCACTGTTACTAACATTATTCTTGAAATTACTGTTGCATTTGTTAGGGCCCCTTGTATACTCATCTTTTTTGTACATGAAACAAATAAAATGTACGCACACGCATACACAAATCAAATTCGTTTGGGGTGGACAGCAACAAATCATAAATCATTACAGGTATTCTTGTCATTAATAAGGTTTATTTGCTATGATAACTAATGTTTTGAGTTACAACAATGGTGATCAGTGCTTAGAATGCAGTATTGAAGGTTAATTCTGCCGACTGCCAGCAGTTTGATCCTGACTGGCTCAAGGTTGACTCAGCCTTCCATCCTTCAGAGGTCGGTAAAAAGAGGACCCAGATTGTTGGGGGCAATATGCTGTGTCTGTAAACCTATTAGAGAGAGAAAGGGCTGTCAAGCACTATGAAGTGGTATTTAAGAGTAATTGCTAGTGCTGTATCTGTTTGACTAAATTAGTGTGACGAACTATAGTAAGGAGGTGGATTCCCAGAGAGAGGGAGTGTATTCCAGAAGAGTAAAAAGTAACTCAGTCTGGATCTTACATCTGTGAGGAAGAGGATGAAGATAGCCCTTCTCTAATAGTTTACAGATTATATTATAGATGCAGATAGTAGAGGCCTCAGTCTGGCAAGATGTTGTCTAAAGGTGTGAAAACAATAAAGAACTGATCTTGGAAGAATCACATGTCATGTTAGTTTGGGGTCTTACAATTAGTATTATTGGGTTCTGGTTTTGAAAATTCCAATCTCTATTATTGGACAAAGCCAATAAATAGCTACAGTTTTAGGTATATAAGTATCATGAGTTCTGTTTTTATGCGCTATATAGCAGGCTGCTTGAAAAGATTTCCATACACCTGTAGGAGATAACTTATATGAAATACAATAATCTATGCAGGATTAGGGTTTCTGGTGATTTTTGGCTTGCTTACGATAAATAGTAATAGTTCTAATAATAGTAATGTGATCAGTGTGCTCTGAAGAAAGAAAATGTTTAGAGAAAAGCTGCTTTGGATGCCATTAATAGGATTCAACCAATCCAGTTTATTTTGTTCAAAGATCTGTATAATGAACAGAAACAAAGAGGAATAGAGTAACTTTTAAAATTCAGATAAAAAATGCTTAAAGAAAGCTAAATAAACACTTTTCCTCAATGGAACCTAAAGTTAGTAGTTTGCAGATAAGGATAGCATCCTTGCGGTGTTATCTAAATGTTATTAAAACTCTTATATCTGTAACCATTACCTTGGCAAAATAGTGGATAATAGGACAACATTTTTTTCAACCAGGGTACCTCAAATGGGCTAATTTACAGAATTCATCCAAAATCTGGGATCCATGCCTCCCATGGAATTTAAATTTGGCAACATTTATTAAACATTTTATGACCATGAAATTATTATAACATTTTTTCTGACACAATGCAAGATTCCATAAAATATTTCCTGTGATCAACTCCTGGTGTTTGACTGTGCTGTATATTTCAATATGAGCTAATTTGAAAGCAGATACATCTTTGAATATCTCCCTAAATTTTAAAGAATTTTTCAAGTACATTAGAAGTTCTGCCATTGTTGAAGGTACTGAGGAATTTGATATGGAAATATCTCTGAAAGGAGTAACGGTTCTCTGGTGTGTAATAAAAATGTTCATATTTGAGGGAATAATTTTAGCATAAATTCATCCAACTGAACATCCAACATGTGATACATTGAATCAAGCATGCTGGAATCACAAGGGTATGTAAGATATGTAATATTACAAGTTAGATGCTATCTAAAATGTTCTATTTATTCTCTAATATATTCGTGGACCAAACTAGTTTCATTTTGGTATTTAATGTTTAAAAGTCTTTTTCTGATTATTCCTTAGCCTGAATAAATTCTAAAGGTATGGAAAATCTATAGATGGGCCACATGAATTTACTCAAATCTGTACTCATGAAGATTGAAAGTGGTCAGATTGAATAAGGAAGATGAAAGGAAATAATGTCATTTATGTCAATATTAACAGACATGCTCCTTGGTTTCTAATTGCTCAGTCTCTAATCTCAAAAAACTGCAGTTGTCATGTTGCATTGGATACACAAGTAGGTGCTTGAAACACAGCTCTAGTAAATGTAGTTTGCAGTATTTCAAGTTGTTTGTAATTGGGATAAGAAGCTATCTGTGAACCATAGACAAATGGAGTTAAAGGTCTGGCATCAAATAGTTTGAAAGCTTCAGGAATACATTTTCCACCTTTCATTCAGAAGGGGACTATCATGAACATTAGTAAAACTGTACATTTATGGGAATAAATGCCACACTAGGAATTTACCCATTAAAATTAAATATCATTACAAGTGCCACTGATGTTTTTGTATTTCTCTTTTGCTGTTTTTTTTTTCCTACATGCTAATTAATTGTTTCATAATCTAAGGATTGTGTTAATGAAGTACCTTTTGAGCCTTTTGAGAGTGTGTTGAGTGATGTAGGAATCCCTAAAGGCCTGTCCTCCACTTAGCTGTACAGAATCTTTAATTAAGTCTAATTTTGCCAGTATAAGCCAGTCCTCATAGAGATGAACTTTCTTTGATAACAGGAAATTTATTTATGCTGCACTTCATATTTAACAGACTATTTAACTATAGGTATTTTTTTGTTCCTTAAGGACACACAATCAATTCATTTGGTGTTCCATCATTTACATTCAATCTGTTGGAAATATCAGCAATATATCCTCTAGAAATACATGGCAATTGCAATTGGTGATACCAGCATGACATCTAATGGGAGGTAAATGGAGTGGGTCAGCCCCATTATGATGTCAGTTCCTACTAATCTCATCTGCCTTGATCCAACTAGAATGCACAGACATGCAGAAAGAGATATGCATATCTTAACCTGATGAACACTAATGACCGGAAACTTCCCTTGCTTCAATTAGAAATTGGCTTGGTATTTCTAAAACACTCAGATAATCCACCAGCAAAAAAAGGAGCTTGTTTTTCTGAGAGGTTTTTATTGCCCCAGCAGATAGGACATGTACTACTCAGCATCTCCTTATCTATAGCTATATACATTTGATTGTTAGATAGACAGACAGACAGTCAGACAGACAATACATACATACTTGATTACCCAGATGACCCTTTTAATGTGCCCTAGATTTTTTTCCCTTTCTGACACATATTAGCAATGATGAAGACTCTCTTGAAAATTTGCTTTTCTCCATAAAGAAACACACTTGAGAACAAGTAGTGCTCTGCAAAAACACTTTTTCCTGAAATGTAAAGAATTACTAACTTAATCAAAAACTGCTTGATTGGGTACTGTTTTCACATAGTTTTGTCATATTTTGAATCAACCAGAATTTCAACTATTCTTTTTTCTCAAAAAAAAAGTCATTACAAAAAAGTAGACTAAGGATATGCTTTCTAACTGTCAATGAAAGTTCCTTGAGAGGGAAAAATCACATTTATTTTAAAAGAAATGAATCTTATGCATCCTTAAATAAAACCCAATTGTTTCACCATCTGGCCCATCTTCAGAGCATTCCCAGTATATGCCAAGTCCAATATACCTATCCTTCCATTTGTCCTTAGTGCCAACAGATCCAGAATATGTCCATATAAATAGTACAGGTCAGCTCCTTGGCTGATGAATTGGGAAGGGCTGTGAAGTCAAAAGAGCCATTTTGGTCTAAGGCACCAAGCTGGAAATCAGGAGACTATGAGTTGTAGTCTCACATTAGGCATGAAAGCTAGACGACTTTCAGCGAATCATACCCTTTCAACCCAGCCCATCTCACAGGGTTGATATTGTGGAGAAATAGTGGGAGGAAGAATGACTAAGTATGTTCAAAGTCTCAAGTTATTTACAAAAATAACAACAGCAGGATTTTTTAAAAAAAATGACCCATAGTCATCATAATAACAGGCTATCAGGTAAAAGAACAGAAAAGAGTTGAAGTCTTTAAGCAAACATGCATCAATTTCACCAATCTGTGATATCTCAACATTGTTTTACAATTGGTGTTGTATGAGTAAAGAGCATATTGCTAATACCAGACCTGTTTTTTTCCCCTGCATTTGAGAAAACTCATGAAATGATGCCTTTGTAAATGAACATGGAGACAAAACCAAAATAAACACATACACACAATGTGGAACCTGTAATATACCACCTGAACACTGCAAAGTTGGTCACAATTATATTCTGAGCTAGCTAGTTTCACCCGGTGATCAGGATCCTGAATCAGCTGACAGTTATCAGAAAATTAGCCATCGCATTAACTGGTGTGGTCAAGACAAGGAAAGGTTGGCTGGCTTTCATGATTTCTACTTTGTCTTCCATACTAAAGAGACTAACTGGTGTGTATCTGTATTTGGATTAGAGCCTGAGAGCTGAACATTCAGTATGTATTTGGATTAGAGCCTGAGAGCTGAACATTCAGCCTGAGAGCTGAACATTCAAGTACCAGGAGTTGGCCTTCAGGATACAAAAATTAGAGGGCAAACTCATTATAAAGAAATAAGCCAGATGGTGTCATAAAGACACAAGCCAAAATATGATCAACCATGAAGACTATTAGGTGATGAACAAATATTTTAAAAGGTAAGCTCTTTTGTAATATTTCTTATCCATACCCAATAGCAGGGGTGAAATGCTCCTGGTTCGGCCCAGTTTGACTGAACTGGTAGCGATGACAGTCGGTGGTTCGGAGAACCGGTAGCGATGGCAGTGTGAAGCTCCACCCACCCACCGGTTGTCGTTACTTCCTGGTTTTAACCAGGAAGAAACCTGTTTTTTACCCTCTGTGCATGCACAGAAGGGTTTGCACATGCACAGAGGGTAACACGCACATGTGACGTGCATGCACTTTCAAACTGGTTGAGAAGGTAAGTAGATTTCACCCCTGCCCAATAGTGCTTCAAAACTGATAGGGATAAGCAGGATCAGGACAAAATGTTTCGCTTCTAAGGTAGATACCCCAAATCCAGCATGAACTGCAATACTAGAGAGTGGGCTTCCTGTGAAGACTTGAAGATTCTCATTCTAAACCTAGCTTTCTTCAGGTCTTCATCTGCAGACAAATCAATTAGTGATATGTCCATTCTGTCATCTTTTTCTTCCTCTGACCTTTATACACTTAACTGAGGGTTTGGAACAGATCTGTACTTGCTACTCAAAGTAATTTCTAATTTATTAGTTTCTAGAGTGCACAAGGATCTGTACTTCACTTCATACCAAGTGTAGCCATCTTTTGGATTACCAGATAAATACTGAATGTTGGGAGAAAGCAGGTGATTTCATCCATAGTCTTGATTTCTTTTCTACTTAGAAACCCTGCATACAGTATGAAGAGAATTAATATTGGTCTCAGATGTGTATTATACATATTACTTTGTTTTGTAAAGTCTTCTAACTCATAAATATGTCATTGTGTGTATTTAGTTTATCTATTTAATTGTGTATTTAATATATGTATTTAAATTATTAAGAAAATTTACATGGCTGCCTAACTCATAGTGGGCAGCTTATAGAAGTAAAGGAAAATAAATGAATACATAAAAATTGCTTGTATTTGTAGTACTTTATTGAGCTAAATGTGCAACTAGGACAAATATAAAGTTTTTATTGTGTTTGACAGTAGTGTTTGACAGCCCACACTACTGTCATTTTATTCTGCTAACTGAAGTATTATATTTGTTTATACTACCAAATCTGTAGAAAGGTAATGCCTATTTGCCAGCTGCAAGTTGAACTAATACTCAGACTTCAACTGCCAAAAGGAAATAGCAAGAGAAAATCTGAGTTTCACAGGAGAAGTCAAACACTAAGGAGTTATTAATATGGATTGCAGGGACAATTTATTTTGCCATTTTATTTTTCCTCTGCTGTCATTGTAGGAGTACTAGGTATCAATTTAGCTTGAGGGTTAGTGCAGGTAGAAGAAGAGACAGATAATCCTATCAGCTTTCCTCATTCTGCTTTACTGAATGAAGGGATCAACTTGCTTAAAGTCAAATAAACTTATCCTATCAGTATGGCAAGAGAGAGTAAGGAGGAAAGTGCCAGATGATATTGTAAGGTTTCCTGAAAACTTAACATTACTATTCCAATAGCTAAAATTGGAAGATGTTGAGTTATTTTCTGTAAGTAAGCTTACAGAAGAATGTTATTGTAAAAGTTAGTCTACGTCCCAGGAATTTTCAACAATCTACATTTTCATGAAAAGAATTGGCAAGTTTAATATATGCTGAAATATTAATTAAATATTTTAATTAAAAAGCAGTGGAAAATGATGAATCAAACTACTGCTGGTGCAAATTATGAACAAATTATTACTTTTTCTATTAACATATATATGAATGAAACAGAAGACAATTTAATTATTTCATTGGTTACATACTATGGTGATTAAATTTAACTGGGAGATCACTAGCTGTGCAGATGTGGTAAAGACAAAAACCCCTATATCGTGCTTTCTTCTGTTTCAGTTTTACCATTTTCTTTCTTGATAGTCATATTGTCTAGAATGAAAATATTGAATTTTAGAAAGGATAATTAGATGGCTATATATTTGTTCTGAAGTCTGGCTATGCTCATTCCAAAGTAAAGTTTAATTTAAAGATCAGTTTAAGCACAATAAGCTATTACACTATTTATCTTTGGGATATCACTTTTCTTTACCCACAATCCTTTCATTCTCTCTCACTTCTACGTCTCTTACTGAATTTCCAGGTCAATTACTGTATTTGTTATACTGAAGTTATAAAAACTCCTTAAAGTAATATTTATTTCATCCTTAATGAATGAAAAATTATAGCATCTATCCTTTCTGACAATATTCTTCTGCTCAAAGGTTCAGACCAAATAAATAAATATGCAGATACCAAGAAAGACTGTGGATGTTTTAGGTGTGTTTCCATGCATTCTAGAGCACCTTTTCCCTTTTAGTACAAAATGTTCTGTATCCTTACTTCTCTATTTACTGGACATAGGCATTTGGAGTCTAAAGTGGTCCTCTGATTTCATATATTGCATTTCCTTATATAGATCTACAAAGATCTGTATGCATATATGAAATCTATATCATACTTATCATTCTTACTTATTGTTTTGAATTACCACTATATTAATCCAGCCACATACATGTCTACGGATGCCAAGCTTGAATAATTGGGGAGAGTTGAAGTAAGACTTTGCAAAAACCTTGCCAAGAAGATTTTTTAAATGGAAAAAACTCTAAAATAAACTTGATATGGTGCCCATTAGTAGGACCCCAGGTCAAAAGATGCCCAACAAACCAGGGGTGAAATCCAGCAGGTTCTGACAGGTTCTGGAGAACCGGTAGTGGAAATTTTGAGCAGTTCGAAGAACTGGCAAATATTTTGCAATATCCTTCCCCTGCTATGCCTACCAAGCCATCCCACCAAGCCACACCATGCCCACCAAGCCACACCCACAGAAATAGAAATAGAAATAGAATAACAGAGTTGGAAGGGACCTTGGAGGGCTTCTAGTCCAACCCCCTGCTTAGGCAGGAAACCCTACACCACTTCAGACAAATGTTTATCCAACATCTTCTTAAAAACGTCCAGTGTTGGAGCATTCACAACTTCTGCAGGCAAGTTATCCCACTTATTAATTGTTCTAACTGTCAGGAAATTTCTCCTTAGTTATAAGTTGCTTCTCTCCTTGATTAGTTTCCACCCATTGCTTCTTGTTGTATTCTCAGGTGCTTTAAAGAATAGTTTGACTCTCTTTTCTTTGTGGCCACCCCTGAGATATTGGAACACTCCCCTAGTCCTCTTTTCATCAAACTAGACATATCCAGTTACTGCAACTGTTCTTCATATGTTTTAGCCTCCTTTTACCGGTAGTAAAAAAAAAAAATTGGATTTCACCACTGCAACAAACTACAGAGAAAGAGCAAGGGCCTGCAGTGAAAAGTCAAGACATTAATGATGTACAATACCTGGGGCAAATCCTAGCTGCTGATGCAGCTATTGATAAAAGCAAGGTTTTTTGCTGCATGAAAACACATCAGATAGCTACATGGAATGTCTGCGGAATGAATCAGAGTAAATTGGATATCAACAAATGGGACATTTGCTTGTTGAGAATCAACTACCTTAGTGCTAGTAACTTACACTGGGCAGACAACTGCTATTTCCAGTCTGAGGAATGCATTACTTGGGACCGGACACCAAGAAAACTAATAGGGTGACATTTTCTCACAAATTAGAAGCATTAGAAAGCTTGATGACAGTTAATGATTGCATGATGACCATCCAAATCTGTACCCACCCACTCAAAATTAGAATTGTCCATATCTACACCCGAACAATTGATGCAATAGAATTTGAAATAAAGGGTTTCTTTGCCAGCATCGAAAAAGCTCTAAGGCAAGTGCCCCCAAAAGGCATCGTTTACATATTGAGTGATTTTCATCAATTCAAAAGTTATTCAAAAGTTTGAATTTGGGAAGAAGAATGATGCAGTTGTTTGTTTGGTTCAATTTTGCCATGAACATTAATTTTGAATCATAAATACCTGGCTTAAACATCACAAGTGCCATTTATGCTTGGACATTGCCAAATAAACTGCACTGTGATCTGATCAATTGTATTCTATGCAGTTACTGATAGTTCTGTTCATGACTTTCTTCCTTTTGTAGAGGGAATATTTATTGCCTCCTATACATTCATTCCAAGGTCACTGATGATCACTTAATATTTCTGTCTTTGCTGGCCTGTTTAACATAAAAGTTAATTTATCTCCATGCTAGCCTTCATATAAATGCCACAACTAGTCCCTCATGACATGTATCTTTCTGGTTTTGTTACAACAATGACCCACAAATTATATGCCTCCATAAAATGAAACATTCTCAAGAATACTAATAATGGGTGTGTTTACAGATTTCTCTTTTCAAAGTGAGATGCTGGCCACACAGAATAACAATGAACTTGACTGACATTCAATCTTTCCCCATATCATGCATTATAGCATTTTTTTTTCTGGGTACACAATGTTCAGATTTCTATGTAACCCATTTGTATTCCTTATCAGTTGTTCAACAATTATTTGTTAGTGGTCAAATGAGTATTTTTGCTCATTTTTGTCATCACACATCTGTTATCATCTGTGCCTTTGCAGATATCATGTTTGCTGGATAACGGGCAGAATGAAAGAAACTTTGTGAAATTTAACTAAACTTAATTCAGCAGTTTCCTGAAGAAAACTGTGTTTGGAAAATTGGTAGTGAGTTTGGGAATAAATTTCATATTACAGGAAAGACTGAAGATTTCCTGATATCCAGGACCATTTCATAAAGTCCCTGGTACTGGACATTTACTGGACTTTCCTGCTACTTATCTACATTTACAATATAAATAGAGGATTCAGCAGAAGGAAAGGAAAGAGTCCTAAGAGCAGGTATACGAATTATTGCTGGAGACCCTTGAAATAGAACACCCAATGGTTCTATTAATCCAAGAAACTGAGAAGCTGCATGTCCAATAGGCTTGATTTTCCTCATCATCTTGATGATCTCATTATCTCATTATCTTGAATATTGTTATTCATCAACTATTCAAGAGCAGAGAAACACACACCCAGACACACACCAAAATGGATCTAAGGCATGTTCACCATATAAACTTTTGAGAAATGGGATTATTTTACTAAAAAAAAATAGCTCAATGAAAATATATTAATGGTAAATGAGAAAGAAACTGTCTAACATTGAAGAACAGCATCCATTTTGGAAATAGTATTAAAGCATTATTGAGCAATAATACAACAGAACACTTCTTGAGGACTAGTGACAGAACAACAATGGAATTAATTCCCGGAACTAGACACAGAATTAACTCCAGTGAATCCAAAGCATTCTGAAGTATTCTGGACATAGCATTCCAGATGAAACAGGACTGAATTGGAACTAGATTAACTTTGAGACACTTTGAAGCTACCTCTGGGCACTTTTATGCCTAGAAAGACAGGATCTATTCAACTCAAAGCAATCAACATTTATAAGATTTTTCAGTCTTTTGTCACAATCCTTATGGTCTTGCTCCAATTTCCTACAATGAGAGTTTTGTTCAGTTTGTAAGTGGGGGAGGAATAAGGAATTAGTGTTGTGAGCTTTCTCCAGGAACTCCTGTATTATAAAAGCTTTTCTCCTGTGTAAAACCAAAATGGTTCACTAACAGGATTTCAGGATAAACTGTTCAGGAAACAGTTACTGTTCAAACTGAAGAGCTGGTTTCATTTTAATATGAACAATGTCAGTTGTTCGGGGAATATTCAGGACAACAGGATGCATTCAAGAATTAAAGACTGAACTCAGTCCTTGATTCATTTTTAAGTGGACCAAGAAATATGAGCCATAGAAAAGAAAGTAATATCGGCCTTGAAGTCCGAGATACTGGAATGAAATGATGAGTACCAGTTTAAGGCTTAGAGGTTATTTAAAGAATCCAAGGATTGAATAAAGCTTTTTAGTTCTGAAAAAGCTTTCAGTATTGCAGAATCTTTGATGACAGTGCTGCATAAAACCTCATTAATTACAGTAGGACTTAAATAGATGGTGAGAATTGCAGCATTTAACATTTTCTTTCTTTTCTTGCACAATTCTCTGTTCCCAGTCATCATATTTCTGTTCTTGAGATACCAAGGGTTCTTTATGACAGCTGCCCTGTTAATTTCTTATCTAAATAAAAGAACAGAATGCAATTGTATTATACTTCATTTGTTCCAGACTCCCCTTTCCACAAAAGATAGCATTATTTGCAAGAAAAATGCAGATATTCTGAAAGTTGTTACCCAATGGGTCTTGTTGCATTATATAAAACTATATTTAAAAAAAAAAGAAAAAGTTAATTTGAAAGTTTTAGTCATCTTTATCATATGAAAAACGGAAGGATAAAACTAGTGTAATTCTTCCAATGCAAGAAATAGATAATGTCATTTGATATTGTTGAATGCATTTTGGCATTCCGTAGCAGGATCACAGCTGGAGCTTTTAGCTTCATGAATTGCTGAATTAAACTAAAAATTACCCTGTATTACTAGTTGTAAATGTTCCATTTTCAAAACTATCTCATCTTCAAACATGGAATGGCAATACTTTTGATGAAACACCCCCCCCCCAGTTTAATTTATTATTTACCCAAGTCATCATTAATCAAGGAACTGCTATTCCAGTTCTGAAAACAGCAGGTGTTTGTAGGAGGGTTAAATGGTTGTCATTAGCACTCCCTGTTTCAAAACTCAGCAGCTTTATCATTAAAATAATAGTAATGGACAGAACGATGGGCATATTCAGAATGACTCACTGTTTAGGGTTAGGTACTGATTAAAAGTTTTATGTAATGAAAATATAGTGGCCTTCAGCCACTTCTAAAAATATTTTAAATAGTGGAAGTTAATTAACCTGCCTAGCCCAGATAAACATCATGCCTCTACCTGAGTGTGACAACAGAAGGATGGGAATGAACAGTGGTATTGCAGGTATTAAAGAAATCCCTAGTAAGATACTTTCTATCATTCATAAAGAGATGTGGAGGCTCAATGGCTAAGATGCTGAGCTTGTCAATCAAAAGGTCAGCAGTTCAACGGTTCAAATCCCTAGTGCTGCATAATGGGGTGAGTTCCTGTTACTTGTCCCAGCTTCTGCCAACCTAGCAGTTCGAAAGCATGTAAAAAATGCAAGTAGAAAAATAGTGACCACCTTTGGTGGGAAGGTAACAGTGTTTGGTGCGCCTTTGATGTTTAGTCCTGCCGGCCACAAGACCACGGAGACGTCTTCGGACAGCGCTGGCTCTTTGGCTTTTCTAGTCGTTCCTGCCCCCTAGAGTCAGGAACGACTAGCACATATGTGCCAGGGGAACATTTACCTTTATTTTATCTTTCATAACTTGTTTTGCTGCTCTACTAGTTAATTAATTTTTAGATAAACTGAATGGTTTACAACCTGCTGAAATTCAATATTCTCTATCAAATCTTACAGAGTAACAGAAAGGAAACAAATGAGTTGGGTTTAATTTTTTAATTTTTTAAAAAAATTTCGAAATATAAATCAAAATAAGACATAAATTGTGTTTACATATATTCGATTAAGAAGGAATATCTGAGAATATATGAATAGGGTTAAGATTTGTGTACTGTTGGAACGACGTTGAATTGTACAACTATCATGGATGTATTTTTGTTACAGATGTATTTGTATTAGTATTTTAATATTTTAAATTTTAATAAAAGTTTTTTAAAATAAAAAAAACAAATGAGTTGGGTTTTAATTCCTTTCAAAAAGAATTCTAAACAGAGCAAGTACAATATGATATTTTAGACAAGGTGAGAGACCATAAGAATTTAGGGTTATGATTTGAATAATTTCAAAATGTGGTGGATATGCATAAAAGTCTGAAATTTGGCAGGATAAAAAATTGACAAATTTTAGAATGCACAGTGTTGAGCTTGGACAGTCCAGTTGGATCACTATCTCTGTCTGCCAGTTTCTTGTCCTTAATGATCCCTGGTCATTTTTGAATCACCAGATTTCTGAAGTTCTGAAAGAGAGAAAAGGCAAAAGGGTATTACAGTAATCCTTTGAGTCTACATAGAATTATAGAGCTTTTTTTTAAGATAAGGAGAACATAGAAAGTGATCCTTACTGTCCTCTCTGAAGTGGGATCACATGAAATTAATTGAATTCTAGATGCATAATATTTCTACTTTTATGATTCTGAAGATAAATCAATGGGCAATCAGGTGACATCTGGAAAACATTTTAAGAAAACGAATAAAGGAATAAACTCATGTATCCCTTCAAAGATCTAGATAACAAGTAGTTGGCAGCAGAGTGAAATAGAAAACTTCCAAACTGAGCTTATTCTCTTTCTACATTAATTTTATTTTTCCTTTGTTAACAAAAAAAAAGTTAAGTAAATTATATGGTTGTAAGGTATACTCCAATTCCATCTGCTATCTTAAATTTCCCCAAAGAGTCTCTGGTCCTATATATATTGTAGAAATAAACAAAATATATGTTCATAAATGTCATAAAGGCTAGTATTTCAATTCAGAGCATGTCTGCTCTCTTAAAACAAATCATAAAAGAAATAATCTGTCACTGCTGCTACTGTACTATCTCTTGGTTTTTTAGGCTGAAGACACATGATCTGGGGTCCTTAATCTAGTTTTAACAGTATGTAATAGAGTGAGTGTGATTTCATTTCTTTTATTGACTTCAACAATTGCAGGAAGGGAATAAATGGCTTCCTGTAAAGTGCATCTTCTCTAGGAACCTGCTCCATAGTTTTAGCCCACAGAAGTCAAGCCAAAATTTTTCCTTAAAACCATCGAACAGATTCATTTGCTCTGTTTTCCCCCCAGAATATGGGAAAGGGAGTGTTTTAAGAGGCTGAAGCTGAGCAGCTGCCTTTAGCATTTCTTCTTCTTCTACTTTTCAAAAGGGTAGTCTGGGAATGTCTCTTAAGCAGTGGAACGATGAAAACTGTGAAGATTAGCTTCATAGTAGAGTGTTAGGCAGTGAGAGTGATTGGGTTGGGCTTCTAAGGTATTCAGCACCTTGGGTGGTGGGGGAATGGCTGTTTTGCACTGTGCACATCCTGTGATTCTCTGGGACATTCGGAATTTCCTGTAGAGCAGCTGTTTTGCATCCCACTGTGGAGCTTCTTAGGTTTTTGGTCATTTGTGGGGGAGGAGGGATAGATGCTTCACACCTCACTGTGGAGGCTTCCCTGGTTTTTGGAAATTCCTGGCTTTTTTTCCCCTTGGCATTCCTGCATCGTGCCACACTGCAGCCACCCCCATAACTCATGCACAGTTGAGCCTTGCCTTCCCAACCTCCCTGAGATATCCATACACCCCTTACTTGGGACTCCGTCTGCTTAATGACCAACAAGATTATTTAACAACTGCAAGGGATTGCATTGGTTGAGCAAAGAGGTACGTGAGCATCTCACTTAATGACTCCAACAACCTACAATCAAAATTCCAGACTCGATGGTAGTCATAAGTTGAGGACAACCTGTAATGTTTGACATTGGTAAAGCGTAGAGTGTCATCTTCAACAAAAAGTAGCTTGATTGTGTGGATGTGAAAATGCTTTCCCTCCAAGGAAGAACAATTGTCTTTCAGAAGGACAAAGAAGACATATTCTCACACAGAATACAGAAAAGCGAATTTTAAGATGCTTATACTTTAAAGCAAGTGGTTTCAGAATCCTTTTCTTATATGGGATATATTTATTGGATTGAAATGGGCTTCCCTTAACATAAGAAGGAACATTTTTTTTAGATATGTGTGGGCTGTGTCTGCTCATTAACCCTGGGGGGGTAAGAGAAATGTTGGGGAAAAAACCAGAAAACTTACCACAAGTTTTGTAGTATTATGTGAATACCTTTTTTAAATACATCATATCCTCTTCTTTTTAGAAAGGATACATGGATAAGAGGATACATGGCTATTAGAGAAAAATGATAACATAGGCAACAGTGAACCTCAAGGGTTCTTTCAGGTTAATATATAGTCCCCTCATTTTAAAGATGCCTAGAAGAGAAAATCTGTCTTGGGACATGCCATAGTTTTCCCCAAAAACCCAAAAGAGAATAGTTCTCTTTATATTTGGATTGATGCATTGTACTGTATGCATGCTTAGTAGTAATAATGATTGAATTTTATCAGGTTTTCTTTTATAGAATTTGAAGAGATCATGTCATTGGATCAATTTCAATTAAATATGGGTGGAATAGAAATACATTAAGGTTAGAGGTTTAAACAACTTCATAAGAATTTGAACGTTCATGTTGGCATTAATCACAATGCAAAAATGCAAAAAAATGTGTTGAGCCACATGTTGTACAACCTGACCACATTTTGGGGTGGTTTGATTTAAAATTCCAACTTCTGGAAATACAGTGAACAGGAGCCAAACTGGCACCAGTTCTGTTCAAAATGTCCATCTGCTGCTATAAGCCTTGCATGAATTGTAACATAGCAACCTGCATTTCCTCTTGTAGCTAGAATCCCTGGGTTGCTGTTGTTTGCTCTAGGAGTGTGTTGCCCTTGATACAAGCACAGTAAATCCAGTGGTATTGCCAAAGCTTTGTTGCAATTCACTGCATCATATGCTTAGATGAAAGTAATTTTGCAGATGGTTATTATGGCATAGAATATACCTAAATATAGCATGGTTCTCTATCACAGCTATATTTTGGATCACTCTTCTTTTTCTTCTTCTTTTTTTTTTTATCCTATAAGCATTTTGCCATTATAACATATTTAAAATAAAATAAGGACTATGCTACAGAAAATATTTTTTTCTTTATAAAATATTTTATGAAATACAAATCTGTTAGAATGCAAATGAGATTGAAATATTCTGGAGAGTATGTTTGAAATTTACCAAGATGAAATAAGTTATTTGTCCCATTTGGATTAAATCAATTTATATTGCATGATCCTCATTGGCTCAAGCTTGACTCAGCCTTCCATCCTTCTAAGGTCAGCAAAATGGGGATCCATATTGTGGACAGTAGGCTGACTCTATAAAGTGCTTAGAAAAAGCTGTAAAGCCCTGTGAAGTGGCATATATGTCTACATGCTATTACTATTTATTACCATTATGGCTGGTCACTCAGTCAGTCAGGTTATACTGGATTCGGCATTTTTATCCACCTATTGAATCCTTCCCAAGGACTTGGAATAAGTTGTTTATTAGTGATAAAGGTATTGCTGAAGGATGTAAGCTGTTCTGAGTAAAATTATCCTTTGAAGCTGACTGATGGTGATTTTGTCGAGGCCAATGGTGTTTTGGTGTTCCAGTTGTATTGGGCACCTATTGGTACCACCTTTACTTTCTTTTGCTACATTGTTGGTCTTTGTAATTGGTTGTCTTCTCCAGTTCTTTCTGTTCTATCTCCAGAGCATTTGCTGCTTTGGCAGAACAGGATTAATTTCTTTCTGTTGTAACTGCTTGTTTTACATTCAAATGTATGGTACTGTGTCTTCAAAAGAGTAATGTGTTTTGCATCTAGCTAGCTTATAGACAAAGTTTAGCAACCCTAACCATTACTAGCCAAAATAAATGTAGCATGTTTCCTTTACAAGGAAGTGTTCAGGGATTATTACATACATCCTTTTTCCTTGTCATTTCCTCTTTCCTTGCCTTGTCACTTCCTGTTAAAAAGCATTGATGGGAAAGAGAAGGAATTTGAGATTATTCCAGCCTTCATCTTCCATGCAGAAAAGCCCATCACAGTTCTTCAATTGCAATCTTGACCCATCTGGAGGCATTGCAGGCAAACAGTGCATCCTTTCATACCTCTAGGCAGTTTAGGCTCTGTAAGGTGTAAAGACAGTTATATATTTCTAGCCTAGACAGTAAGTAGGCCATGTTATAGCTAGGAGTACATGATATCTTTTATGGAGCATTGCTGCTAGTTTATATCTATATATCTATATATCTATATATATTTATATTTATATATCTATATATGTGTGTGTGTGTGTGTATGCATGCAGTAGTGGGTTTCAATTTAGTTTGCTACCAGTTCACTCATGCGCGCACTTCACTGCATGCACAGAAGTGTCCGGGTGGGTGGGTGGAGCCGCCCACCACCACCGCAACTGTTTTGCCTGATCCTGGGCGAACCAGTAGCAACCCACCACTGTATGTATGTATGTATGTATGTATGTATGTATGTATGTATGTGTGTATGTATATGTGCATATTCATGTTGTAATCATATGTCATTAAGCCCTTTAGTTTCTTCGTTTTCTATGACTTTATTTATTTTATGGCCTTTCTTGTTTACAGGCAAATGATGTTCCTTGAAGATCTTCCAATGCATCATTGTGGCCTCATTGTCATGCCAATGTTTGTAGTTAGTCTCTGTGACCTTCTTGCAGCAGCTAACCAGATTTTCCACTGTTTTTCAGCTTCTTTGCAGAGGTGGCACTTGCTATCTGTTGCTGTCTTTTCAAATCTAGCTTTGTACTGATTTGTTCTTAGAGCTTGGTCTTGTGCAGCTAGAATTAGCCTCTCAGTCTCTTTCTTCAACTTCCTGGTCTTAGCCACCATCAGATCTTGTTTATCTGCCTTGCCTGATATTATTACAACAGGCAGAAGTGGTTTATGGGTCATAAAGTATTATTTCTGCCCATCATAATTGTGAATGGTCATTTAGTGATCAGTCATAAATTGAGAACCATCTGGTGTGATAAATATTAGGAAATCAAAAGTAATGTCAGCCAGAATGCTTAATGAACCTTTGATCTGGAATGAAGAACTGAAAGTGATAGAATTTTGTTGTCCTAAATAGAGCTGGACAAAGTGCTAGAAAATTAAAGAAGTTCACCAAGGAAGAAATGCAGAATTTCATATCCACTTGAGTAGCCTCAATACTTTTAAATGAATCCTTAATAACATTTCAAGATATTACCCCATTTATACTACTAGTTCAGTCCAAGTGGCATCGAACAATAAGCAAAGAACCTCAAAAATATGTCACAATGATCATCAAGAATATTGTCCCACACTTCCTGCCCAACTAATAGCAATCTGAAAGAAGCTGCTGGTTTGAAGAAGACTAGTCCAAATAACAAAATGGAGAATTTTCTATCATCATTTCTATCATGACAATATATGTCCAAACATGGGTTCTTAAATGATTTTCATATTTACCACCATCACTCTATGCTTTTCTTCATTCTTCACATATTATTTTACTAGCTGTACCCGGCCACGCGTTGCTGTGGCCCAGTCTGGTGCTTCTGCTGGGCTAAAAGAGCGAGGCTGAAGTTCCAAAGTCTCCACGAACATTTGGTGGGCGTGGCCAACTCAACGTCACTCACTTTCATCAGTCACATGACAACCCTGAGCCACGCCTACCCAGCTGGTGATTAGGGCAGAGAACCAGTTACTAAAAAACAATGGGAACCACAAAATCCTCCCCCTCTGTCTCCCCATCTCTCTTTGTATCTCTCTATGTCTCTCTCTCCCCCCTGTATCTCTCTGTCTCTCTCTCCCCCTCTCTCTGTATCTCTGTCTCTCTCTCTCCCCCTCTCTGTATTGCTATGTCTCTTTCTCTCCCCCCTCTCTGTATCCCTCTCTGTCTCTCTGTCTCTCTCCCACCCTCTCTCTCTATATCTCTGTATATGTCTCTCTCTGCCCCCCCATCTCTCTGTATTTCTCTATGTCTCTCTCTCCCTCTCTCTCTGTTTATCTCTGTCTCTGGCCTGGCCTCTTCTGCATCCCCCACCATCACCCTTACCTTTTCAGGCCAGGCCTTTGCAGCTCTCCGCACCACAGCAGAAACTCGGGGGCCCCCTCCGTCCTCCCTACACAGATGTTCTCTGGGGGCTCGATGGGGAGACACATAGCAGGGAAGGGAAGGGAAGGGAAGGGAAGGGGAGGGAGGGAGGGGGTGCGGCGGGGGCTCAGGCTGGTTTGGGGCTTCCCGCCCGAAGGAAGAAAGTGGCAAAGCCAGGAGCCACGCACACCCCACTGGACCCCTGCTGCACAGTTCTCCTCCCCTGCCTGCCAAGGGCAGAGGAATGATTAAATCCCCCACACTTCCAGGCAAAACGAAGGAGGGCTGGCCATCCTCCCTCCTGCCTGTTTCCACCCCCGGAGCCTCCCCGGAGCCCCTTTTCTGCCAGAGGCTGAAATTTTCATGTAGGCTCCATGAACTGCCAGAGCGCCCACCTGGGGATCAAAGGCAATGCTGGTCAAAGGTGACCCCGAGGCTCCAGTTGCCTCCATCTCTCGCTCACCAACCAGATTCGCATAGCGCCGGTTAGCAGCTGGTCTTTCTGACCTCGGGGCCCGTGGTAGCACTGGGCCAGGCGTGATTCGGGCCAGGCGAGGGATGGAGGGTCCCTGCTTGGTGGACCCAGGCAGCTTCATTGCCAGGTGTTCTTTGGAGGGAGTCCCGATCGTGGCTGGCGAGGGGGATGGGCAGCAGTGGTGGGTGAGGCTAGTTCGTGGGGTGGCCGGGGAAGGGGGAGGTCAGAGCCAGATTCAGACTGGTGGCAGGATATAGCCCTTGGGCGTCTCTGCCTTCCAAATGTGCAATTCCTTGGAAGCGATATGGAGAGTCTAAATATAAGGAGCAGAAATCTGTTGAGCGTAATCAGGGCTGGGAGGCTGCCATGTTGGTTTTACGTCCAGCAGATGGTGCTGTTTTTCAAGTTTTTCAATGTTTGTCAATGTCTGTCAATGTTTTCCAATGTTTTTCATGTTTTTACCTGTCACAGGTGTGACATGTATATAATATAGGTATATAAAAACACGTCCGTAGTCGAATGCAACATGTATCAAAATTTGAAAGCAATCGATGAAGAACTTTCAGAGATGTGCGGTTATGTACAAACGGACATTTACATTTTTATTTATATAGATATATACTTCCCTTAGTATATGTGATTTGTGCATAGAATAATCTCTGCTCAAAAAGAAGACTCTATACTATATACTAGTATCAGCCAACTAAAGAAAAAATGGATTTTTGTTACTGAAATCTATCTGGTTGAACAAGCACACATTTTGGTGATTTCATCTAAATTATCATAGTAGACAAAGAAACTGGACTGGAGCCACCTCACCATACAAGAATCAATAGGCCAAATTGCTCCAGAATATTAAGGAAAAGGTGGCAATTGTGCACTACTTATAGCTTTCTCTGAATCACCTCTCTTACGGATTCTAGTTTTGCATTTATTTATTTTGCAATTTTTCCAACACTACATTTTTCATGAATTTCTTATTATGTAGTTTTGTTATTGTGATTTTGCATTTCTAACGATGTGGGTTCCTCATGTTGAGTTGGGTAGCATATCCACAAAAAACAGAAATCTTCCTAATTACTGATATATCAATAATCTGTAATGTGACCATGATACAAGCACCATTTGTCAATTTTCATACCTGAAAATATTGTGTTGCCGTTCAAATTCCACAACATACTCCCTATTGAGATATTATTTTATATCAAGAAACTTTACAGTTTTTCTGTTGTATATGGACATCAGGGGACTGAGTTCAGTCTGTAATCCTGCCTTGTTATATGTTCCCAATTTTCTTTTCTGTTTCCCCGAAAATAAAACCCAACAGGAAAATAAGTCCTAGCATGATTTTTCAGGATGCACATAATATACTCACCCTAGCCACAAAATAAGCCCCAGTTAAGATTGTCAGCCAGATGGTACATTTAGTACTGTATTTCCCCAAAAATAAGACCTAACCAGAAAATAAGCTGTAATGCATCTTTTGGAACAAAAATTCATATAAGACCTGGTCTTATTTTTGGGGAAACATGGTTTTCTGCTCACTCTTCACTATATGCATGCTTGACACTGTGAGTTGTTTCTTTCTTTTAAAAAAAGAACATATACATTAATAAATAATAAGATATTTGATACCTTGAGGTGCACGCGGAGGCTCCAACTGGTCCAGAATGCAGCTGCGTGGGTGATATTGGGAGCGACATGGCGCTCACATATAACACCTCTCCTACGCGAGCTGCACTGGCTCCCGGTGGTCTTCCGAGTGCGCTTCAAGGTGTTGGTTCTTACCTTTAAAGTGCTCCATGGCTTAAGTCCTGGGTACTTACGAGACCACCTTCTGCACCCAATAACCTCCCACCAACCAGCACGTTCCCACAGGGTGGGCCTCCTCAGGGTGCCGTCACTAAAGCAATGTCGACTGGTGGCTCCCAGAGAAAGAGACTTTTCTGTGGGGGCACCTACCCTTTGGAACAGGTTACCCCCAGGGATACGAATGATCCCAGTTCTTCGTACTTTCCGTTGTGCACTTAAGACCTTTCTATTTCACCAAGCCGGGCTGGCATAAATCTCTTCTAATTGTTCTAAATCTTTATGCTGAAGATTCTTAACTAATGAACCAAATTGGCTTAATCATCTTATATTCACATTTTATATGTATGTTATTTTAACTGTTCACCGCCCTGAGTCCTTCGGGAGAAGGGTGGTATAATAAATAAATAAATAAATAAATAAATAAATAAATAAATAAATAAATAAATAAATAAATACATACATACATACATACATACATACATACATACATACATACATACATACATAAATAAATAAATAAATAAAAAAGTGCTCACTTACTATGGAAACAAAAGTGATCCTTAATATGTCACACAAAGTCACATACTATATATTTCTCAAGCTGATAGAAAATACACATACTTATTTTTTGCTAAAGGAATAAGAAAATAAATACAATTGAAACACAACCTTCAAAATACACACACACATATACACACACATATATTTTTATGCTATCTAGCGCCCCTATAAGATAACTCAGGGCAGAAAATAGAATAATTATCATTATTCTTTCAATACATAGCAGTTCAATTTTTGAGTCTTCTTTTGTTGACTTTAAGTAACAGATATTATTAGGTCAGGGATGTCAAACTCACATCGTCATGGCAGCATCATGTGACGTATCAGGACTATTTTCCCCGTTGCTAAACCAGGCATGGGCGTGGCCAGCACGTGATGCATCCAGCCCGTGGGCCGGGAGTTTGACAGCCCTGCCTTAGGTCATCACCTTCACATTTGAGATTATGACTATTCAGCTCTCCTCATTAACATATTTTGTGGGCTGAGGTATAATTCAGTGCTAAATGTATTTTGACTTCCTGCCTAAGCAAAGGACATTAAAAAAAAAATACATGACATAAATTCAAAATAGAGCAAATTATCCATGTTTGAGTCTCAGAGGAAGCCTCTTGCTAATACATTGCCTAAAATATACACACACACCCCAATATTAGACAAATGCACATATAAACAGATTGGAATCAACATTATATTTCTAACTGGTCAGAGAATGAGGAAGAAATAATCACATTAATTAAATGCGAGTTTGCTCTTACTTCACGGAGCAAGTATCCATTATGTTGAGGCAATCAATAAGTAGACTCTATTTCTAATTTCCTCCCAAAATAGCTGCTGTTCCCATGTAAAATTCCTATATAAAATTCATTTCACAAGAATTGTGAGGAAATCGTCTTCATTGATTGTGTCACTGAACAGTTGACATCCAGGGGCACAGTATGATTATCTACAGCAGAGTACCTCCTGAACACTTCCACATAGCTGGGACCTTTCCCCATTAAAGTTCTAACTAGGTATGACTGTATTCTCACCACTAATAACTGGCTACTCAACAACATCACAGCAATACAAAGAGAGCGGAGGGGCTACTCATAACTGCATGTGGATGAGCAGGGCTTATAACACCTCCTAATCTAATAGTGAATAAAACATCTTATTACAGAAGTCATGTTCTCATTGGAGAATAATTCCTCTGTAGGAAAAAATACAGGCAATAGAATGCATATTTCCAAGTAATTTGTTCATGGATCCACACCATTTTTTGTCTTGAACCATTGCTCAGAGTAAGCAATAGAGATTTAAAAAGCAGGTAATGTATTTAGCTCTGAAGTCAGCTATTTATAACATTGAAGAGGGTGATGCTTCTGAATCTCCTTTTTCAAAAGCCAATTTACATTTGTAAACTTGAAGAAACACTCTCAGCATTCAGAAAGGTATATTATATTATTCAATTTAGTTTTATATGCTTTTCAATCTCTAACGCTATATATCCTGGCCATATCATTTACCTATGAGAAAGCTTTCAGCTTTTTCAAATGAAGCTGCTTGTATGGTTCACTCTGTGAGCAGTTTCTACTTCTTTGATTGCCTCCAATTCCCACTGTGAACAATTTCTTTACTGCAAGCAACATCAGGAGTTGATCCTTGGTCACAAGTCTATTAACAGGGATACTAATTGTGTTATATACAATACTAACTGGATACCTGTGCTTTGCTACTTATGACCATTTTTCACACTTATGACCATTGTAGCCTCTCCATGGTCTTGACAGACTCTCATTGTCATCATCACCAACAAAGTATATCTGGAGAAATGAAGGCTGCTGCTGAGGCCCCACCATGATACTCCCTATCCTGTGGTAGACCTGCCCCTGCACTTTGAATGCTGGCATAACATTTCCCTCTTTCACCTCTCTGGCCCCAAAAGATGTCATTTTGAAGCATCCGTTGTACTTCCGGGCAGTAGAAAGACAGTCTTTTCCCTTTAACTGGTGTTACAGTGGAAGGAACAGATTCGTCTGAACTGAGGAGGTCAGTGTAAGAAGTGAGTTGGGGCTGGGACACTATGCAGGAGAAATTCAGTTCAGTGGTGGTTGGTGATTGAAACACATAAGGGAATATCTATCCTGCCGCCTTGAGTCCGGAAGCAGTTCCATAGGCAGAAGGAGTAGACATTTTGGTGAGATACTGACATTTAGGAGCCCCAGACCGCTCTTGAGTGAAGGAGTGGAACATCTGCCAGTTTGAACTGAGGTAATGGATTGTGAGGCAAGTGGCAGTTGGAACTTTTCAGGTGGGGAGGGGGAGTAGAACATCTAACTCCTTAGCATCAGAGCGTGTTAATATACTGTATATGAATATACTGTATATGAAATACTAATGATCTGATGGTCATTTTGAAAAATCCTTTCTTAACGAGCACCTAAGGTTTGCCATCACGGGACTAGAAGATCTTTGAGATCCCTTCCAACTCTGTTATTCTTTTGTTCTGATTATGTAAATTGCATAGAAGATATATTGTAGGAAATATAGTATTAATCTTTTGCTAAGAGTCAGTCTCCCTTTCCCTTTATACCAAGTACCCATTCAGCCAGTTGAAAAACTTTTGTGTCTTTCAAGAAACCAAATCTTGCATTATTATATTCATCAATTTCAGTGTTGCAATTTGTTTGAATCCAAGGAAGGTTCCTGAGATGAAATGTTGAACTCTGGGGCTTTCTTGGAATCTGAAAAATAAAAAAGGCTGCTGACCCTTTTGGCTGCCTTTCTCATGTGTAAAGCACTCGTTTTCTCTCCTCATTTATTTCTCCGCCCCTGGAGTCCCTTTAGATAGCAGCTAAATTTAATAAATAAATGATTTCATAGATTTCATTGATTCAGGATTCTTGGCAAGTTGACTGCATTGTCACCAATTCTCCTTGGTGTTGTCAACTAACCATTATTATTAGTACTTGCATCTTTTTTTTAGATTTTAAAAAATAGCTTAATTTTTTTTAAAATAAAAATGAGTAATTAATAATAGTAGAATTGGCATTCTTGCTAACTTTCAGACGGAAGAGTTGTGTATCGTTTTTTAGGAATTCACTTTGAAGCTCAATACCTTTTTGTTTGTGTTGGGGAGGGGGAATGCTGAAGCTGGCATGAGAGCCACTAAATCAAATAAGCTATTTAAAGGTCAATATCTATGCATCCAATTTGTATTGCTCTATTGTTGTCTAGCTTCCTAGTATCAATTGGCAATTCTGTTATCTAGCCTCAGGCACAATTTAAAGTAGGAAAAGCTCCAAATACATTCATGGCCCTTGGTTTAATGGCTTCCTTTTGTAGCAATTTGTACAAGATCTACAAATGGGAAAGCTGAACTCATAAATCTAGCTTTTCATTCGCTGTTTCTGTAAGAAAATATCATCATCAAATAGTGCAAGAGGGGAGATGTGGATAGGCATGATCAAGTTTCACAATTGCTGAAGGTTTAAACTCATCTCAAACTTTTTTCAAGGCATGATCTTAGCTATTGATACCCTAATAGATGTAAGCAGTCTGAAACTGGGGATGTGAAATAGTGTCTTGGCTGACAAGGCTGGTCTAACTATTGGAGATGATGCAGAAGAAAGTTAGAGAATGGATATTTGCTTTGACTGAATATAGAGCTTAAACTGACCTACCTATATTGATAAAATTTGAATTTCCTATAACTGCTACCCAGAAGTATTAGGAGCACTAAAATTTAGATTTGGGATTTATTGAAACTTTGATATAATCAAATATGGGAATTAACAATTTCATATTTAATTGGATAGTATGGTTTTCTGGAAAACAAACTGCTGACAGTTTTGGAGTACTAAACCACTTTTTCATTTTGTGATAATTAATTCTTAGACTACTTAGATGATGATGATGATGATGATGATGATGATGATGATGATGATGATGATTGATGGTAGTGGTGGTGATAAAAATAAAGTCTGGTGAGTATTTGTTTAATAGAATATAATGGAAAGAGTCTGAGATCAAAATATAGAAATGGGAACTTTATAAAGGACTAGTTTCAAAGCCAGAAGCCTGAATTCTGGTGAAATCCCCTGATGTAAACAAATGTTACACATTATAGTTCCATAAACCCATTCAGTATTAGGGCTTTATAGAATTCAATTCAGAGATTTATTTTGAAGGTGATTTGACTGGATCTTAAAACCGGATTGACTTTTGGAATCAAACTGACATTTTATATCAAATATTCATAACTATCTTTGAGATCTACTTGATGATATTCAAGTGCCTTGCACATTTTTGAATTAATTCAGAAAAAGTAACTGGACCTGTTTCAGGTCTTCAACTTAAAATATTAAATCAAATCAATTTTCTGAATCTGTTTGAATTACCCGATCTGATATATGTGCCACTGTAAGATAAAGGATGGACTTTCCAAAGACCTTTGGAAATAATGGAAAACAGCCTTAACAGAGTTAGAAATGGATGTGTTAATCTGGTAGAGTTTTCCAGGGGCATTTGCCATTGACCTGGCTACATTCCCATTTTGACATCTCTTTAGTGTGGTAGAAACTTTTAATGACATGCCTGCTATTAGGTTAGGTGAATGAGGACGCAGCAAGCCAGGCAGTGAGTGACAACAGCTCTTTATTGTAGGGTGAGAACCCATAACTGACCAGGGGAAACAGCTCCATTTATATACCTTGCAGCTGTGATGGTCAGCCAATCAGCTGACGGTCAGTTAATTCAAACTGCCCACCCAAAATCTACATACATAACACTCCTCCACTCCCAGAAGTCACTTGGGGTGGATATTAACATACATAGTCCCTCAGGTGACCAGGGAGTGTCCACACCCTAGTTGACCTGCGTGGTTCAGTCGGAGGTGTGGCATCGAGCAGGTTGGAGGAACTCCCTGTTTCTCCCTGCTCTGCCAATGGAACCTCCAAGAATTCGTTGTGGGCAGCGACTTCTCCAGCTGGACAATCTTCTGTGATGGGGCGGCGCTGGATCTCAGGCCCGACAGCTAAGTCCTCCGCTTGACTCGGACTTGAGTTAGGTCTGGAGTTCAGTTGGTAGTTAGGGAGCGGTTCGTCGAAGATGTCTTCTGTGTCGGCTGTCAAACGCTTCCATAACTGATCAATGTGCCGCCACCAAATCCTCCCATCTCCCATGTCTACCCTATAAGACTTGGGCCCAGTTACCTCCATAATTATCCCAGTTTCCCAGAGGGGCCCATTCCCATAATTTCTTGTGAATACTGGCGTCCCTATTGTGAACTCCCTAAGCTTCCTCTCTGCCCCTCTGAAGTTGTCAGGGGAATACCTGAGGTGTAGCCTGTCTAGGACTCCTTGGAGCTTTCTCCCCATTAGAAGTTCTGCCGGGCTCCTGACTATGGCAATGCAGGGTGTGGCGTGTTGGGCCGTTAAGAATTTGTCTATCCATTCTTTCCAGTCCCCGGGGCCTAGGCGTGAGATGGCTTTCTTAGCCGTTCTCACAAATCTTTCTGCCAATCCATTGCTAGCCAGATGAAATGGGGCGGAGAGTACGTGTCTGATCCCCAATTCTGCTAGGTACCCCTCAAACTGCGTGGCCATTAACTGGGGCCCGTTATCTGAGACTAAGGTGTCTGGTAGGCTATGGGTGGCAAACAACTGCCTTAGCTCCCTAATGACGGTGTCAGTGGTAGTGGTTTTCATGAGTCTGATCTCCAACCACTTTGAGAAAGCGTCCACGACGACCATGAATACCTGCCCATGGAATGGGCCAGCGAAATCTATATGTATCCTGGACCAGGGACCCTGGGGCTGTTCCCATTTCCTGACTGGTGCTGTGGGGGGGTCTGGCCTAGACTCCTGGCAGGGCTGGCATTTCCTCACCCACTCAGTGATGTCCTTATCCATTAAGGGCCACCAAACGTAACTCCTAGCTAACACCTTCATCCTCACGATCCCGGGGTACTCCTCATGCAACAGATTCAAAACTTTTTCCCTTAGGCACAAGGGAACAATGACCCAATTTCCCCACAATAGACAACCCCCTTGCATTGTGAGTTCGCCCTTTTTGTTAGCAAAATGTTTGAATTCCCCACCCTCAGTCTTTTCCGGCCACCCCCTTGTGACCCAACTCGTGAGTTTCCTAATCACATGGTCTCTGGTTGAAGCCCTCGCCACCCCTGCTGAAGTGATGGGCCCCGAGTCCAAGACATCAATCAGCAGGACTGGAACTCCAGGTGTGGGGTCCTCTATCCTGTCCAGTAACGGGCAATGGCTGAGGGCGTCGGTGTTTCCCATGCTCACCCCTGGTCGATGTACCAGGTGATAGGAGTATGCTGTCAGGAAGATGGCCCAGTGTGTCATCCTGGGAGATAGGGCTGCCGGGGTGGGTCAGTCCCCTGCTATGAAACCCAGAAGGGGGTGATGGTCTGTGATGAGTTCGAAGTCTCTGCCGAACAGGTATTCGTGGAACTTTTTGACTCCTGAGACAGCTGCCAGGGCCTCCTTGTCAAGTTGACTGTAGTTCCGTTCGGCGCTCAAAAGAGTCCGGGAGTAGTAGGCGATGGGCACCTCTAGACCATTCAGTAGTCTATGGCTCAGGACAGCCCCCATGCCGAAGGGGGACGTGTCATAGACTAGCACTAGGGGAAGCGTAGAGTTGTACTGAATTAGAAAACTCTCGGCCGATAGGAGTTCCTTTACAGCAGCAAACGTGGTAGCCTCAGCCTTCCGCCAAACCCATTTGGACTTTTTGGCAGTCTGTACAAGGGCTCCACTACTGTTCCCTTGTCCCTTAGAAAAATTGCGTAAAAGTTCAATAGTCCCAGGAACGCTTGTAGTTCTGTAGTTCTTGTCTTTGGGGGTGGGGGCCTCTTGGATCGGCCTAATCTTGCTCTCGGTGGGGTGTATGCCAGTTCCGTCTACCTGATACCCCAAGAACTCCACAGAAGGGACTGTGATCATGCACTTGTTGCGTTTGATCCTGAGTCCTTCACTTCTGAACTTCCCTAGTACGTGTCTCAGCCTCTCCCCTAGTTGCTGTTTGTCTTCTGCGGTGACGAGCACGTCATCAAAATATGGGACCACCCCGGGGATCCCCTGTAATAGTCACTTCATGGTGCTCTGGAACAGTCCTGGGGCTATGCTGACTCCGAATTGGAGTCTGGTACACTTGAAGGCACCTCTATGCGTTACTATAGTCTGTGTCTCTGCAGTAGCGCCATCTACTGGCAACTGCTGATATGCCTGCACAAGATCGAGTATGGCGAAGATCTTGCCTGGCCCTAGGGAATTCAGTAGATGGTGTACGATCGGAACCAGGTAAGTGCTCTGTTGGAGGGCCTTATTGATCGTACACTTATAGTCCGCGCAGATGTGCACAGACCTGTCCGGCTTAACGGGGGTCACAATTGGGGTCTCCCATCGGGCATGATCGACTAGCACTAACACCCCCTGCTTGATTAATTTGTCCAGTTCCACATTGATCTTGTAGGGCGAAAGGTACCCTCCTGGGTTTCAGCCAGAAGGGGGCAATATTGGGGTCAAGGTTGAATGAAATAGCAGTCCCCACATACTTGCTGAGCTGCTCGTCGAACACATCCTGGAACTCCTACATCAGGTTGTCCTTCAGGATGCTTCGCACATTGTAGACTCCGGTGAATCCCATGCCCAGGGCTCTGAACCAGTCCATGCCCAGGAGGCTTGGGAGCTTTCCACTGACCACAGTGAGGGGAAGCTTCTCCCAGAATTCCCCGTACTCCACCTGGAACTCGCCGATTCCTTCCACGGGGATGCGGTTCCCCTGGTAATTGTGCAGTCCCAGCTGCTGGTGCCGTAGTTGCTGTCTCTGGATGCTGGGGACAGCCTTCTTTAGCTTGTCCCAGGACATGATGGTAATTGGGGAAGCGGTGTCGATCTACATTATGCACTCATGCCCCTCGACGTCGACCATCGTGTAGGTCTTCTCCCCGGGGGATGTGCAGGTCCGGCCGATTCGAATGGTGCAGACCTTGAGATCTTCGGATTATGCGCTCTTCCTGTAGCCGCCCTTCGGATTGGTTCTCGTTTGCTGCGCCGTCTCTGATTGGCTAGTGTTGCTTTGTGGCTTGTAATGGGGGTTCTACTTGGCTCTGCAGACTCTAGTGATGTGCCCCTTCTGCTCGCATTGCCTGCAAATGGCATCTCGGAATTTGCAGGTCTGGCACGGGTGGGGTCCCCCACAGCTCGGACAGGCATCTTGGTGACCTCGCTGGTCCTGCCGGTCCTGTTCGGTCTGGCAGACCTCCTCGTCCAACTCTTCCTCACTCCCGTGCCTACAGTTTCCTGGTGAACCGGGGCTGGCTTCTGTGCCGTTCTGCTCTGCGTCGTCCCCTGTAGTCTCTCAGCTGCCTTGGAGGAGGATTCGTGAGCCCTAGCCTCGTCCAGTGCGATGTGTAGTGTGAGATTTGTCTTCACGAGCAACCTTCTCTGCAAGCGAATATCTCTCACTCCGCAGATTAGTTGCTCTAGCAGCATCTCATCGAGGTCTCGGTACTCTCACTGGTTTGCGGCCTTGCGCAGGGCAGTGACGTACTCGCTGATCAATTCTCCCTCATGCTGCAGCCATTGCCGGAAGTCGAAACGCTGCATGTACTTCGATGGCATTGCAGTGTAGTGGTCCTTCAGCAGTGTCTGAAGCGTTTGCCACAAGATGGTGTGGACTGAGTTCGGTTCCGACAGGGCCTCAGCCATATCGAACACCTTGGGTCCACAATGACTCAGGAACAGGGCTTTCTTCCGCACGTTGGGTAGCGCCTGTAGGTCGCTGGCCACCAGGAAGCATTCGAAGCGGGACATGTAGGATCCCCACTTCTCTTCCGTTGGGTTGAAAGGCGCTGGCGGTACGTAGGCAGACATCGTCGGTAGATTCTCCTGCTCACTCACCTGGCTGGATTCGGGTTTGCAGCTCTCTCGTTGGCTCGTGGCTTCAGCTCTTTCCGTGGCTTCTGGCCTCAAAATCCCACCTTCATCACCAATGTTAGGTTGGGTGAATGAGGACGAAGCAAGCCAGGCAGTGAGTGACAACAGCTCTTTATTGTAGGGTGAGAACCCAGCAACTGACCAGGGGAAACAGCTCCTTTTATATACCTTGCAGCTGCGGTGGTCAGCCAATCAGCTGATGGTCAGTTAATTCAAACTGCCCACCCAAAATTTACATACATAACACCTGCCCTATAGGCCCTGGGGAAAAAAATTGAAGTTGTACATTTTATTCATCATCATATCATTCATACAGGTACAGCAACATATTTAAGAACAGATAGACTTGTTTTGATCATCTGGGTTTTATCGGAGAAAAGCAGTATTTGGATGAACAATCCAGGTGCATTCCATCAGCTGCCTTTTAACCATCTGACAGGCACATTAAGCCCTGACTGCCAGTTGTCTATGGATCTTGCCAAGGAACCAGATGCTAGGACAGCTTAACACTGTGTTCTAATTGATACTCTAAGTTGAATGAAAGAGAGAGAGAGAGTTCAAATAATGTTCTATTCAGCTAATGCTAGCTGAGAAAGCTTATAATATTCTTGCTCATTTAACAACAAAAAGAGTTTTAAACATTTTTAAAGAGATTTGATTTCATTATTTTAGAAGCTATTTACATGCTGGTTTAGGAATAGTCCTTTTCAGGTATTTAGGCATGAATTTTTTTTAAAGCTATTAGGATTTCTGGAGATAAGAAATAAATGGAAATGCAATTTTCCATAATTTGGAACAAAACAGCCTGTGAGCAATGAAGGAAAGTACCTTTTGCATCATTGTTTTGTTACAGTTCTGTCTAATCCCTGACCTGCTTTGACTACTCTCACACAAATGACTCTGGCAAGGTGTCATGTGGTGCTTTGTAATGACAGGAGGTGTTTCCAGTCCTGAATAGTGGATGTTGAAAGTAGTAGCCAGGACAATGGAAAAGAGGGCAAATGATTTATCAAATGATTATAACCTACCATAAATGGAATAGTTGGTCATACATATGACTTTAGAGTGGAAAAGGTAAGGTAATGGAGGCTACATCTATCAAAAATTATTGGCCATGGTGGATATCAGGAATAACACACATATATACTGTATGCTGATATAAATGGACTTCTACTTTTGGACTTCCTAAATCATCTGCATAATCTTTCTGGGAACAAAATAACAAAGTAGATGAGCCTTTGGTCTGGCCTAGCAGGAATCTTCATATATTTTTCATGTGTTGTTTAAGATTATGTATCCCCCCACCCCCCGAAAAAAGGGAGGCGGGGCAGAGGTAACTAAACATATATCAGAATATTTTCCTAATGTTAGACTTCTGATAGAAAGGTAGAAATTCAAATACATTGGTGTGTGTATACATGAGTATGTATGTGTATGTTTGTGGGTCTGAGGAGTTAAATGAAAAGTAATGCCCCTATACCTAACTTTAATTTAAATAGGATTTTTAAATAAATGAAACAGGAAATTTTCCCTGAAAGGATTTTTCTTGTTATCTGGGTTTAATTCTCATTTAATCATCCACATTTGTTACACGTCCACCATGATGGAAAAGCTTCTTAAAGCTGTCACAAAATAAGTCCACACTTTGTCTCTTCAACCAGGTCCTGACAATCTCTTCCACCATTTCATGTAAATCAAATAGATACCCACATAAAATTACCTCAGTTTAGGGGAAGACAGATGGAAATCACATGGCAAATGGACTGAATGATGAACAGGGTAGCAATTGCCTTTTAGGTGACTTATGAAGTGTGAGACTTAGTGTTGTCATATTTCATTAAAATGTCCTTGAACTCTGTTTCATTGTTGTTTCAAAGTTTTTTCAGATTACTGTATAACACTGTATAAACTGATAGTGGTGTCAGGTTAATGAAATCTATGCAAATAAAATATCACCATCTTCATCCCATCTTCATCCCAAAAACAATAATTATGACTTTTCTTGCTGAAACCTGATTTTTATTTTTATTTTTAAATGGGATGGTGTGGTGTGGTGTGGAAGCAGGTATAGTTTTGTAATGATATTTAATTAACTGACACTTCATTTCTGAAACAAAATGATGAATCCCTAAGACTTCTACAATGATGAAGAAACCTTTTCACCTTCATTTTTGTAGATGACAACAATTGCTGGCAAATTTCTTGAAAGGTCCAAATCTGCAGTTAGCATGAAAGTAATCCATGTTGCATAAACCTTTCAATATTGAAGATCAACAATGTACCCCCAATGTTCCTTAAAATGCCAAGCTGGACAGCAATTTCCTTTTGAATGATCTGATTATCCTTAATCAGTTTATCAACGTATGGCATGTGAACTTTATTAATTCCTATGATAGGCCTTCTGCTTCATTTTTTATCACAGAAATTAGCTCCTCCTTAGTGTACCATTTTTACAGTTTTTGGTTCAGTGATACCCAGCACTCACATCACCATAATCATCACTGTGAATAAACAATATTTAATGGTAAATTTAATTTGGCAGGACTTGTTTGGCAGTCACAAATTCAGTGATGGCACATTTCTTAAAGTGTACTGACAAATATTCATTGCAGGTTTCTGTTTCATGAACAATAGCCGTACAGCCTTTTCTCATTGCAATTTCCCATCAACTGACATGAAATAATAGATGCTAAAGAACACACCAGAGTTTCTAGCGAGTCAATGCTGTCATTTATGGGTGATTTATAACATTAGATTCTTCTTTCTTTCTTTCTTTCTTTCTTTCTTTCTTTCTTTCTTTCTTTCTTTCTTTCTCTCTCTCTCTCTCTCTCTTTCTTTCTTCCTTTCTTTGAGAGAGAGGAATACACATGCATGTGAAAAATAAGTGGATTTGAATGTATTTCTTGAATATCAGTTATTTATTTTATAAATTTCTTTTAAATCATCTTTTGAAAGCAAAACAACCTTCCTAGAGCAAGAAACATTAATCTTGACAGTATCTGCAGCATGCTGTCCAGAAAGGAGGAGTCTTGTTTTCTCCCCATCATTATTCAGCTTATATCGGACCTATCCAGGCAGCGCGGATAATAACTACGAGATCAGTCCCATTCTAACTGAATTCCATTCTAACTCAGTCCCATTTTCAGAACTGTGTTCTTTGCATATTAAGAAGAAATATAATCAAATCAATGCAAAGCAGATTTCCTAAAGTGAAGCATTCTGCACAATTCCACCTTTTGCACCATAATGATAACAGTTTACAAAATTGCCAAAGACAGCAACAGAATACTTGGGACTGCTTCTTATTTTGCCAGTATAGTAAGAGGTTAGTATCCTGAGTTAATTGGGTCAATGAATTTATTTAGTAAATTTATTATTTTTCAAGATAACTATTCAGGGATTGTACATTCATTAAGTTGAAGTTTTAGTAAAAACAATCAGCAACATTTGAAAAATGTAATAGAAAAAAAATCAAATATCATTAGATTATCTTTTACTTAGTCAGATGGACAAAAGATTTCACTTAGTACAGTGGTGCTAATCTTTCCGGACCAAGTGCCCAAAGCACATGCACAAGCAAATGTGTGCGTGCATGCCCAAACTCCCCAAATGCAATGCACCCCCCCACATGTGCCTGTCACGTGCACATGCAGCAGCAGGGCCCCCCCCGCACCCTGCCACCCATAACCATGCGTGGGCCCCATACATACACACACACACACCATGCGCATGCATGGCAGAGACCCAAAGACCAGCTGGCCAGCGGGAGGCACGTGCGCATGCACAGTGGAACTCAACCGGAGCGATGGCTCACGTGCCCATGGAGAGGGCACTGTGTGCCACCTCTGGCACATGTGCCATAGGTTCGCCATCATGGATTTAGTATATATTCTTAGCTTCCCATGACAATTTGGCAGGAATTGTAAGCATGACAAATCAACAGACTAAGCAATCAACTACAAACTCAAGGGCATAATTCACATTATACTCTAAACTGTTAGGTAACCACACAAGCACTGAACTTGAACTAGTCCAAGAATATGATCATTGATCTGATCAAGTCCAAGAATATGATCATTGATCTGATCAAGACTATGGTGCCTACATTCACTTGCACTGTTTTTCAATATTTAAGAGAAATGGACAAAAATGCTAAGAGGTTGAATATGAGACTTATGACAGACAGAACACACACTCTGCCAGTACAATCCCTCAGAAGAGTCTCAGTTGACTTTTCAGATCATCTATATTTTCTTAAATTATTATTTGGGTAAAACATTTGTGGCTCAGTTGGAATCTAAATCAAATCATATTGAGTGTCCCACTGTCTAGTTTCACTTTTTGATATTCTAATATAAATTACAGGTGTGGGTACTACTTGGAGAGAACATTTGCTTGAAAATCACTTGAAATATCAATCCATTGTATAAACTCTTTCAGTGTTTAACTATCCTGGATAAAGCGATATGGCTCTCTTCTTCAGTTTAATTAAAAAAAAAAACCCTTTGTGAAAGTTTCTTGAGAAGAATATAATACGTTTAAATGAAAACCACTAATATAAGTAAATGGAATTTTGTTTTTACTAGTTTTGTTACTTGGTAATAGGGACACATTGATTTTATATACTCAATGGATCTTTATTTTAGTGTTTTAATGAAAATTAAATGAAAGATCGAGAATGAAACAAAGTCAAATTGAGTTTTGTGATACATAGACTTATGGTTTTACATAGGTCATGGTTCCCATGAAACCATCATATGTTTCCTCACAATTTGGATAGCAGCCTTGATGATTTTATTATGTTTCTTATTTATTTACATTTTAAGGATTCCAAATTAGACATTTGATAGATTCAGAGCTTCTATCTTCCTTTCTCTCCCTTCATCTTCCTGGTGAAGGTATTCATCTGATAAGTACAGTAACAAAGGCTAAGGAATGAAAAAGAAAAGAAAAAAGAAAAGAAGAGTGAATATTATATTTTCTACCCTCTCAACTGATGCACACAATCTGTGGCCAATAATAATATGAAGGACATACAACAGCTTTTTAAAAGCATAGATTACCTGCTGTGCATTATTGCATTCAAATGGTTTTATTTTTTACCATTTTTTTAAATCAGTTTTTGACACTTGATATATCTTACCTGCAATATCAGGAAGAATGGTATAAATTTTCTACACTCTATTTTGTGCTGCTTGAGCCTTTAAAGAAATATCCACAAGGATATATCATCTTGCTAAAATGAAATTCTAGTTGTTTTTTCTGGGCGGCACTAATATTTATTTATTTATTTATTTATTTATTTATTTATTTATTTATTTATTTATTTATATAATTTATATGCCGCCCTATCTCCGAGGACCCAGGGCGGCTCACAACAATAAAACAACCAGTTAAAATTATAAAATACATAATGTACGTATATAATTTATATTAAAACCCCCAAAATCTAAAAGCCCTCTTAGTCCAGGCTGGGCAATGTGAACAACCATGTTTTTAATTCACGGCAGAAGATGCGAAGGTCAGGAGCCAACCAGAGCCCCAGGGGGAGTTGATTCCAAAGGGTGGGCACACCCACAGAAAAAGCTCTACCTAGGGAATCACCAGCCGACACTGTCTAGCTGATGGCACCCGGAGCAGGCCCTCCCTGTGAGAACGCACCGGGCGATGGTCAGCTATTACTGGCAGCAGATGATCCACCAAATATCCTGGGTCTAAGCCATGTAGGGCTTTATAGGTCATCACCAGCACCCTGAATCTCACCCGGAGGGCAACCGGCAACCAATGCAAGTCGCGCAGGAGGGATGTAACATGGGAGTATCGGGACTCTCCCATCACAACCTACGCGGTCGCATTCTGTACCAGTTGAAGCCTCCGAGTGGTCCTCAAGGGCAGCCCCATGTAGAGAACATTACAGTAGTCAACGCGGGAGGTAACTAGTGCATGAGTAACTGTACATAGGGCATCTCGGTCCAAATAGGGGCGCAACTGGCAGACCAGACAAATTTGACATATGCCCCCCTGGTCACAGTTGTTATATGATCTTCTAAACTCAACCGTGAATCCAGGAGGACACCCAAGTTGCGCGCCCTGTCTACAGGGGGCAAAATTTCACCCCCTATAGTCAGTGATGGAATCTCACCTTCGAACCGAGATGCCAGTATCCACAGCCACTCAGTCTTGGCAGGGTTGAGCCGAAGCCTGTTCCTCCCCATCCAGATCCGTACCGCTTCCAGGCACCAGGACATCACATTGAGGGCATCACTGGGCTGGTTCGGGGTAGATATAAGCTGCGTATCATCAGCGTACTGATGATACCCCACCCCGAAACCACAGATGATCTCCCCCAGAGGTTTCATATAAACATTGAACAGAAGGGGTGAGAGAACCGACCCCTGAGGCACCCCACACTTGAGGGGCCTCGGGGTCGATCTCTACCCTCCTGCCAACACAGCTTGTGTCTGACCCGAGAGGTAAGAGGAGAACCACTGTAAAACGGGGCCTCCCACTCCCAACCCCTCGAGGCGCCGCAGCAGCATACTATGGTCGATGGTATCGAAAGCCGCCGAAAGATCTAATAGGACCAGAACAGAGGAATGACCTCTGTCCCGAGCCCTCCAGAGATCATCCACCAGTGCGACCAATGCCTTCTCCATGCTGTATCCGGGCCTGAAACCCGATTGGTATGGATCGAGGTATTCCACTTCATTCAGGGCCACCGGGAGCTGATGTGCCACCACAGTCTCGACAACCTTCACAAGAAAGCAAAGGTTGGAGACTGGACAAAAGTTGCTCAAAACAGCTGGATCCAGGGCAGGCTTCTTGAGGAAAGGCCTCACCATCACCTCCTTCAAGGTGGCAGGCAAGCTTCCCCCCTCTAAAGAAGCAGCTATCACTGCCTGGATCCAGCCACATGTCACCTCCTGAGCTGAATAAACCAGCAGGAGGGGCATGGGTCCAGTACACATGTGGCTGCACTCAACTTTCCCATGATCCTGTCCACCTCTTCTCGGGTAACAGGATCAAACTCTTCCCAAAGCACAAGACCTGCCGCTTCCTCACCGTCTGACCCTGTCCAGTCAGAGTCCAAACTGTCCCGAATCTGAGCAATCTTGTCCTGCAGATACTGGCCAAACTCCTCAGCTCACCCTCACATTGGGTCTTCCACCACCCAAGATTCAAGAGGGAGTGGGACACCCGAAACAGGGCGGCCGGACAATTCTCTGCAGACACAATGACATCGGAGAAATAGTGATGGTTCGCCGGCGCCAATTCCACCAAATAGGCCCGTGTAAATCTCAATTGTGACCGATCAGATTTGGAATGACTGGCCTTCCAACTGCTCTCTAGGCATCTCCTACGTCGCTTCATCCCCTGGAGCTCCTCGGTAAACCACGGGGCCAACGACGGGGATCTGCGACAAGTTAGAGGTCGCAAAGGCCCGGCCCAGTCCAGAGCCCCAGCAGCGGCCTCATCCCAGGCATCCACCAGGGTCATAACCGGGGCATGGGAGAGAGATAGAGGCATCATCCCAAGCTCCGTCTGGAACCTCTCCGGGTCCATCAGGTGCCTGGGGCGGAACCAGATGGTTGGTTCCGCTTCCCAGTGAGGAGGGGCGGCGTACTGGAAGCCAGCTGGAGAAGATGGTGGTCGGTCCATGACAGGGGATCAATAGAAGTCAGTCCCCCACTGAACTCCACCCGCCACTGCTCCGAGACAAAAACAAGATCGGGCGTGTGGCCCCCCTCATGTGTCGGGCCCTGAACAATTTGAGTCAGGTCCATGGCTGCCATGAAGGCCATGAACTTCCGAGCCACCCCCGACGCCCCACCCAGGGATGGCAGATTGAAGTCTGGGAAACTCCACCACCAGCCCCAATAGGGCGTCAAGCAGCCTGGGCAGGGCTGTTGATACGCAGCTGGGAGACAGGTACACAATCAAGAAGCCCAACTGACCCTGTGGGCCCCACTTCATGAGGAGGGTCTCACACCCGTCTATCCTAGGAGCAGTGACCTCTTGCAGACTAAGGGTCTCCCTAATAACAACCGCCACCCCTCCTCCCCTGGGCTCTAGGTTGGTGCAGCACCTGGAAACCTGGTGGGCAAAGTTCTATCAAAGGGACACCTCCCTCCAAGCCCAACCAGGTTTCCATGATACAATCCATGTGCTTGTAATGTGCATGCATTTCATCTCACCTTTTAACACTGGCAAAGCTTTCTCAGCATACGTAGCTGGATGGTTTCATGATATTCTGACCAAGTATTGTATGTACTTCATCCAAATGTATCACAACAGTAATTTTATCTTTATTGGTCACTTTAGTGTGCTATGGATTTGACAAAGCTCTTGTTGTGGCTTTTTCTCATTTCTATAACTTGGAGATTTTGAGCTACAGAACAGGCTTTGCTGGAGCGTTTTCTAAGCAGAATTGCCCATTCATTCTTTCTGGTGCCAGCATTATCCTCCTGCTGACTCCTATAAGGGGGTCTGTTGTTGTGATGTGCCAACTTGGCTGTTCCTTTTAGGCATCGTGATTTGTTTTTCAAGGGTTTTCACTACCTAACATCAGGCCCGACAGAACTACCTCCCAATACCAATATTGAAACTCATGACCCATCTGTAATATGATGAGCACATCATCTGTCTCAGTTATTGTCAGTAGTGTGAAAACCTAAACCAATTTAGTGGCAGGTTTCTTGCCAGTCCCTGACTGAACGCAGCCTCTTGACGGTTTGCTTTGTTCCACTGGCAGTGCCAAAATAAAAGCTTGACCTTTCTCTCACATTTGTAGGAGTGACAAATGAGTTTCCCCTCTACTGAACTGTTTTCATTGTGTGTCAATCTGTCTGAGCTTCTTCTACTATTTTCCAATATTTCTTAACATTGCTTTTGTGTTTTCCTTTGATTGGAGCTCTCATTTCTATTTCATGTTCTCCTAACTAATCCATGATGGATTTATGTTAGCTTGCATTGGGATAGAGCAAGGAGAAATATCTCTCCCTCTGCAGTTAGCAAACAGACTTTTTGGATGTGCATATCTTTGAGAGAAACTAAGTGTAACCCATTTTATTTCAGTCTTATAATTAGCACTGAATGCTTTGCAGCTCATAATAATACTGGTTCTGCTTTAGAGTTTGATACCAACATTAATTGTGTTAATGCATCACTGGTGGTTCTGATTTGTGCCCAGTCTTTTTAGTTAATGCATTTGCATTGATTTCTTTCCAGTTCATGGCCATCAAAAGTTAAAAAAAGGCAGCTAATAATGGTACCATTATGCTTTCTAACACGTCAATTTGGCAATACATATTGAGCCAAAGCAGTTACATATCCATTGACTCAAAAACCAGGATCATTGTCATAAAAGACAATTTGTGGAACACAAATAATTTGCTTGCCTTGCAGGATACTTGAAACATTTTAACTACCTGTTTGGAGATTAAAGACATGTTTTTGCTTTTATCCTATTTTGAGTTGATTACCCAGTACTCCAAAGATATTGATGAAACCTACTTAGTTACCACAGAGATGCTTAACATTTTTTTTTCAATGTGGAGAGCTGTATAGTCTTTGGGACCAAGAACAGTATATCAGTGATGGTATATCCAAGAATTATAGAGTTATAAAAATAATGCAAGAATTGTTCTGCTTTTTGGATTTTCATGTAGGCTAAACAAAATAAGTTGTTTAACAGACCTACTTGGCTGAAAAATGGGGGGGGGAGTGGATTCATGATTCATGGGCTTGATTACAAAGGGTATAATATGAAACATGGACATGGACATGGACAGGGTCCTGGGACGGCTGAATGCGACCACATGTTTATTGGACCTGTGTTCCTCCTGGTTGGTACTGGCTTCCCGGGAGGTGACACGAGGCTGGCTCCAGAAGATTGTTAACGCTTCTTTGAGTGAGGGGGTCCTGCCGGCCGCTTTGAAAGAAGCGGTTGTGAGGCCCCTCCTCAAGAAGCCCTCTCTGGATCCGGCTGTTTTGGCTAACTATCGTCCAGTCTCCAACCTTCGCTTTGTTGCGAAGGTTGTTGAGAGTGTGGTAGCACAACAGCTTCCCCGGTACCTGGATGAAACTATCTATCTAGACCCGCTCCAGTCCGGCTTCCGACCTGGGCACAGCACGGAAACGGCATTGGTCGCGTTGGTGGATGATCTCTGGAGGGCTCGGGATAGGGGTTGCTCCTCTATCCTGGTCCTGTTAGACCTCTCAGCGGCTTTTGATACCATTGACCATGGTATCATGTTGCACCGGTTGGCGGGGTTGGGGGTGGGGGGCACCGTTCTGCGGTGGTTCTCCTCCTATCTCTCTGACCGGTCGCAATCTGTGTTGACGGGGAGGGCAGCGGTCGACCCCGAGGCACCTTGCTTGTGGGGTGCCACAAGGGTCGGTCCTCTCGCCCCTTCTGTTCAACATTTATGTAAAGCCACTGGGTGAGATCATCCGTGGCTTCGGGGTGGAGTTCCATCAGTACGCTGATGACACCCAGCTGTACATCTCCATCCCAGGCCACCCCAACGATGCCCTTGAAGTGATGTCCCAGTGCCTGGAGGCCGTGCGGGCCTGGATGGGGAGAAACAGGCTCCGACTCAACCCCTCCAAGACCGAGTGGCTGTGGCTTCCAGCGTCCCGATATAGCCAGCTGACGCCATCGCTGGCTATTGGGGGCGAATCACTCGCCCCCACGGAGAGGGCTCGCAACTTGGGCGTCCTCCTGGACGCACGGCTGTCTTTAGAAGACCATTTGACGGCCGTGGCCAGGGGGGCTTTTTATCAGGTTCGCCTGATACGCCAGTTGCGCCCCTTTCTAGATCGGGACTCTCTACGCACAGTCACTCAGGCACTAGTCACTTCCCGCCTGGACTACTGCAACACTCTCTACATGGGGCTCCCCCTGGGGTGCACCTGGAGGCTCCAGCTGGTCCAGAATGCGGCCGCGCGGGGGATTATGGGGGCGACGAGGCGCTCCCATGTACACCTCTCCTGCGCGAGCTGCACTGTCTCCCGGTAGTCTTCCGGGTGCGCTTCAAGGTGTTGGTGACCACCTTTAAAGCGCTCCATGGCTTAGGGCCGGGGTACTTACGAGACCGCCTACTGCCACCAATAGCCTCCCACCGGCCAGTACGCTCGCACAGAGTGGGCCTTCTCAGGGTGCCGTCCGCCAGACAATGTCGGCTGGCGACCCCCAGGGGGAGAGCCTTCTCTGTGACGGCGCCCACCCTCTGGAATAACCTTCCCCCGGAGTTACGTATAATAACAGACCTCTGGATTTTTCGTCGGGCCCTGAAAACTTATTTATTTCAACTAGCTGGGCTGGCTTGAGCTAAATTTTAAATTGGTTTTAAATTGGGTTGTTTTAATTTACGGCCAGAATATCTAATTATTTTAATACTGTTTTTTAAATTTTGTATGCTTTGTTTTTACTTAGGCTGTGCACCGCCCTGAGTCCTATTTGGAGAAGGGCGGTATAGAAATTTAAACAAATAAATAAATAAATAAATAAAAGAAGGGTGCCACATATAACTGTAGAGGAAAGATAAAATATAAATATATTTAGGTATAACTGCTGTAAAGATTGGGGGTTGCTTACTTATGTATCACATTTCTTTACTTCCCTTTTCCTTTTTTAAATTTGTATTGTTTCTATTCTGTGAAGAATTTCTTGATTGAAACTTAATTAAAAAACTCATTGCCACTATAAATGTTGCTTGTCTAATTTCATTTTTAATTTTTCAAAATTCAACTTTGAATGTGTATGTGTGCTACGTTATTACAATTACTATATTACAATTTATATATGCACACACATATACACAACAAAAATCATACTACTAAATGTATTTTGTTTGTCTGTTGCATTGATCCAATTTTGATCATTCCTGATAAATCACAGAAAATGGGGTTAATATGAACTATTATCTGGGCTATGAACTGCTTAACCCTGAATAACAGGAATAATCCATTCATTTCTGTGCCCAGTATTCATAATTTTGGAAAGTGCTGAGGAAATCATTCAAATAATCAAGAGGCTACAAGTGATACTTCTCAAAATATACAGTATAATAAAAGAAATAAAAGGTTATTTTTTAAAAAAAAAATTAAACTCAAATTCAAATTATAATCTTTGAAAGGTACAAAATTCTATTGTTTGATTTAAATTAGAAGCTGACAAAACTGAATTTGCTTAACCTGTTAAATTATAATTTTTTAAAATTTTCTTTTCTCTTTAACAGTATGGCATGTTTTAAAAAATGGTACATGATGATTTATAAGTACTTTGATGGTATTTTCATGACCATCAAAATAAGAAAAGACACTTTGATGCCATTTTCACAAACTGTATATACTCTTTTTAAAAATGTTTCCAATAACAAAATAAAGCATTTCTTTTTTTTTAAAGTGGTGCACAAATGAATGCCTGACAATATGCATTTTCACTTGAAATATACATTGCAGTTTTGTTTGAACATCTACACTGCAAATTCCAGAAATATCAGTGACTAATTACATTCCAGTTTGTGTTTCTGGAAATGACAACATATAGCGCTGATTGCCACTTAGTGGGTCTTTCCATTTGATAAAAATTATGGAAGCAAATTTCTTCTAAAATCTCTGGTGGATGACATAAGCTTTTATTACCAGTAACAGCCATGTCAGTTTACCGATGAACTCTGAATCTTGATTCTAAATTGAATGAGAAAATAAATAGCATTCAAAGAGAGGTCTCCTAAGTCAACTGTATTTTATTGAACTGCTTGCAAGTAACTAGAATTTTTAGTTCTCACCTGTGAAATTGCTCTGTGTCAACTGAAGTCTATTCATTAGCATTGATCTCAATGACATCAGCATGGCCTTTTCAATGTACTTATTCATCAATAGACAGATGCATATAAATTCTGTTATCCCAGGCCTACAAAACCCTCATTTTTCCAGGGTAATCTCATCATTGGCAGAAATGATACATTTCTTTTACAGGGAACAATGAGTATGTCTGGACTATTCCAAGATCTCCCATGACAAAGAAGTTATCAGTTCAAGCTTTAAAAAACACACCCTCTTCAGAATTGAAATGTATGTTAGATCTACAGTTGCTGAGATTAAAGCTGAATATGTTATTTCTCTTCTCAATCATTTTTGTTGTTTTCCACATTATATATACACTTGTGTGTGTGTGTGTGTGTGTGTGTGTGTGTGTGTGTGTGTGTGTGTGTGTGTGTGTTTATGACTAACTACTGGAAAGAGAGTTTGGTGTAGTGGTTAAGGCATAAGGCTAGAATTCAGGGGACTGAATTCTAGTCTCACCTTAGTCACAAATCCAGTTGGGTGACCTTGGGCCACTTACACACTTTCAGCCTTAGGAAACAGACATTGATAAAACATTTTTTATAAACCATAGCAAGAAAATTTCAAGGACATGTTCGGTATGTTGTCAGCAGTCAACACTGATCTGAAGGCACAAGAAAACAAAGAAACCACCAAAATCCCATTGTAAGGGATTTCTCTGTTGAGACTTTCCATATGAACAAAAGATAAATGTCTGTGTCTGGGGAAATAAATAAGGTATCTATCTTATTTTCTTGCCAACAGTAAAGAAATGGCCTTCTCTTTCTCTACCTTCTCCTCACCCACACCGTCAGTTGCCCCTTCTCCAACCCACAGAGTATTCTATAGCCCTAAGATTTCTTGATGTTTTCCATTCAAATAATAACACTCAACACTTTTTTTATCTTGTTGAACTGAAACCAGATGTTTATCATCATTTTCCAAGAGTTTAAAATAAATGTCTTCTATAGAAGATAGTATGGAAGACAGGGAGTACAGTAAAGGAACTCTGAAGTTAGTATACTCCTATTTGCTCCAGTTACTCACTTGACATTATAGCATTACATGTCTGAACAACAAGAATTATTTATTTTATTTATTTATTCATCCATCACATGTCTACACCGATCATCTAAATGAGTCTGAGTAGCTTAAAATATAAGCTGCTTTCCCCCATAGGTTAGAATTCATTCTATATCTTGGTTAACTCCAGCCTTTGATTTATGAGTTCTAAACTGTGAATAGTAATGATGAGTTCACATTTGTTTTGGGGAATTAGTTACATTCAAGAAAAGCCAGATTAAAGCATTTGTAATAGTAAAAGAATGACTACTAAACCTATTATGCTCCAGTAATATTACTTGTACTCTTATTTTATTAATTTATATTCCATCTTATTTTTACAAATAAGTCATGCATTTTACCACAAGATCCTATATTTCCAATTTTACTTTTCACAATTAAATTCTCATCTTTCAAATCTCTTTATGTCCCTTCAGTTTCTCACTTCTGATGGGCACTGATACTTTCACATTCTTCATTGTCAAGAGTTGTTTGCAAAAAAACTAGAGATGGGTACTTAAGCTTGTTCTGAACCAGAATTGCTTTTGAAAGTGGTTTTTGAAGCTCAGTGAGTTCAATTCCCCCCTCCCAACTCAAAAGTCCCTAATCTTAAAGGCCGTCACATAATTTTATTCCAGAAGAAAGATCCTCTCTTTATATACATCAATCCTTTATTTTAATATGTATAATAAAAGTATTATCTTTAAATACAATAGAAAAATGAATCCTTTGAAATGCTGCAATAAAATAACGAATAGCATCTCTAAAAGATGTATATAGTCTTACTAAGTTATTATTTAAAAAAGGCTCTATTCTCTGTAACAGCATGATCTTCATAAAAGCAATTTAACATAAAGAGTTCTCTTTCTCCTTCTTTCCTCCTCCTCTTCTCTCTTTTTTTAATGAATCAAAAGAGGCAATTGTTCAAGTACAGAACGAGTATTTTCTAGCAACCGAGTTTAACTTGTTTGGGTTTTCTCTAATGATTTAGAAGGAGTCAATCTTTAAAGGTTATCAGAAGATAGGCCTCAAGTAGTATTACAGAGTTTTCCTAATTTACATGCAAATCCTGAAAGGAGAAAGTGAAAATATTTGTGCATTTTCAGAATTCCAGGTTCACCATGGAGTCATTCTATTAATGCCAAATTATGAAACATCAAAGTTACTAATTCCAAGAGTCCATTGAAGTTGAACATTTATAATAAATGCATTTGATTAAATAAAGCAAGTAAATTGTCAGTAGCTAGAAGTATTAGAGTTCATAATAATTTAATAAGGACCCAAACTGAGAATCATACAAAACCTGTATGGAACTATCCTTGGATTGCAGTCCTAACAACTAAACCAATTGAATGGTTTATGAATTCCAGATGGCATGGGATACTATTTTTTCATATTAAGACTGATATTTTAATCAAATTACAACCTATTTTGTTTTTCAATGTTTTGAAAATAGGGTCAATGTGTCATGTTTCCATATTAACCATAGGAGTAACTCCACTTGTTTTATTTCTTAATTACTAAAATAATTACTGTTGTTTGGTCTTATTATAAATTATCTATTTTATCTTTGAATAAAGAAATAGCCACTCCAGAAGAAATTTATACTCTATATACTGATATACGTTTTATAGATGCAAATGAAAGAGATCTATATAGGATCTTGTCATTCACAATTTATTTGCAACCAATAGCATCTGCAGCAAACTACAGTGATCCATAAATGATGATATGTTCTCACCGGTGTCTTCATGGAAATGCTGTGTTTGGAAATTTGCATCCCAATGTCTGATATAAGAACAAAATACCAAATTCTGAAACTAGAACAAGTATATTTGCATAATTGCATATTGTATATTGGCATGCATGTTTGCCATCTGCACCTCATTAACTTCTCCATGGATGCTCATGTTTGCAACTTTAGTCTCAGGGTGCATAGTAGCAAGTACATTTTCTATTAATTTGGAGAGCTATTGTCTTCAAAGGTTCAGCTTATTAATTTTAGGCTAAATAGCTTTTTGGGAGCTCCCCTCCAATAAAATTTGGATGTAATAGACATTAGCTCCCTTACCTCAAAATTGAATGAGTCAGTCTACTACATTTGAGAATCTTGATCATCTTTCTTGATTTGGTGGATTCCTCCACTTTAAAAAGAAGTCTTTATTTTCTTTATAATGGTAACCTCAGACAATCTTATTTATTTATGTATTTGTTTACTTATTAAGCAAATAAACAATAATACCAGTGGTAACCTAAGTGTGCAAACAAAAATCTGAATATCATAGTAATATTTCAATGTTATACAAATATTAATAACTCAAAACATCAAAAATTAAGAATTAGGGTATAAATTACAACAAAAACTACCTTAAAGCCTTTAAACCATTCATTAGAGGGGTAACATAAAATTCTTTTCAGAACATGTGATCAGATTGCTCAAGAAGTCTTTTGTTTTGTCTTTTGCTGAAAAAAAGGAAAGAAAAAATAATGTTCAAATATTGATAAGCTGTACATATAGTTCTAAATATCCATCAATCTTGAGGAAACTGAGTTTGTATTCCATGGAAGATTTTTAATATGGTTTTTTTTATTGTATTTTTAAAATACAGTAGTGGCCAAAATTGTGGAAACCTTTTGGGAAAAGTGTATTGTTTAATGGCTAATAACACCACTTTTTTTTTTTTTTTTTGAATTTTCAAGATAATCATATTCCACTGCTGGAATGGCCTGGAAATAGCCCAGACCTTACCCCAATTGAAAATCTATGGAGTCGACTAAAGAAACTTGTTAGTCAGAAGCAACCCAGCAATAAAACCCAGTTAATAGAAACAATAATTCAATCTTGGTTTCACATTATAACAGCTGCAGAACTAAAAGACTTGGTTCACTCCATGGGAAGACGTTGTAAGGCCATAATTCATGCTAAAGGTTACCCAACTAAGTATTAACTGATGTGATAATTTTTTTTATATCTCATTTTTTCTATGGTGATAATTTTTCATTTTTCTTCTTTATACCGTAACTGCTATTCTAATACCAAATCTTTCATACAAGTTACTGCATTACATTCTTGATTAAATTATCTTTCCATTGATATATAACTTTATGGTACTACTCCTAAAAAAATAAAAAAGTGGTGTTATTAGCTAGTTTTAGAAAATACACTTTTCCCAAAAGGTTTCCACAATTTTGACCACTACTGTATATGCAAAACTACCCATAGTGTCATGCTTCTAAACTTTCTTTTTATATCATCATTGGCACAACTTGTCCAGGTTTTTCTGTTTAAGATTCTTCATTATTTGTGCCTTCTTTCTCATTTATCTTCTTATTGATTGATTAAATTCCCGTATCTAATGAACAGAATCTTCTTGGTAATGGCGCATTTATGATCTTAAGGCAATGGAAAAAGATTTGTGCAGTTCTAAATGAAGTGTCCCAAACACACAAAATGCTAATTTCAGTGAAAGGACACCAATTAACCTTTAGCAAATATAGTTCAGAATAGGGACAGAGGTTCAGAATTAAAATTCAGATACTTGTTCAGAGTTTATTGATGGGAGATTGGTATTTTAATTCTGATACTCTTTTGAAGTCTTATAAAGAAAAAGTGTAAGCATTTTCATGATGTATACATGGAATATATTTGTTTGCTTGTTTCTAAGCAGCTTACAATACTTAATAAATGGTTATAAAATTGACCAGGACAAAATATAAGAAAACCGTTTTCAATTAAACAGCACCCAAATCAGGAGAAAAACCAATGGATTAAAATGGCAAACAGTTTTGATCTAAATGTCACAAAAAGCTTCTTCAGTATGAGGAGTCAAGTATTGACATAGATTGCTCTATGCTCAAGAACTCACTGGAGATCTTCAAATGGTTAGATGGTCATAATACCATATAAGTCTGCACTAACAGTTTTGTGTAGACACTGCCATGCCAAAGCCTTTATCAAGTGTTACTACAGAAGACTAAACAATTTAAGAGCTACATTAATTATGACTTATAGGATTTGAATGGCCTAGACATAAAAAAATAATAAATCAGATGAATGTTTCTCTGATTATTATTTTTTTTTTAATTTGATTTATATGCCGCCCTTCTCCGAAGACTCAGGGCGGCTTACAATGTGCTCAGCAATAGCCTTCATCCTTTTGTATATTTATACAAAGTCAGCTTATTGCCCCCACAACTGGGTCCTCAATTTACCTACCTTAGAAAGGATGGAAGGCTGAGTCAAGGCGAGATTCGAACCCTGCAGTAATTGCAGGCAGCTGGTCTTAATAACCAGCTTAATAACAGGGTGCCTTAAACCCCTGTACTATCAAGGCTCTTTTTTGATTACCCAAAATATATTGTCATATTCATCAGAGTTTGTTTGGATGGAGTACTGTACACAAGCAGAGGCTGTTTTCTTTTCAAATGTTGCAGAAAGTTTTGCAACTAATCTAAACTATCAAGGATATGCATTCTGTTTTAACCTCTTTTCAAAATAAGGCAGACATGATATAGAACAGTTGTTGAGATTGGCTTTTGTTGATGATAGCAATTGTGTGTGTGTGTGCGTGTGTGCGTGTGTGTATGAGTTAAATTGAAATCTGTTTTTCTTTAACAAATATCTGCAATGGATAACAAGCTTTTGGTCTGAATTTATGATTTATGGATTCCTGCTATTCATTCCAAGTCAGAAACCAGTACAGGAAGGGCAACATATCAAAGTTAATTTCAAATTGAAAATGACTGTTAATAAAGAAGTCTTCACTTTAAAGAATTTTGACATGTTTTAAGATAAATTACTTTGAACAACCTTTTTAAAATTGTTGAAGTGTTACAGTGAGAAAGCTACATTTTTGAAAGCCGATCTTCAACATGAATTACTCTGCAATCTTTTATTGTTGAGTAGTGAGAAAAGGCAAAAATGCAAATCAAAGTACACTTAAAAATATTTGACTTGCTCATAATAAACTCCAAGATATCTTTAAAGAACCCATTAAATGTTGCAGTTAAAATACCTAAGTCGTAAATTTGATACTTTTTAAATTCCGTATCTTATCCATTGTGCACCATTGTTACTGTTATTATTTCATTTCTTAGATAATTATATTCAGAATTATAGTTTGTACTCAAAGAAATCTGAAATTAGACAAAAATACATATGCTGAGCTTTTATTTTCTTTTGTTTTCTCTTCTCACGTATCCTGAATTGATAAAAAATATTGATAGCTACTGTGATAATGTCGTATTTATAACATTGTAATAAAAAAGAGAATATTTTATTTGATGGTTTAGGAATCTTGTTTGTTATGAGCTGTTTCTCACTGCATTTTTGTATTTGTCAGCTGGGCTCCCATTCTGAGATTTACGGTAGACAGACTCTTATCTCAGAAGTTACTGCGCATGTCCACATTCTTTCACTTTCTTCTAACTTTCTTTGTTCGCAAGCCAAGAGGTACGGCAGGAACGTTGCCAAGATGTAATCATTAGCTAGTAAGACTGTTTTTACTTCTTTATAATAAAATGTGTTTATTAGAATATATCTCAGGTTTATTTTCTTAAAGTATACTCCAAGAAAAAAGCCACGGTCCCATCTCTAATCAAGGTGCAATTACCCAAAGCGGAATGGGATGAATTGCCACCCTGACACGTGGTAGCAGGAAGATGGCTTGGATTGATTTATGGCTTTTTCCTTGCTTGTTACTTTGATGATTAGACTTCTAGGCTAGTTTAGACAAATGATTATTTTTGCGACTACGGAATGCTGATTAATTGTCTGAAACAATGCCGAAAAAGAAGAAAGGGAAAATGAAAATGAAATTCAGAGCATTCCCTACAAATGATTTGATTGATCTTTCCAATGAAGGAGAGGCAGAAAGAAGGCTTTCAAGTTTCCAGCCCCTTGCTTCAGCCACCCGGCAACAAGAAGCCATGGGAGGAGAAACGGACAAAATGCTGTTACAGAGGCTTCAGAAGGAAGATAATAGAAAAACTGCTTTTGAAGGCAACGTGCTGCAATTAAGGTGAGTGACGTCTCCTTCTGAATATGCATACTCTCAAAAGAGTCCCCCAAGAACCTTTTGAATTTGAAACGCTTGGTGCAAGGCCAAAGTTTTCACAAACGGCTGAGCATTTTTCCTCCCACGGAGAGAGAGAAATAACCCATTATTCTCCTCGAAGGTCTGAGCTCACCCTGGATGAGCAAACTATACAAGCCTATCATGACCAAATAGAATTTTTTGAACATGAGCTATCCCAGGCAAAAATAGCTTTATCTATGCTTGAGCAAGATAAGAGAAAGTCTCATGCTTTTAAAATTCCTGAAACCGCCATCTTAGCTTCTTCTTCAAAGCCTAAGACACACTCCCTAGAGGATATTGTGTCAGGCCAATCAGAACAGAGAGCTGTGTACACGTCACAATTGTCACATGATGTTTTCTCTGATCAAATTACGAAGGCAATAAAATTATCTGAGCTGCCCGAAACTAAATTGCAGCACCATCTGCTGGCAAAAGTAATTTACTAGAGAAAGCTAAAATGCATCGCAGTTTGCAAGAACATTTTCAAGTATTGCATAAGACTTTATCAAACATGTCCTTAACTCACCCAGTTATTCAGACTGCACTGCAACAAGTGTCTCCACAGGCCCAATCTTCAGCACCCCCTGGTGGTGCTGGTGTCCTTTTAGATGGAGCACAACAACGCTTAATGTAGCAAAGGCAAATGACTACATCTCCAGCAGGCCATGTTAATATTGCAGCTCAAATGCAACAGCTCCAAGCACAAGCACAAATAGCAGCTGGAGCACAGCAGATCCCAATGCAACAGCCTCAGCCACAAGTGCACGCACATGTGCCTCCAGCCGTGCAACCAGGACCATTTGTTGGTCCACAACAAGCACAGCAAATACCACAGGTATTTTTACCGGCACAGCCAGCATACCAAATGCATGTTCCTCAACAGGTCTTTTCTGTTGCTCCACTGGCTAGTGAGTCGAAATTAAAGATGTCAGGACAGAATTATAAGGCCTGGGTCAGTGAGATTGGATTGTTACTTCACAGAGAAGGTATTCACTGTATGGTTTTTAATCCTCTTGCTCAGCCATGGACTCCTGCAATAAGAGACTTAGAGACTAAAGCTTGCACAACATTATTGATGTCCATGGATACTGAACTGCAGGTCACCTTTCTGCCTGATGCAACAGCCCAACAAATTTGGGTCCAATTGGAAAATTGCTACAGGCCTGTTTCAATTGAATCTTCATGTTTGCTCATGTCTGAGTTCCATGGTTCAAGATTGAAACCTGGTGAACAAATTGGAGGACATTTAACCAAACTGAAAGGAATCAGAAGTGAATTGAGAGAAAGAGGCTATCTTATTGATGATATCCAAATGATCAGCATTATTACTAACTCATTGAATTATGAATGGAAAGATGCCATTACAAAGATTAACCAAGTGCCTATTGCTTAACGCACAGTGGATCATATATGCAGACTTTTAATTGAAGAAGAAGCACTCATGTTAGCCACTCCACATTTGAGAGGACCACCCGCATCAAGAGCTCCAGCAAGGTGTCCCTTCCGAAGAAGAGCCTATGTTCCAAGGATACCAAGATACTACATCTGTAATCGTGTGGGACATGCCACCCGGGATTGTCCCCAATGAGTTCCAGCTCCCGTCTCATACCAGCCCAGAGGAACAGACTCCAGAGGAGGCAGAGGCAGAAGACAAGGTCGTCGTGGTTCCAGGCATGATCCACAAGTTCCACTTGCCACATTGGCTTAAATCAATGATCCACAACCTCAACCAGAGTATGACAGATGACTCCTGTGGACTTTGGACAGTGGTGCAGCATTGCATGTTACTTACAGAAAGGAACTTTTCCCAGAGATGCACGAGCCTGAACCTGAACTACGTGAACTTTATTCTTTTTCAAATCATCCTTGTCAGGTCAAAGGAAAAGGAACTGTTTATGTTGAAGAGCTCGATGCATTCATTCCTGATGTTTATTATATACCAACAGCAAATAGTAATTTGCTTAGTCAGAGTCACTTGTCTAGAACATTAAAGTTCCAGGTTCACCACTTTGAAAAAGCAAGTTACATAGTTAAAAATGGAAAAATTGTTGCTGAAACCATGCTAATTGGTGGTGTTTATTATTTAAAGCCAAAGTCTAAACCACAAACACAGGAAAGTATACCAAAAGAGGAGAGCACAGGCCCAGAGAGAGATGTTCCAGTGAGAGATCCTGTTGCTACTCCAAAGGCTCCTAAAGCCAACAAAAAGAAAATTAGGAAACAGGTTGCTCAGAGCAAGCCTGAGGTTCCTCACAAAACTGTTAATGTTGAGAATTCACTAACTGGTAAACCTTTGCATTCCAGGTGTATCCATAAGCAGCATAGAAGATTGGGACATGCCAGTTTCCATGTTTTTAGGAAAGTTTGGATCTAAAGGGGTGTAAGGTGTTTTTGGATTGTGCTGTTTGCAAGAAAGCCAAATCCAAAGCAGCAGCCATTCCCAAACGTGCTACACACCTGTCAACATGCATTTTTGATTTGGTTCACACTGACATAGTTGGTCCCTTTCCGCCAACACTTGGTGGTAGAAAATATTTTTTAACAATTGTTGATAATTACTCTAGATATGGATATGTATATCCTATGAAAGAAAAATCTGAGACTTTTCAGATCTTTAAAGACTTTGCAGCTCTTGTTTCTACCCAACACCAAGTTTGCATCACCAGAATCCAGAGTGATCGTGGTGCTGAATTCATGTCTCAGCGTTTCCAGGACTGGATGTGTAAGAATGGAATTTTTCATCAGATGTTGTCTCCTTACACACCGGCTCATAACGGAATCGTAGAAAGACGACAAGGGGTACTGCAAACCATGATGCGTTGTCGCCTAGAAGATGCCAACCTTAGTATGCCATACTGGGGTGAAGCTATTAAATATGCAAATTACATTGTCAACCATACTTGGAGCAGTGTAATAAATCAGACTCCTTTCTTCATGTTCTATGGCTACAAGCCCGATTTCAAAAACATCCATATTTTTGGTTCATACGCTATGGTGAACATTCCCTTAGCTCAAAGAAGAAAAGGAGATCCAGCAGCAAAAAAAATGAGATTTATGGGTATTGATGATAATTCAAAATGGAGCAAATTTATTGACTCTAAACATGTAATTGTGATTTTCCAATCTGCTAATTTTGAGGAAGATGTTGACTGGTTCAGGATTCATTCCAATGATCCTGGAGTTTATTTTCCTAGAGATGATACTGCAGATGCCACGCAGATCGATGATCAAGATTCCACTAGTTCTTCTCAACCTGATGTTCTGTCTTCGCAAGCCACAGATGCTGACACTAGCAATGAATGTGAGGATGAGGACGAAGCAGAAGAAGAATGGACTGTTGTTCTGAGACGTTCCAAGAGGGTCACAAAGGGATCCCTCCACAACGATATTCGTGGCAGCTGACAAAAGCACCCTTGCCTTTGATTTGCAATGTTACACTTCCACCTGATATGTTCACACAAATCAAGCATCTTCCTGATTCTGAGCAAGAGAAGTGGTATGAGGCAATGCAGGTTGAAATGGACAGTCTAAAGAAACTTAAGGTGTTTACACCTGCAAAACCTCCAGCAAACAAAAGGGTCATTGGCACTCGATGGGTCTACAGAATCAAAAAGAAGCCAAATGGTGAGTCATTGTACAAGGCCAGACTTGTAGCTCAGGGTTTCGCTCAACGTTATCCTGAGGACTACACAAATATCGACAGTCCGAACTGAGAGTGTAAAAATTGCTTTAGCAACTGCAACTATCCTTGGTTTAGAAGTTTTCCAGTTCGATGTTGACATGGCTTATCTAGATGCTGACCTAGATGAAAAGATCTATGTGAGAGGTCCTCCAGGGTTCCGAAAGCAAGAAGGGGATACCTGGTTTCTACATAAAAGTCTTTATGGTCTGAAACAGTCTGGTTTAATGTGGTACTTATGTCTTACTGACAAACTAAATTCAATGGGCTTTATTAAGTCCGAAACTGATGAGTGCATGTTCACAAAAAGATCTAACAGTACATATGAGATAGTTCTTGTTTATGTTGATGATATTGTTTACATTGGTCCAAATAAACAAATGTGTGAAATTTTTGCCAAAGCTTTGCAGAGAAGGGGTTTAGTCTTTCACAAGAAGATAAAATTGAACAAATTTTGCATCATTGCAACATGAAGGATGCTAACACAACAAAGACACCCATGCAAACAGATTTTCACAACTTGACACATGAACCAAGTCCTGAATTCGAGGATCAAACACTTTATCATTCAGTTATTGGGTCATTGTTGTACATTAGTAGTTGGACCAGACCCGACATTGCACTTAGTGTTAATCTCTTGTCTCGACATGTAGGTAAGGCAAAACAATTTCATTGGACATGTGTTAAGAAATTATTGAAATACCTAAAACACACTAAACATATGAAGTTATTGTTAGAACCAACACATACTGATTATGCAGAATTATGTTGTTATGCAGATTCTGATTGGGCGAGTGATAAGAAATCATTTAAAAGTACTTCAGGTTATATGATGTTCTTAAATGGATGTCCTGTTTATTGGCAAGTGCGTAAACAGAATTTGTTTCTTGTTCATCTACTGAAGCTGTATATGCTTGTGTTTCAGATGCATGTAATTCTCTAACATGGTTTGATGCTTTGGTCACAGATATCTGGATACACCCGATCAGACCGATCACCGTGATGGAAGACAATGAATCGGTGGTTTATATTTCTGAATCACATTTCACAGGTTCTAGGTCCAGACACATTGACATCCGTTATCAAAACATAAAACAATTAGTGAAAAAAGGTTTTGTTAAATTGCAGTATGTATCTACACATGATCAAATTGCTGATATGCTCAACAAACTGCTTCCAGCTGCTCAACACAAGTATCTGCATAAGAAGATGTGCCTGAATTGATGATGTAATGATGTCCGCTCAACTGACAAAGAAGGGGATTGTCACTACGCTTTTGTAATTTGTCAGCTGGGCTCCCATTCTGAGATTTATGGTAGACAGACTCTTATCTCAGAAGTTACTGCGCATGTCCACATTCTTTCACTTTCTTCTAACTTTCTTTGTTCGCCTGCCAAGAGGTACGGCAGGAATGCTTTCAAGATGTAATCATTAGCTAGTAAGACTGTTTTTACTTCTTTATAATAAAATGTGTTTATTAGAATATATCTCAGGTTTATTTTCTTAAAAGTATTCTCCAAGAAAAAAGCCATGGTCCTGTCTCTAATCAAAGTGCAATTACCCAAAGCAGAATGGGATTAATTGCCACCCTGACACTGTTTGTTTAAGTAGCAGATGTAAATTTGCATTCACCAGGCTATTTTAAAGCAATTACATTTTTAAAAGCATGCACTTCTAAAAATCAGTTGCTTTGTCCAATTGTCTGAAAATATATTACTATTAAATTAGATCAGATGAAGAAAACTTCAGATTATAAATGCTACGGAAGAAGCAGAGGATGTGAAAATAAGAAATAAACAAATGTTTCATGCTAAAAATTGTAGTAAAATTTGCAAAAAAAGTGGTTAAAATCCATTAGTATTAACACTTTCATAAATGCAAAATTAAACTATTTATAAGAACATAGGAAAATGTATATAATTTATATAATAGTGAACAAGAAAGTTTAAACTAGAAATCAGTAAGACCCACACTTGTACAACTGGTGGCTCAGCAGACTAAAAGCATTGTGATTAACACCAGCTGTCTGCAATTACTGTAAATTCGAATCTCACCAGGCTCAAGGTTGACTCAGCCTTCCATCCTTTCTAAGGTAGGTAAAATGAGGACCCAGATTGTGGGGGCAATAAACTGACTTTGTATAAATATACAAAAGTATGAAGGCTATTGCTTAACGCATTGTAAGCCACCCTGAGTCTCCGGAGAAGGGCGGCATATAAATCAAATTTTAAAAAAAAAAAACTGATATTTTTACCACCACATACCAGGTGGCACTTTTTATTTATTTATTTTATTTTTATTTATTCAAAATTCTATACCGCCCTTCTCCTTTTGGACTCAGGGCGGTGAACAGCCAAAATAAAAACATTTATACATAACATTACAGTTAAAAATGGATTTAAAATAATTAAATAAATTTGGCCCGTAATTTAAAACTTGTCAATTTAAAATCCGTATCAAATTTTAAAACCTACCATAAAATCAAGACAGACCGGCTAACTGAAAAAAGTAAGTTTTTAGGGCCTGACGAAAAGTCTGGAGGTCGGAGATCATTCGTAACTCTGGGGGTAGATTGTTCCAAAGGGTAGGTGCCACCACAGAGAAGGGTCTCCTCCTGGGGATTGCCAGCCAGCATTGTCTGGCCGACGGCACCCTGAGGAGGCTCTCTCTGTGGGAGCGAACCGGCCGGTGGGAGGCTATTGGTGGCAGAAGGCGGTCCCATAAGTACCCCGGCCCTAAGCCATGGTGCGCTTTAAAGGTGATCACCAACACCTTGAAGCGCACCCAGAAGTCCACTGGAAGCCAATGCAGATCGCGCAGGAGAGGAGTCACATGGGAGCGCCCTGTCGCTCCCATAATCCCCCGCGTGGCAGCATTCTGCACCAGTTGGAGCCTCAGGGTGTACCCCAAGGGGAGCCCCATGTAGAGAGCGTTACAATAGTCCAGATGAGAGATGACGAGTGCTTGAGTGACCATGCGTAGGGAGTCCCGGTCCAGAAAGGGGCGCAACTGGCATATCAGGCAAACCTGATAAAAAGCCCCCCTGGCCACGGCCATCATATGCCCTTCTAAAGACAGCCGTGCATCCAGGAGGACACCCAAGTTGCGGGCCCTCTCTGTGGGGGCCAATGATTCTCCCCCAATAACCAGCGATGGCATCAGCTGGCTATACCGGGACGCCGGCAGCCACAGCCATTCGGTCTTGGAAGGGTTGAGTCGAAGCCTGTTTCTCCCCATCCAGACCCGCACGGCCTCCAGGCACTGGGACATCACTTCCAAGGCATCGTTGGGATGGTCTGGGGTGGAAATATACAGCTGAGTATCATCAGCGTACTGATGGAACTCCACCCCAAAACCACGGATGATCTCACCCAGCGGCTTCACATAAATGTTGAACAGGAGGGGTGAGAGGACTGACCCTTGTGGCACCCCACAAACAAGGCACCTTGGGGTCGACCGCTGCCCCCCTGTCAACACGGATTGCGACCGGTCGGAGAGATAGGAGGAGAACCACCGCAAAACAGTGCCCCCCACTCCCAGTCCCTCCAGCCGGCACAACATGATACCATGGTCGATGGTATCAAAAGCCGCTGAGAGGTCTAATAGGACCAGGATAGAGGAATAACCCCTATCCCGGGCCCTCCAGAGATCATCCACCAACGTGACCAATGCCGTTTCCATGCTGTACCCAGGTCTGAAGCTGGACTGGAGCGGATCCAAATAGACAGCTTCATCCAGGTACTGGGGAAGCTGTCGCGTCACCACACTCTCAACAACCTTAGCAATAAAATGAAGGTTGGAGACTGGATGATAATTAGCCAAAACAGCCGGATCCAGGGATGGCTTCTTGAGGAGAGGCCTCACCACTGCCTCTTTCAAGGAGGCCGGCAGGACACCCTCACTCAAAGAAGCGTTGATAATCCCCTGGAGCCAGCCTCGTGTAACCTCCTGGGAAGCCAGCACCAACCAGGAGGGACACAGGTCCAATAAACATGTGGTCACGTTCAGCCGTCCCAAGATCCTGTCCACGTCCTCGGGAGCCACAGGATCGAACTCCTCCCAGATAACACTCTCAAGGCCTGCCTCAGTCATCTCGTCTGAACTAACCCAGTCGGCGGCCAAGTCTTCCCGAATCTGAGTTATTTTATCATACAGATACTGTACAAAATCCTCAGCTCGGCCCTGCAAGGGGTCCTCCCGCGCTCCCAGATGTAGAAGGGAGCGGGTCACCCTAAACAGGGTGGCTGGGCGGTTATCTGATGACGCGATAAGAGCGGCAAAATAGCTAGATTTCGCCGCTTTTATCGCCACTAGGTAGGTCTTAATATGAGACCTTACCAGTGTCAAGTCAGATGACTTGTGGGATTTTCTGCTTTATAGAATTATTTTAGAACCTGGAATATAGCAGAAGTAGCAAGAAAGGCACATGTGTGTATGTAAGTGATATGTGTATGTGTATGCAGATGTGCAGGTAATAAAAACAGTACATGTGCTCCTTGAACCTCTCTTTAAGCTATCCAGTTGCAGTACCAGTGATATCAGACAATAGGATAGCTTTGCTAGGGGTTGCTTTCCTTAATTTGTTTATAAGATTTTGAACTGGCTATTCAGCCATGCTGCTGAAAAACATTTCTGGGAAAAGGGACAAACAGAAAAGTATATATTCTATTGGTGAGAGCATTTGAAGTCTTTAAAGAGCCCAGCACCTTTCAGCCTCCCATCGTGTTTTATATCTGATAATAACTTGTTCCAAGTTGAATTACCATGGTTGGCTGCACCCTATCACACCTTTGCATTAGGAAAGTGGAGCTTAGAAGTATTTGTGAAGTACTTCTTGATTATTCACAAGTTAGCTCCTGATTGAAGTAGGCTGCAGCAAAACGCCAAGTTCACCCCTGCGTGTAGCAAAAGCTCTGAACCATGCATCAGGAAATTGACCTTCAGAGATTATTATGACCTTCAAACTGTTGCCACATCACTGAAATGAGTTTTGTGTGGAATTTGATGATAAGCCTCAGGATTACTGGGTGATACTGTGTCAACGCCTTTGATAGGCACTCACAGAAAGACAGATACCTGAAGAAATGATTTCAAACACCAATAGTTGAAGATTATTACAGGGGAAAAAAAGCAGAAGTTGTTCAGTATGAGCAGGTTCTGTTTCAGAAGATGCCTTTCCTACTTGCTGAACGACATTTCAAATATAATTAGGTAGCCAAATTATATTGTGAAATGCAGGATCTCTTGTACAAATGCATGCACTCTGATGCTTTTACTGTTCAAGGATTTCTTGAAAATGAGCAGGCTGCATATGCTTCCGGAAACACATTTTCAAAATAGTCTTGTAATGCACATCTGATAATAGTTTTGCTGTTTTTATAACTTATGTTTTTGATTAGAAGAGGAATTTTCTCCTGATACAGCTGCCTCTGCTTTTCTGTTAGAGAGACAGAAAGAGAAAAGTCAAAAAAGTAGGATTTATTTTTCACAGCCACATAACATATATAGTATAATATATATACCTCACTGTATCATATATTTCTCTCTCTCTCTCTCCATATATATCTATATCTATATCTATATCTATATCTATATCTATATCTATATCTATATCTATATCTATATCATCTATATCTATATCTATATCTATTTGCTCCTGGAAGCACGAAGCCGAGAACACCAGCCTGAAGATGACGAATGAGACTTTGTCGAAACATCGCCAAGACACTTACAATTTTACGTGGGAGAATACCCGAATAACCAAAGACCTACATCTATATCTATATCTATATCTATATCTATATCTATATCTATATCTATATCTATATCTATATATGTATTTGTTTTCTTTTCGTAGGCCTTTATGTGTCTTTTTCTTTAGCCAGGTTCTTCCTACATAAACCAAGATTTTTATGCAGCCTTAGTTCAGTGATTGGGATTTCACTGAACTAGGGCTGCATAAAAATCTTCGTTTACGTAGGAAGAACCTGGCTAAAGAGAAATACATCTATCTATCTATCTATCTATCTATCTATCTATCTATCTATCTATATCAGGGGTGAAATGCTCCCGGTTCGGACCGGATCATGTGATCTGGTAGCGATTGTGGCAGGTGGTTCAGAGAACCAGTAGCAATGGCGGCGCAAGGCTCCACCCACTCACCCAGGTGTTGTTACTTCCTTGTTTTAACCAGAAAGTAATTGTTTTTTACTGTCTGCATATGCACAGAAGGTTTTACGCTTGCACAGTGAAGCGGTAAAGAAGGTAAGTAGATTTCACCCCTGATATATATATACACACACCCCCACACACATTTCACATATGAATATTACATAGACAAGATTGCTGGTATGTTTTTAATTGTATTGTTAGATGTAACCTTTGCCTTTTCCTCCACAGTTGTAATTAATCAGCAATTAGACAAAAACTTTAGAAACCAGTTCCACTAATTTTTTCCAAGATCTTCTTTCAAAT